>NW_027362767.1:244263892-244316392 GCF_046119375.1 Phyllobates terribilis | reverse complement strand
TTTTTTATAATATATAAAAATATATTATAAAAAAATACTAATAAAATAAATATATATATATATTTAGTATTTATTTTTTTAGAACTATACATTGTTATAGAGGGGTGAGGCTCCTGAGGCCTTGTGCCTCCAGTACAGTTTGGCTCACTGCACAATATTGCTGCCTCCAATGTGCATGGATGATTGGCATCCTAAAACCTCAATGTCATTTATATACCCAAAGAGGCTGGCACTTTTTTTTTTTGGAGGGTGGGGGGAGGCAGCACATTGCCCACCGTCACCTGAGTTCCCATATGTGTGGGTGTCCATGTGTTCTCATGAATGAATGCTATCTGCTGTATGCTAATGGCGCTCTCCTCCGCAGCTGTTCCCTACTAGGGTTGCAGAGTCTTTATGTTTGCACCATCAGGCCACTTCTGAGGGGAGGCAGAGTAGTTAAGAGCACGGGCTGTGAAACATGGAAGATCTAAGGTCATAGCCCGGTTTTGCCTCCCTAGTAGAACTGGAAGCCCTAGGTTAAAAAAAAATCATAACCCTATAAAATTATAACAACGGCGCTGGGTGAGGGGGGTAAAATAAAGAAAATATATTATAGAAAATTGAAAACAATAGCATGGATAAAAAAAAAATAAAAAAAATAATGTACGGGTTTATTTTGGATACTGATTTTTTTTTTACATTTTTTACCCTGGACTATTTAATATTTTTTATTCTAGGATGGTTCTGTGGCCCCGATTACCCTTAAGCAAAGGTGAATACTTCCAGTTGAGAAGAAAGAAATCGTTGATGTGGGCTCCTGCTGGGCATATAGGCTCACAATTCATGGCATGCAATCAAGGTAAAATTACATGACCAAAAGGGGGAAAAAGTGGTATGATTAAAATGGTGCAACTTGCAGCACCTTGTAGATTTAACGGGAACCTCTTCCCGACATAATCTGCGTAACATTCGATAATTAGAACTAAATTACTAAAACTAAACTTCCTCCAAAGTGCCAATGAAGGAGTTAAAATGTCTCCCCTTCTTGTAAAAGGGGAATATCCAAGATTAGAAAAACATGTGTTTTCTTCCACTAAACAGCTCCACACCTGACTACAGGTTATGTATGGTATTGCAATTCAGACCCAGCCACATCAATGGAGCTGAGCTGCAATACCCCACACAAGCCATGGACAGGAGTGGCACTGTGTTTGATGAAAGCAACCATGTTGTTTTGTTTTTTAATCCCGGAAACCCCATTAAGCAACATGGACTTTATTCTGAACTATGTATTACATTGGAATGGCCAGTCCTTTAATTAGATCCCTTTTTTGGCAAACCGATCCATTGCTCATTGTAATATTAGGTTTCATCTGTTCTTTAAAGATCTCAGTTTCTATTTTTTATACTCTGTAAAAAAACAACAACTATAAGATCTTCAGGGGCGGAGCATGACGGAAGAATTCAAGGAACACCAATGAGAGCATCCCTATGACAGTCTCCACCCCCTCGGAACCGGCACTAAGCAAAATACAGTGGATTCATTTGTCAGTAGTGGTTCTTTGATCCTTAAAGGAGTTTTCCAATTGTATGTTAATAATGAAAACTTCTCCAACTATCTAATATGTACTAAGTGCAAGATCTCTGCTTGCTGCTAGTAAACCGTAACATTCCTTGTTTACATTTGGAGAATAAGAACACAGTGGGATCTAGTCCTGCTCACACAACTGCTGTGTTGCTACAATGTATCAGTGCAGATTAAGAGGTATTTGTGTTGAAGTGGAGGAATGCCTGAACTGATACATTGTAACAACCCCGCAGCTGGATTAGCTCAGGATGTTTTTTTTCAGCTTCACTGCAAGCAGGTAAAAATATTAAAAAAAAATTTGGGTGGGGGGGGTGGGGAGTAGCACAATACAATAGCCATGCCGCACAATATGAAAGGCTTCCAAAAAATATATATATATCCCGCACCCTGACAAGCTCAGGGCGCACACTGCTCAGTGCATCAGTGGCACCTCATTTTTTTAGTGCTGGAGATGATGTTGATGTGAGGGGAATTTGCTATGGAAAGATGCTGTTTCAGCCAACCCTGACTGGCCCTTTAAAAAAATAGCTGGGGATGCGGGAGAGAAGCAAGCTCATCTGCATATTCATAAGCCCCTGATAAATTAATCATGATGTGAGGCTGGAGAGAGAAGACAGTCGGCACAGATCTTCAGTGAAACAACCAGGCTTGTCTCTTGTTCAGGGTCTAAAACTTGTTTTCTCATCACCCTCAAAGCTCAGAATATCACCGAGCGGGCTGGAAATTAAAGACGTACTACACCCTGTGTAGATCAGACACGACTGATACTGACGTAATAGTTAGAAAGGTTTATTAAGAGTTGTTACATAATGCGACCATAGATTGAGATTGGTAAGAATTATCATTATACAGGCGGGCCGATCACTATACGGGCGGGCCGATCTCTTTACGGGCGGGGCCGATCACTATACAGGCGGGGCCGATCACTATACAGGCGACCGACCGATCAAATCACATCCATTAAATGCAATATTGTGTTTATTTGGGGTTTGGTAAAGGGGCTGTTTTCTTTGAAACCCCCTATATAACCGTAATAAAGATAATAGAGAAATCCTTCCTTGGTCAAGATTTGCTCCTCCAAAGACCCTCGCAAATCTGCTCATTGTCTGGACAGCTGATTTTTTTTTTTTCAATAAAAACTGTGTAATGCTTCATTTCTCCTGCGGGGGAGCTGTTGAGAAATTGAACAGGTTTGTCCACAGATTGCTGATTGCTTACTGGGGTTGAAGCAACAGCATATGACTATATATACAGTACAGACCAAAAGTTTGGACACACCTTCTCATTTAAAGATTTTTCTGTATTTTCATGACTATGAAAATTGTACATTCACACTAAAGGCATCAAAACTATGAATTAACACATGTGGAATTATATACTTAACAAAAAAGTGTGAAACAACTGAAAATATGTCTTATATTCTAGGTTCTTCAAAGTAGCCACCTTTTGCTTTGATGACTGCTTTGCACACTCTTGGCATTCTCTTGATGAGCTTCAAGAGGTAGTCACCGGAAATGGTCTTCCAACAATCTTGAAGGAGTTCCCAGAGATGCTTAGCACTTGTTGGCCCTTTTGCCTTCACTCTGCGGTCCAGCTCATCCCAAACCTTCTCGATTGGGTTCAGGTCTGTTGACTGTGGAGTCCAGGTCATCTGGCGTAGCACCCCATCACTCTCCTTCTTGGTCAAATAGCCCTTACACAGCCTGGAGGTGTGTTTGGGGTCATTGTCCTGTTGAAAAATAAATGATGGTCCAACTAAACGCAAACCGGATGGAATAGCATGCCGCTGCAAGATGCTGTGGTAGCCATGCTGGTTCAGTATGACTTCAATTTTGAATAAATCCCCAACAGTGTCACCAGCAAAGCACCCCCACACCATCACACCTCCTCCTCCATGCTTCACGGTGGGAGCCAGGCATGTAGAGTCCATCCGTTCACCTTTTCTGCGTCGCACAAAGACACGGTGGTTGGAACCAAAGATCTCAAATTTGGACTCATCAGACCAAAGCACAGATTTCCACTGGTCTAATGTCCATTCCTTGTGTTCTTTAGCCCAAACAAGTCTCTTCTGCTTGTTGCCTGTCCTTAGCAGTGGTTTCCTAGCAGCTATTTTACCATGAAGGCCTGCTGCACAAAGTCTCCTCTTAACAGTTGTTGTAGAGATGTGTCTGCTGCTAGAACTCTGTGTGGCATTGACCTGGTCTCTAATCTGAGCTGCTGTTAACCTGCGATTTCTGAGGCTGGTGACTCGGATAAACTTATCCTCAGAAGCAGAGGTGACTCTTGGTCTTCCTTTCCTGGGGCGGTCCTCATGTGAGCCAGTTTCTTTGTAGCGCTTGATGGATTTTGCAACTGTACTTGGGGACACTTTCAAAGTTTTCCCAATTTTTCGCACTGACTGACCTTCATTTCTTAAAGTAATGATGGCCACTCGTTTTTCTTTACTTAGCTGCTTTTTTCTTGCCATAATACAAATTCTAACAGTCTATTCAGTAGGACTATCCGCTGTGTATCCACCAGACTTCTGCACAACACAACTGATGGTCCCAACCCCATTTATAAGGCAAGAAATCCCACTTATTAAACCTGACAGGGCACACCTGTGAAGTGAAAACCATTTCCGGTGACTACCTCTTGAAGCTCATCAAGAGAATGCCAAGAGTGTGCAAAGCAGTCATCAAAGCAAAAGGTGGCTACTTTGAAGAACCTAGAATATAAGACATATTTTCAGTTGTTTCACACTTTTTTGTTAAGTATATAATTCCACATGTGTTAATTCATAGTTTTGATGCCTTCAGTGTGAATGTACAATTTTCATAGTCATGAAAATACAGAAAAATCTTTAAATGAGGTGTGTCCAAACTTTTGGTCTGTACTGTGTATATATATATATATATATATATATATGTGTGTGTATATATATATATATATATATGCCATATTACAGAGGACCCTAAAGATTTTCTAAAATAGGTAGTCCCTCTAACTTTTCATAAGTCCAGTCCAGCAGTTAACAGATTGTTCCGGGAGGCCCATATACTGCAGCCATACATATAAATGAAGAGTTCTTATGAAATATAACTCTGGTTATCCTCCTATATTTTATTTACTTGTATAGCGCCATCATAGTCCCCATTGCATCGACAGAGCGGAAGAGAGGGAATTTCTCTGTCGACGTGACGTCACAGGAAGCCGGAGAGTCACCAGCAGGAGCGGTCTGAGCTGGGAGAGATAATCGCCAGGCAGAACAGACAGGTAGTTGTTGGTAACTACCTGCCGATAAGTGCTTTGCCCCATAGGGTAAAAAAAAAGTCCTTATTGACTCCTTTAACTTCGTGATTCATGAATACAATTCCAGAATTTCACTGACACACATTCAAAGCATAGGACAGACTAAGCAGGGGAAATAGATCCTTGGGTTTTCCTATCTCTCAAAGGGGCAGAATCATTTTATGGTCGGGGATCCTAAAGATCGTAAAGAAAATCTCAGCAGGTTTTTGCTACCTCATCTGAGAGCAGAATGATGTAGGCAAAGAGACCCTGATTCCAGCGATGTGTCACTTAGTTTACTGGGTGCAGCGGTTCTGACACAATCAGAGTTTCTAGATTTCGCATGAAGCAGAGCTGAGAAAGCTAACCCCGCCCACACCAGGCTCTGTATGCACAATGTCCATAGACAGTGAGCTGCCTATCACTGGAGGGGGCGGAGTTAGGCTGGAGTTGCTGTGTCCCCGCAATGCTGAGGTTTTTGTGCTAAAACAATCATTGCAAGTAAAAAAAACAAACACTGAGCTTGATAAGAGAGGCACCGCTGAAATCTGTGTTTTAACCCCTACATCATGCTGTCTTCAGATTACATAGCAAAAACCTGCTGACAGATTCCCTTTAAGAATAAAGGGGACTCAGCGTTGGTCTAGCACTGTTTTTCCTTGCGTAGCTGGCTGGCAGGCACTGGAGCTGGCAATGTACACTTGAATGGAGCTGTGCTGCAGTTCCCTGCACAGCCATGGAGGGCGCTGTGCAGGAGAAAATCAGTGACACCAGCATTGCATCCATTTCATTCCCTCTCATTCTCAGGATCGGTGGGTGTCCCAGAGGTCGGACCCCTACCATTCATAAAGTAATGGCATACCCTGCAGTCCTATGTAAAATGGCATAACATACTCAGTGTAGTTTTACATAGGATAGTTTTGCATAATTATAAGGCAGAGAATTATTACCATGCACAAAACGAGCTCTGCTACCTCGGTCTATAAATCTCCTTTGGTTAATAAAGACCAGATTTGTCCTCCACATTCATAATGGTCGGACAAGACGAAAGTTATGACTGGCGAGAGTGGAGCGTCGGCTCCAGCAATAGAAAACACAAATGTTCTGTACAGCAGAGACGGCCTCAGTTTTTCCTGCGTTCACTGTGTCCTTGCAAGTCTCCGCACATAAGCACAGACTGCTCCTAGTAATCACCGCTACTACAAACAGCCTTTGGCAGCGAGAAGACAAGAAAGTCTTTCAGCAACCCAGCACGGCAATAACCCTAAACCGTCATGTTCTATGGCGCGTCCACTGCACATGACTCCTATTTCAAGATCATTCAGTCCCCCGGTGTAAGCTCCTATCCATTTCAGTGGGCACGCGCCTTCATCAGCGAGTCATGTATAAAGCTTTAGATGGTCGATCAACGGCGCCATTTCTCATTGGGCCGATGCTAGGGAATAACGAACACTTGGGTCAATATTTCCTAGTGAAAGTGAAATCTGTCAATACCAA
Organism: Phyllobates terribilis; assembly: GCF_046119375.1. Taxonomy (NCBI): domain Eukaryota; kingdom Metazoa; phylum Chordata; class Amphibia; order Anura; family Dendrobatidae; genus Phyllobates; species Phyllobates terribilis. The sequence continues at coordinate 244,310,058 of NW_027362767.1, read as the reverse complement.
CTAGCTGACCATGAACCTGAGATTACTCTTCATCCCCATTGGCCCAATGTAATAGAAAGGAAATAAGTGGCTGTCAGAGCTGTGTTTGCCATGAGGTTCAATGTAGCAGAGCTGGATTTGTCACAGAGTCTAGAATGCAGAGCCGGGTTGTTCACAAGGTTAGAGACATCTGTAGTCCATGGGAGTATTACCTGAATACCCAGACAGCATTTTGACACCGAAGTTGAGTAGGAGAGTGAGACGGTCAGAACAGGAGGAGGACGCAATACCCGACGCTAGAGCCAAGACAGGTGAGTAATACAATTACTTTTCAATATTTATCAAAGTTTACGGAGAGCCCTGGGCAAAAGATATTTAAGTCACCCTGACATTTTAGGAAAGAGGGAATTGGAAAGTAATAATAGCACGTCACCATGATGTCACTTTGCAACAAGCCATAAAGGAAGAAAAGAGGTGGCCCATGATGTCTTGAGCATGGACAAGGCCATAAATGACCTCTTTGCTGGATAGTCTTCTTAATGTTCATTACTCCTAATAGTTATTTCAAAGTGAATGACTAAGGATTGTAGAGGGCTCGAGGTCTGTCCCTCCATATTTTTGAGCTTAGTTAAAGGGAGAACACAAAGCAACCTCTAAACTACAGGAATGAATGTCTGAACCTCTAATGGGCCCATACAAAACTGAACAAACATATTTGAGGAAGACCAAGTGGTCATATTGCAGACCTGCTTTGAGAAGAACTTGATGGGACATACTAGAAAACCATCCCCACCCTAGCCATAACTGTCCAGTAGGCCATTTTCCAAATCCATCTGATCACCAATGACCTCTTATGGGCCATTTTTCTCCTAGAGGAGCAGAGCCCGGAGCCCATCTTGCCATGGACCATGAATGTCTTTAACTGGAGGCTTCCAATTTTACTGAAGTTGCAAGCCAAAGCAAAGGCCAAAGATGAGGACTAGTCAAATTTGGGATCAGAAACCAAGTTTATCACTTGTATTCCCAAAACGCTGATCATAAAAGTGCAAAGCTACCCTGGAGGAAACCAGTGCATAGACTAATGTGGGCCATGTACCACCATTAGATCATTTTATTCAATATCGGAACATTTAGTGGAGGTGGATGAGTTTTCTTGTCTACTGCCGGCTCACAATCAATGCCTAAATACAAGTGATGAAATCATTCCCAGTGTATGAAGTCCACATTGTCACCAGATCACCTCTAGATCACAAGAATGTCACCTAAAAATCACAATGACCTACTGTTTACATCAAGTTTTTGTTACAGATATTTTTTTTCAGAATTTTTCTTAATTTTATTTTTTGTTTAATATTTTCCTTGTTGGTATAGTTAGAGTGGCTCTCAACCCCAACCTAGAAGTTTCTGGGATTCAGATTATGGCCGGGGAGACTATAAGAAGTACATTGACATGTGATTTCCAACAATCTCCATGGTCTTCCCAGACTGTTCGTATATTTATAGGAGTTCCATATATAAATTTAGGTGTTTCTTACATGATAGCAAAAATAAAAATTCACAGCTGGATAAAAAGTAAAAGACACTCCTTGTGTCAACCCAACTTTGTTCCACCCCTCATCATTTCTTTTTATTCTTGCTCTCTCGGTAGAACTCTCACACCCTCTCGGTGACTTGGCAAGCCTGAAGCCATGGACCCCTTCCTTACTCTAAGGATCTATAATAAAATAATGCTGAAATCTTGTCGTTTTCACTCTCAGCCTCATAACTGTTGACACTTCCTATGTGTAGAGATCACTTTTCCATTGTCGCATTATCATCACAGACAGGAATACAATAACATATATCACTGAAATATAGAATATGCAGGATCCACCATTCACAAAAGATATCACAGCTCACCTTCTCCCCCTCCTGTATAATGACTAATAACATCTCTCTATACAGCAGATGACACAGGATCCACCATTCACAATTGGAGATGTCCAGGAGGAGGAGGTGATCTGTGACAATAACTGATAACACCTCTGTATACAGTAGATAACATCTGATGGCTGCTTGCATGAAAATTCATAGAAAATTAGATGCAGTCAAACATGCCAACTTTCCTGAAATTGCCAGGAATGTCCCAATTTTTTAAAAACTGTCCTGTAAAATTTATGGTGTCCCAGGCCAGAAAGGGTTAGTGTTTTGTAAACTGCACCCACAAATGGGCATTTCTGGGTGGAATTAGGGGTTGCCACAGGTGGGACTAAATGGTCTCTGATTTGCCAACACCAATGTAGGCAGCGAAGATGTACAGTGGGGAAAATAAGTATTTGATACGCTGCCAATTTTGCAAGTTTTCCCACCTACAAAGAATGGAGAGGTCGGTAATTTTTATCATAGGTACACTTCATCTGTGAGAGACAGAATCTAAAAAAAAAAATCCAGAAAATCATTGTATGATTTTCCATAATTAGATTGCATTTTATTGCATGAAATAAGTATTTGATACAATAGAAAAACAGAACTTAATAGTTGGTCCAGAAACCTTTGTAATTACAGAAGTCAGACGTTTCCTGTAGTTCTTGACCAGGTTTGCACACACTGCAGCAGGGATTTTGGCCCACTCCTCCATACAGATCTTCTCCAGATCTTTCTGGTTTCGGGGCTGTCACTGGGCAACATTGAGTTTCAGCTCCCTCCAAAGATTTTCTATTGGGCTCAGGTCTGTAGACTGGCTAGGCCACTCCAGGACCTTGAAATGCTTCTTACAGAGCCACTCCTTAGTTGCCCTGACTGTGTGTTTCGGGTCATTGTCATGCTGGAAGACCCAGCCACGACCCATCTTCTTTGCTCTTACTGAGGGAAGGAGGTTGTTGGCCAAAATTTCGCGATATATGACCTCATCCATCTTCCCTTCAATTCAGTGCAGTCGTCCTGTCCCCTTTGCAGAAAAGCACCCCCAAATTATGTTTCCTCCACCATGCTTCACGGTTGTGATGGTGTTCTTGGGGTTATACTCATCCTTCTTCTTTCTCCAAACACGGCGAGTGGAGTTGATACGAAAATATTTTATTTTGGTCTCATCTGACCACTAGACTTTCTCCCATGCCTCCTCTGGATCATCTAGATGGTCATTAGCGAACTTCTAACGGGCCTGGACATGTGCGTGCATAGTGTGTTAGTAATGGTAATATTTGAGACTATGGTGCCAGTTCTCTTCAGTACATTGACCAGGTCCTGCTGTGTAGTTCTAGGCTGATTCCTGACCTTTCTCAGAATTATCCTTACCCCACAAGGTGAGATCTTGCATGGAGCACCGGGCCGAGGAAGATTGACAGTCAACTTGTGTTTCTTCCATTTTCTAATAATTGCGCCAACAGTTGTTGCCTTCTCACCAAGCTGCTTGCCTATTGTCCTGTAGCCCACCCCACCTTTGTGCAGGTCTATAATTGTGTCCCTGGTGTCCTTAGACAGCTCTTTGGTCTTGGCCATGGTGGAGAGGTTGGAGTGTGATTGATTGAGTGTGTGGACAGGTGTCTTTTATACAGGTAACGAGTTCAAACAGGTGCAATTAATACAGGTAATGAGTGCAGAGTAGGAGGACTTCGTAAAGAAAAACTAACAGGTCTGTGAGAGCCAGAATTCTTGCTGGTTGGTAGGTGATCAAATACTTATTTCATGTAATAAAATGCAAATTAATTATGTAAAAATCACACAATGTGATTTTCTGTAGTTTTTTTAGATTCTGCAAAATAAGCAGTGTATCAAATTCTTATTTCCCCCACTGTATGTATTATAGGGGCACCAGTGACATATTTGTTAGACAGTACAGTATGGGCACAGTTGCAGTATTCAACAGCTTACCAATATTATAATCAACTGCCAATTTGGACAAAACGAGCTGCAGTATAAAGTATAGGGGAGGGACAGAAAACCTTCATGAACCTCTGATGACAGGAGGTAAATTTCCAATTATCATTCTCCCAATGGTCAATGCAGCTAAGCAGGATGGTAGTAGTGGTCAAAGAGATAAAAAGTAGCCTGAAAGCCATTACCAAGAAAATAAATAGCAGGTAATCATGGACACTGATTTTTATATCCTCTTTATTTCTGGAAATTTTTTTACATTTTTTTCTAGAAAACAATCTGATTGATAACTAAGTATCAAAGAGGAATATCATGCAGTGACTGCGGCTCTCCTCCTTCTCTACTGTGTGCACAATGCCAGTCAGCTTTAATCAGCCACAATATTTCAGCCAGACCCATCGCATCCACTTTACTCCGATCTGATACTCAGTTACTGGAAGAAAACAGGACATAAGCCGTGCTATCTTTTGCTATATTAATCAGAGTTTTGGTAAAAAAAATCTAAATTCAGGTGAGAAATCTTACAGTACAATGGGATATGGTGAAACCAGTCAAGGTTCATCAAGTCTAGCTATACAGACATCATGGAAGTCAGGACAGTCGGTCGGTTGGTCAGCACGGTGACTCAGTGGTTAGTACTGTATGGTGGCTCAGTGGTTAGCACTGCAGCCTTGCAGTGCTGGGGTCCTGGGTTCAAATCTCACCAGGGATGACATCTGCAAGGAGTTTGTATGTTCTCCCCTTGTTTGCGTGGGTTTCCTTCAGATTCTCCGATTTCCTCCCCCATCTCAAAGACATACTGATAGGAAATGTATATTGTGAGTCCCAATGGGGAGAGTGATAATAATGTCCTTAAAGCCCCATGGAATAATCTACTAGAAATTCGGAATGTTTTTTAGCATCTTGACTTAAAACCTTGGGAATCCCATCTTCATTCCTTTTGTAGACGTGAAGGACGGCATAACTCTGGGGTCAGATCTTGCTTTCTATGGAGCTGTCAGTTGGGGCTCTCGTCACCTCTGCTCCCTCTTAACGCCTCTCTCCGTAGACCCTCATCAATGGGTTCTTGGGCACCAGTGCGGCTTCCAAAACCACCAAGAACATGAAAAATTCTTAGAAAGTGCACAAAAGTAGGACCAGTCTATTTGGGCAAAATGTTGTGTCCTGTAGATGTTCACAATAGGATGAGATGATGGCTTGATGGTTCCTGGGTTGAACTACAACCCTCAGCGTGCTTCATAGGTCAAAAGCTACCACCATCATCCTGTGAGGCTGGAGACGGACAGACTACGGGAGGTCAGACTGGAAACAAAGCCGACTGTTTAGCCCGTTCCCCATTCCAGCCCTAACACTGGCCCCTCTGTCCAGGGTGTAAGCCCCGCAGACAGTGCTCACCAGTGACCTATGCAGAAGAGGGCAACGTCCCCAGGCGATGGGGCCAGCAGCCGAACAGAGATTGTATTTATGCCATTCAGAAGGTCCGAGCCTGCAATGTCCCCTGTCATGTAGCGGCCTCGCTGTACCCTTCCAGACAAGATTACATATTGCGGCAATGGCAGGGCCAGCATACTCCGGGCCGGGTATGTATTTAATGCACACAATGCCCGGCACAGAAGACATCTCCGCGCTTGGGCTTTGCACATGATATTCCCATTGTGTCCTGTTTGCAGCCAATTTCCAGCTGCACAATGCAGAAAAGCTGCAGAGTGACAGCGCCGCGCTGATAATCCTGACAGGCAGAAATAGCTGTCTGAGGACTCATCCATCGGTCATACACCGCTCTCACCAGTTGGGCCCTTGGAGTGTCCTTGCAAGAGGTCATGCTGTTTAACCCTTCACTAGCAGGAAGTCCCACCTCTCCCCCCCCCCCCCCTACATGTGTTCCTCCTGAAAATCACAGAGTCCTTGATTCTTCCACCTTGGCTGCATTTAAGCAGCTGAGCAAAGACTTATACAAGCCGGGCTCCCGGTGTCGGTGTGGGTCCGTCCGGGTACTCCGCTTCCGCACACACTCCAAAAACAAGTCTCGCTTTTGGAAAATGACACTGTAAGTCCAGCTGGGCACAAAGTGCTGTGTGAGACTGTGATCTCTGCACAATATTATAGCCCTATGGGAATAATGGAGAATAAATAATTGTGTCCTCAAGAACATAGCGTAGGGCATAAATGTCACACTCTGGCCCATGGGCTAAATCTGACCTGCAGGGGAGTTATATTTAGCCTGTGACCCCAGAAAAGCCACCCTTATGTGGGCCCATTATACTGTATGGAGGACTATGTGGGGCCCATTATACTGTATGGAGCACTATGTGGGGCCATTATTCTCTATGGAGGACTATGTGGGGCCCATTATACTGTATGGAGGACTATGTGTGCCCCATTATACTGTATGGAGGACTATGTGTTACCCATTATACTGTATGGAGGACTATGTGGGCCCATTATACTGTATGGAGGACTATGTGTGCCCCATTATACTGTATGGAGGACTATGTGGGCCCATTATACTGTATGGAGGACTATGTGTGCCCCATTATACTGTATGGAGGACTATGTGGTACCCATTATACTGTATGGAGGACTATGTGGGCCCATTATACTGTATGGAGGACTATGTGGGGCCATTATTCTGTATGATGGACTATGTGGGCCCATTATACTGTATGGAGGACTATGTGGGCCCATTATACTGTATGGAGGACTATGTGTGCCCCATTATACTGTATGGAGGACTATGTGGTACCCATTATACTGTATGGAGGACTATGTGGGCCCATTATACTGTATGGAGGACTATGTGGGGCCATTATTCTGTATGATGGACTATGTGGGGCCCATTATACTGTATGGAGGACTATGTGGTACCCATTATACTGTATGAAGGACTATGTGGGCCCATTATACTGTATGGAGGACTATGTGGTACCCATTATACTGTATGGAGGACTATGTGGGCCCATTATACTGTATGGAGGACTATGTGGGGCCATTATTCTGTATGAAGGACTATGTGGGCCCATTATACTGTATGGAGGACTATGTGGGGCCCATTATACTGTATGGAGGACTATGTGGGGCCATTATACTGTATGGAGGACTATGTGGGCCCCATTATTCTATATGGAGGACTATGTGGGGCCCATTATACTGCATGGAGGACTATGTGGGGCCCATTATACTGTATGGAGGACTATGTGGTACCCATTATACTGTATGGAGGACTATGTGGTACCCATTATACTGTATGAAGGACTATGTGGGCCCATTATACTGTATGGAGGACTATGTGGGGCCCATTATACTGTATGGAGGACTATGTGGGGCCATTATACTGTATGGAGGACAATGTGGGCCCCATTATTCTATATGGAGGACTATGTGGGGCCCATTATACTGCATGGAGGACTATGTGGGGCCCATTATACTGTATGGAGAACTATGTGGGGCCATTATACTGTATGGAGGACTATGTGGGCTCCATTATTCTATATGGAGGACTATGTGGGGCCCATTATACTGCATGGAGGACTATGTGGGGCCCATTATACTGTATGGAGGACTATGTGGGGCCATTATACTGTATGGAGGACTATGTGGGCCCATTATTCTGTATGGAGGACTATATGGGGCCATTATACTGTATGGAGGACTATGTGGGCCCATTATACTGTATAGAGGACTATGTGGTGCCCATTATTCTGTATGGAGGACTATGTGGGCCCATTATTCTGTATGGAGCACTATGTGGGGCCCATTATTCTGTATGGAGGACTATGTGGGGCCATTACACTGTATGGAGGAATGTGTGGGGCCCATTATACTGTATGGAGGACTATGTGGGGCCCATTATACTGTATGGAGGACTATGTGGTGCCCATTATTCTGCATGGAGGACTATGTGGTGCCCATTATACTGTATAGAGGACTATGTGGTGCCCATTATTCTGTATGGAGGACTATGTGGGCCCATTATTCTGTATGGAGGACTATGTGGTACCCATTATACTGTATGGAGGACTATGTGGTACCCATTATACTGTATGGAGGACTATGTGGGGCCCATTATACTGCATGGAGGACTATGTGGTACCCATTATACTGTATGGAGGACTATGTGGGGCCCTTTATACTGTATGGAGGACTATGTGGGGCCATTATACTGTATGGAGGACTATGTGGGCCCCATTATTCTATATGGAGGACTATGTGGGGCCCATTATTCTGTATGGAGGACTATGTGGGGCCATTATACTGCATGGAGGACTATGTGGGGCCCATTATACTGTATGGAGAACTATGTGGGGCCATTATACTGTATGGAGGACTATGTGGGCTCCATTATTCTATATGGAGGACTATGTGGGGCCCATTATACTGCATGGAGGACTATGTGGGGCCCATTATACTGTATGGAGGACTATGTGGGGCCCATTATACTGTATGGAGGACTATGTGGGCTCATTATACTGTATGGAGGACTATGTGGTACCCATTATACTGTATGGAGGACTATGTGGTACCCATTATACTGTATGGAGGACTATGTGGGACCCATTATACTGTATGAAGGACTATGTGGGGCCCATTATACTGTATGGAGGACTATGTGGGGCCATTATACTGTATGGAGGACTATGTGGGCCCGATTATTCTATATGGAGGACTATGTGGGGCCCATTATACTGCATGGAGGACTATGTGGGGCCCATTATACTGTATGGAGAACTATGTGGGGCCATTATACTGTATGGAGGACTATGTGGGCTCCATTATTCTGTATGGAGGACTATGTGGGGCCCATTATACTGTATGGAGAACTATGTGGGCCCATTATACTGTATGGAGGACTATGTGTGCCCCATTATACTGTATGGAGGACTATGTGGTACCCATTATACTGTATGGAGGACTATGTGGGCCCATTATACTGTATGGAGGACTATGTGTGCCCCATTATACTGTATGGAGGACTATGTGGGGCCCATTATACTGTATGGAGAACTATGCGGGCCCATTATACTGTATGGAGGACTATGTGTGCCCCATTATACTGCATGGAGGACTATGTGGGGCCCATTATACTGTATGGAAAACTATGTGGGCCCATTATACTGTATGGAGGACTATGTGTGCCCCATTATACTGTATGGAGGACTATGTGGTACCCATTATACTGTATGGAGGACTATGTGGTACCCATTATACTGTATGGAGGACTATGTGGGACCCATTATACTGTATGAAGGACTATGTGGGGCCCATTATACTGTATGGAGGACTATGTGGGGCCATTATACTGTATGGAGGACTATGTGGGCCCGATTATTCTATATGGTGGACTATGTGGGGCCCATTATACTGCATGGAGGACTATGTGGGGCCCATTATACTGTATGGAGAACTATGTGGGGCCATTATACTGTATGGAGGACTATGTGGGCTCCATTATTCTATATGGAGGACTATGTGGGGCCCATTATACTGTATGGAGAACTATGTGGGCCCATTATACTGTATGGAGGACTATGTGTGCCCCATTATACTGTATGGAGGACTATGTGGTACCCATTATACTGTATGGAGGACTATGTGGGCCCATTATACTGTATGGAGGACTATGTGTGCCCCATTATACTGTATGGAGGACTATGTGGGGCCCATTATACTGTATGGAGAACTATGTGGGCCCATTATACTGTATGGAGGACTATGTGTGCCCCATTATACTGCATGGAGGACTATGTGGGGCCCATTATACTGTATGGAAAACTATGTGGGCCCATTATACTGTATGGAGGACTATGTGTGCCCCATTATACTGTATGGAGGACTATGTGTGCCCCATTATACTGTATGGAGGACTATGTGGGCCCATTATACTGTATGGAGGACTATGTGTGCCCCATTATACTGTATGGAGGACTATGTGGTACCCATTATACTGTATGGAGGACTATGTGGGCCCATTATACTGTATGGAGGACTATGTGGTACCCATTATACTGTATGGAGGACTATGTGGTACCCATTATACTGTATGAAGGACTATGTGGGCCCATTATACTGTATGGAGGACTATGTGGGGCCCATTATACTGTATGGAGGACTATGTGGGGCCATTATACTGTATGGAGGACTATGTGGGCCCCATTATTCTATATGGAGGACTATGTGGGGCCCATTATACTGTATGGAGAACTATGTGGGGCCATTATACTGTATGGAGGACTATGTGGGCTGAATTATTCTATATGGAGGACTATGTGGGGCCCATTATACTGCACTGGACCATGTGGGGCCCATTATACTGTATGGAGGACTATGTGGGGCCATTATACTGTATGGAGGACTATGTGGGCCCATTATTCTGTATGGAGGACTATATGGGGCCATTATACTGTATGGAGGACTATGTGGGCCCATTATACTGTATAGAGGACTATGTGGTGCCTATTATTCTGTATGGAGGACTATGTGGGCCCATTATTCTGTATGGAGCACTATGTGGGGCCCATTATTCTGTATGGAGGACTATGTGGGGCCATTACACTGTATGGAGGAATGTGTGGGGCCCATTATACTGTATGGAGGACTATGTGGGGCCCATTATACTGTACAGAGGACTATGTGGTGCCCATTATTCTGTATGGAGGACTATGTGAGCCCATTATTCTGTATGGAGGACTATGTGGTACCCATTATACTGTATGGAGGACTATGTGGGGCCCATTATACTGCATGGAGGACTATGTGGTACCCATTATACTGTATGGAGGACTATGTGGGGCCCATTATACTGTATGGAGGACTATGTGGGGCCCTTTATACTGTATGGAGGACTATGTGGGCCCCATTATTCTATATGGAGGACTATGTGGGGCCCATTATTCTGTATGGAGGACTATGTGGGGCCATTATACTGTATGGAGGACTATGTGGGGCCCATTATACTGCATGGAGGACTATGTGGGGCCCATTATACTGTATGGAGAACTATGTGGGGCCATTATACTGTATGGAGGACTATGTGGGCTCCATTATTCTATATGGAGGACTATGTGGGGCCCATTATACTGCATGGAGGACTATGTGGGGCCCATTATACTGTATGGAGGACTATGTGGGACCCATTATACTGTATGGAGGACTATGTGGGCCCATTATACTGTATGGAGGACTATGTGGTACCCATTATACTGTATGGAGGACTATGTGGTACCCATTATACTGTATGGAGGACTATGTGGGACCCATTATACTGTATGAAGGACTATGTGGGCCCATTATACTGTATGGAGGACTATGTGGGGCCCATTATACTGTATGGAGGACTATGTGGGGCCATTATACTGTATGGAGGACTATGTGGGCCCCATTATTCTATATGGAGGACTATGTGGGGCCCATTATACTGCATGGAGGACTATGTGGGGCCCATTATACTGTATGGAGAACTATGTGGGGCCATTATACTGTATGGAGGACTATGTGGGCTCCATTATTCTATATGGAGGACTATGTGGGGCCCATTATACTGCATGGAGGACTATGTGGGGACCATTATACTGTATGGAGGACTATGTGGGGACCATTATACTGTATGGAGGACTGTGTGGGGCCATTATACTGTATGGAGGACTATGTGGGCCCATTATTCTGTATGGAGGACTATATGGGGCCATTATACTGTATGGAGGACTATGTGGGCCCATTATACTGTATAGAGGACTATGTGGTGCCCATTATTCTGTATGGAGGACTATGTGGGCCCATTATTCTGTATGGAGCACTATGTGGGGCCCATTATTCTGTATGGAGGACTATGTGGGGCCATTACACTGTATGGAGGAATGTGTGGGGCCCATTATACTGTATGGAGGACTATGTGGGGCCCATTATACTGTATGGAGGACTATGTGGTGCCCATTATTCTGCATGGAGGACTATGTGGTGCCCATTATACTGTATAGAGGACTATGTGGTGCCCATTATTCTGTATGGAGGACTATGTGGGCCCATTATTCTGTATGGAGGACAATGTGGTACCCATTATACTGTATGGAGGACTATGTGGGGTCCATTATACTGCATGGAGGACTATGTGGTAACCATTATACTGTATGGAGGACTATGTGGGGCCCATTATACTGTATGGAGGACTATGTGGGGCCCTTTATACTGTATGGAGGACTATGTGGGGCCATTATACTGTATGGAGGACTATGTGGGCCCCATTATTCTATATGGAGTATTATGTGGGGCCCATTATTCTGTATGGAGGACTATGTGGGGCCATTATACTGTATGGAGGACTATGTGGGGCCCATTATACTGCATGGAGGACTATGTGGGGCCCATTATACTGTATGGAGAACTATGTAGGGCCATTATACTGTATGGAGGACTATGTAGGCTCCATTATTCTATATGGAGGACTATGTGGGGCCCATTATACTGCATGGAGGACTATGTGGGGCCCATTATACTGTATGGAGGACTATGTGGGGCCATTATACTGTATGGAGGACTATGTGGGCCCATTATTCTGTATGGAGGACTATATGTGGCCATTATACTGTATGGAGGACTATGTGGGCCCATTATACTGTATAGAGGACTATGTAGTGCCCATTATTCTGTATGGAGGACTATGTGGGCCCATTATTCTGTATGGAGCACTATGTGGGGCCCATTATTCTGTATGGAGGACTATGTGGGGCCCATTATACTGTATGGAGGACTATGTGGTGCCCATTATTCTGCATGGAGGACTATGTGGTGCCCATTATACTGTATGGAGGACTATGTGGGGCCCATTATACTGTATGGAGGACTATGTGGTGCCCATTATTCTGCATGGAGGACTATGTGGTACCCATTATACTGTATGGAGGACTATGTGGGGCCCATTATACTGTATGGAGGACTATGTGGGGCCCTTTATACTGTATAGAGGACTATGTGGGGCCATTATACTGTATGGAGGACTATGTGGGCCCATTATTCTGTATGGAGGACTATATGGGGCCATTATACTGTATGGAGGACTATGTGGGCCCATTATACTGTATAGAGGACTATGTGGTGCCCATTATTCTGTATGGAGGACTATGTTAGCCCATTATTCTGCATGGAGCACTATGTGGGGCCCATTATTCTGTATGGAGGACTATGTGGTGCCCATTATTCTGTATGGAGGACTATGTGGTGCCCATTATACTGTATAGAGGACTATGTGGTGCCCATTATTCTGTATGGAGGACTATGTGGGCCCATTATTCTGTATGGAGCACTATGTGGGGCCCATTATTCTGTATGGAGGAATATGTGGGGCCCATTATTCTGTGTGGAGGACCATGTGGTGCCCATTATACTGTATAGAGGACTATGTGGTGCCCATTATTCTGTATGGAGGACTATGTGGGCCCATTATTCTGTATGGAGCACTATGTGGGGCCCATTATTCTGTATGGAGGACCATGTGGGCCCATTATTTTGTATGAAGGACTATGTGGGCCCATTATTTTGAATGGAGGACTATGCGGGGCCCTTTATATTGTATGGAGCACTATGTGGGCCCATTATTCTGTATGGAGCACTATGTGGGGCCCATTATTCTGTATGGAGGACCATGTGGGCCCATTATTCTGTATGAAGGACTATGTGGGCCCATTATTTTGTATGGAGGACTATGCGGGGCCCTTTATACTGTATGGAGGACTATGTGGGGCCCATTATTCTGTATGGAGAACTGTGTGGGGCCCATTATACTGTATGGAGGACTGTGTGGGGCCCATTATTCTGTATGGAGGATTGTGTGGGGCCCATTATTCTGTATGGAGGACTGTGTGGGGCCATTATTCTGTATGGAGGACTATGTGGGGTCATTATTCTGTATGGAGGACTATGTGGGGTCATTATTCTGTATGGAGGACTATGTGGTGCCCATTATACTGTATAGAGGACTATGTGGTGCCCATTATTCTGTATGGAGGACTATGTGGGCCCATTATTCTGTATGGAGGACCATGTGGGCCCATTATTCTGTATGAAGGACTATGTGGGCCCATTATTTTGTATGGAGGACTATGCGGGGCCCTTTATACTGTATGGAGGACTATGTGGGGCCCGTTCTACTTTATGGTGGACTATGTCGGGCCATTATTCTGTATGGAGAACTGTGTGGGGCCATTATTCTGTATGAAGGACTATGTGGGGCCCATTATTCTGTATGGAGAACTGTGTGGGGCCCATTATACTGTATGGAGGACTGTGTGGGGCCCATTATTCTGTATGGAGGACTGTGTGGGGCCCATTATTCTGTATGGAGGACTGTGTGGGGCCATTATTCTGTATGGAGGACTATGTGGGGTCATTATTCTGTATGGAGGACTGTGTGGGGTTCATTATTCTGTATGGAGGACTGTGTGGGGTTCATTATTCTGTATGGAGGACTGTGTGGGGTACATTATTCTGTATGGAGGACTGTGTAGGGTACATTATTCTGTATGGAGGACTATGTGGGGCCATTATACTGTATGGAGGACTATGTGGGGTCCATTATACTGTATGGAGGACTATGTGGGGTCCATTATACTGTATGAAGGACTATGTGGGGCCCATTATACTGTATGGAGGACTATGTGGGGTTCATTATTATTATTATTATTATTTATTATTATAGCGCCATTTATTCCATGGTGCTTTACATGTGATAGGGATATACATAGCAAAAACATTTACATAATCTTAACAAAACGAGTCAGCGACTGGTACAGGAGGAGAGAGGACCCTGCCCGCGAGGGCTCACATTCTACAAGGGATGGGTGAGGATACAGTAGGTGGGGGTAGAGGAGGTCATGCAGTAATGTGGTGGGGTGGTGGTTACTGCAGGTTGAAGGCTTGTCGGAAGAGTCTCTGGGCAATGGGGAGCCAGTGAAGGGATTGACAGAGGGGGAAGGCCGGGGAATAGCGGGGGGACAGGTGGATTAGTCGAGCAGCAGAGTTTAGGATAGATTGGAGAGGCGCAAGAGTGGTAGAAGGGAGGCCACAGAGCAGGAGGTTGCTGTAGTCGAGGCGGGATATGATGAGGGCATGCACTAGTGTTTTTGCAGAGTCTTTGCTGAGGAATGCACGAATCCGGGAGATATTTTTGAGTTGGAGTCGGCAGGAAGTGGAAAGGGCTTGGATATGTGGTTTGAAGGAGAGATCAGAGTCCAGGGTTACCCCAAGGCAGCGAGCTTGTGGGACTGGGGAGAGTGAACAGCCATTGACGTTGATGGATAGGTCAGATGGGGGATATGAATGAGAGGGTGGAAAGATGATGAACTCTGTTTTATCCATGTTCAGTTTTAGAAATCTGGCAGAGAAGAAGGATGAGATGGCGGACAGACATTGTGGGATTTTGGTTAGTAGGGAGGAGATATCTGGTCCAGAGAGGTAGATCTGTGTGTCATCAGCATAGAGGTGATACTGAAAGCCGTGAGACTCTATGAGCTGTCCCAGGCCAAAGGTGTAGATGGAGAAGAGCAGAGGTCCTAGAACTGAACCTTGGGGGACACCGACAGATAGGGGGCGAGATGAGGAGGTGGTGCGTGAGTGGGAGACGCTGAATGTCCTGTCTGTTAAGTATGAGGAGAGCCAAGATGGGGCTAAGTCCGTGATGCCAAGAGATGAGAGAATCTGTAGTAAGAGGGAATGGTCCACTGTGTCGAAGGCAGATGACAGGTCAAGAAGGAGGAGGATGGAGTAGTGTCGCTTGGATTTGGCGTTTAGTAGGTCGTTGGTGACTTTGGTCAGGGCAGTTTCGGTCGAGTGATGCGGTCGGAAGCCAGATTGCAGGCGGTCGAAGAGGGAACAGGAGGAGAGGTGGGAGGACAGTTCAAGGTGGACATGTTGTTCTAGTAGTTTTGAGGCAAAGGGGAGAAGTGATATGGGGCAGTAGCTAGTCAGAGAGGATGGGTCAAGGGAGGGCTTTTTGAGGATGGGTGTCATTGCGGCATGTTTGAAACATGAGGGGAAGACACCGGTTGTTAGTGACAGGTTGAAGAGGTGGGTTAGGGTTGGGATGAAGACTGTGGTAACGTTAGGGATGAGGTGGGATGGGATTGGGTCAAGTTCGCAGGTGGTGAGGTGTGATTTGGAGAGTAAAGAGGAGACTTGACCTTCTGTAATGGTGGAAAAGTGGGGTTTGGAGGAGGAAGGTTGAGTAGATATGAGGAGGGTTTGTGCGGACTGTAGGCAAAATCTTTGTCTGATAGTGTCAATCGTCTGCTTGAAGAATGAGGCAAAGTCTTCGGCTGAGATGAGAGAAGAGGGAGGAGGTGCTGGGGGACGAAGGAGAGAATTGAAAGTGTTAAATAGCTATTTAGGGTTGTGAGACAGGGAGGATATGAGAGATGAGAAGTAGGTTTGTTTTGCTGTAGTGAGTGAGGACTTAAAAATAGTGAGGGATTGTTTATATGCGATGAAGTGCTCGATGGAGTGAGACCTTTTCCATCTCCGCTTCGCAACCCTGGAGGCCTGTCACAGTTCTTTAGTAAGTTTGGTGTGCCAGGGTTGCCTGTTGATTGTGCGAGCTTTGGTATGTGTGAGAGGGGCGATCGAGTCGAGAGCTGCAGCTATTGTGGTGTTATATGAAGCGGCAGCAACATCTGCATTGTGTAAGGAATTTGTCTGTAAGAGGGAGGAGGGATTCAGAGAGTGAGTGTAGGTCAAGGTGTTTCTGCGAGCCTGTGTAAGTTTGTGGAGTGGGGATTGTGCACCTGGAGAGGAGAGGGTAGAGAATGTGAGGAGGTTATGGTCAGAGAGGGAGGGGTGAGTTAGAGAGGTTAGATAGGGAACAGAGGCGGGTGAAGATGAGGTCCAGTGTGTGGCCATCTTTATGATTAGCTGCCGAAGACCATTGAGCAAGGCCGAAGGAGGAAGTGAGGGATAGGAGCTTAGAGACAGACGAGTGGGAAGTGTCAATGGGGATGTTGAAGTCACCCATTATGATAGTGGGGATGTCAGTGGAAAGGAAGTGAAGCAGCCAGGTGGTGAAGTGGTCTAAGAAAGTGATGGCTAGCCCTGGGGGTCGGTAAATGACGGCGAGTTGGAGGTCAGAGAGGGAATAGATGCGCACACAGTGCACCTCAAAAGAGGGGAGTGTAACAGAGGGTGGCAGTGATATTTGGGTGAAAGCACAGGTATCTGACAGGAGAAAACCTCCGCCTCCGCCATGTTTGTCGTTGGGGCGGGGTGTGTGGGAAAGGTGGAATCCGCCATATGAAAGTGCAGCTGGGGAGGCTGTGTCAGAGGGGTGAGCCAGGTTTCGGTGATGGCGAGGAAGGAAAGTTTGTTAGTAATGAAAAGGTCGTGGATGTAGGAAAGTTTGTTGCAGACGGAGCGAGCGTTCCATAGAGCTCCTGTTAGAGCAACTGAGGAAGTGGGGATTAGTTGGATGGGAATGAGGTTAGAAGGGTTGCGACAGTTTGTGGAAGGTCGTGGATAGGAGGTAGAAGTAACTGTGGGGATATGGCAAGGAGGACCAGGATTTAGAGAGATATCTCCAGCCGTCAGGAGGAGCAGAGAAAGTGTTAGCAGGTGGGAGGAAGAGAGAGCATGAGGTGGCTGTCTGTGTTTGAAGATCCAGGATTGAATGTTGAGGAATAATTCGGAGGAGGAGGTGAGATGAATGGGGAGGATGGAGGGAGAGATGAAGAGTTTCTTACTAGGTGTAGGGATTTGAGGGGTTACTAGAATGTGGAGGACTATAGAGGAAAAAGTGAGAGCTAACAGAAACATAGTTAAAAGAGAGTAAGTGATCAAAGTGTTGGTTACCTGACTCCTGCCCTGACTAACGGCCTCTGAAATAACTGCCACTTATCTCCGAAGCCACTTTGCACAAGAAGAAGCGTGCACATCCCAGCACACGTGCACCCCTTAAGGAGCTTCTAAATATATAGGGCACACTAAACCATCAGGTGAGGGGCATTGTGGGAGCTGCTTGTGGCTAAATTAGCAGCTGGTCATCTCACCAGGAGATGGCTGGGTGATCAAAGACAGAGCTAGGACTCTGCAGGCTCTGCAGTTTAGCACCTCTAAACATCAGATAAAGTCTACAGTGGGGAAAGGACAGACATATGTGAGTATTGAGTGGAATGGGACAGATAAAGCAGAAATATCAAGAGGAGAGTTCAGTGAGTTGAATCAGGAGAGCAGAGCATTAGATGGCGGCATATACAGCAAGCAGAGGAATTATGCAGGAGAAGAGCATGTACCTGTGTGAAAAGAGAAGAAGAAGAAGAAGACGGGTGTTAGTCTGTATGGAGGACTATGCGGGTCCCATTATTCTGTATGGAGGACTATGCGGGGCCCATTATTCTGTATGGAGGACTATGCGGGGCCCATTATTCTGTGTGGAGGACTATGCGGGGCCCATTATTCTGTATGGAGGGCTATTTTCAAAGTGCACGCTGCCCCTTTAAGAATCGGGTAGTCTGCGTCACCAGGTGACCTGTGTGGTATGCGCAGGCCCAGAGAAGCCACAGCAGGGAACGGGGACACCGCTGCACAGCCTGGGCGATGAGTATGTCGGCGTCCCTGCTGGGAGGAGGGAGATGAACATGCAGGGACACCGGCATTGGCATTATACCCGCTATATCCAAAATGCAGGGACACCGGCATTGGCATTATACGCTATATCCAAAATGCAGGGCCCCTAAAGATTTCTCCACGTTGGACAATACCTACTTGATAATGGGTTTTTGGCAGTAAGCTGATCACAAAGTGTCCTTATGCAGGAACCACCAGCGATCAGTAGTGATCTGTAAGGCAACCCTGCTCTAAGTGATCCATTTCACTGCAGCGCCACCACAGGGAAAATTAAGTATTACACAGTGCACATTCAAATCAATGGGCGGTCTGTGTAATGCAGGACAAGGCAGGGCCTCCATCGCTCTCTTTACACCTACTCTTCACTCTGGCCTAAAGTCAAGGATTCTGAATAGCGATCCCCATTCCCCCCTCTCTTCCTCCTCTTTTCTTAACCAGTACGGTATATGGAAATGGGTTTTCTAAAATGGATAATTCCTTTAAGTGAGTCCTTTCCATCACTGAGTCACACAAGACGACTCACATTAAGTCTCCTCATTCATTAGAATCGTTTGTTTCAAGACTTCCTCCCAGTAAGTCTACAGAGTCCCATGAGCCCTTTTCAGAGAGCTCACGAGGGGTCACATTTCTGTAGCATGCATGCGCCCAACCTGCCTCTCCGGAAGACTTAGAGGGTACATACCGTATTTAATTTTTTAAATTTTTTTTATTTCTCTTTTATCCAGTCCAATGAAGTCGCATGAACCCTGAATGGTCAAAAGAACACACCGACTGGTAAAATGCCCCATTCCCACACAAGGGATCCATCACTTTTGGTTCTCCAGTTGGAACTTCAGAGTCCAGAATTTAGCGAATGTATCACAATCTGTTATGTCTTCTTGGTGGATGATATCTCTGCTCACTTTTGTAACTTACTGCCCTTCAGGACTGAAAATGAACATGGTCCTACCTTGATAGAAGCAGCTTTCTTCCTCTCCAATAAGCTGATTGACAAAATCCTTTGATTCCCATAGCTTAGATGTTGTCCTTCTCATAGGGACTTTGTCTTCCGAGACCTTATGGTTATGGAGCGCTATTACCAAGCTCTCCAACTTGTTCATCCACTTGCACAGTACCACTATGAGCTGAGAAGACTTTGTCCGATGACTGATGACTTAATACCTCAGTATGATTTTTTTGCCTGCTTCTACACAGTTACCTACAAGGAGACCACTTTAGCTTGGTGATGTGGACATCTGAGTAGGAAATGCTTATCTCATTGAAGAACAGAAGGTCACCTACAAAACATATCCTTTATTTAGCCAGCACCAAACATGACCATAAATGATCGAGCAATCTTAGAAGGTGACCATAACCTAAGGCTTGTTTTACATGTCCAACACTGACGGCCCGAGTATTGACAATTATGTCTGGACCACTAGTGGCTCTCCTGACCTGAACTCTAGACCTGGGATCGGCCTAGCATGTATGTGTTTTGAAATTAGGAGATCAGAGTAAAGCCCCCCATACACATTAGACAAATGTCGACCAAACCTGCCTATAGCGATGGGTTCAGCCAACAATCTTATGTTTATAGAAGCCCCAGACAATTTATTGTCGAGGGAAATATTGATCTGACATGACTGATTTTGGACTGCCAATCATATTGTCTCCCGGAAATAAGCCACCACCAGACATGTCTGATAATTGCGCTCTCATAGAGATGTCTGCGGGCCGAACCATCTAATGTTCATGGTGGGCTTTAGCCTCTCCTAGACACCTTTGGTGGCTGCTTATCTACTGAGAGAACAAAAGGATCAACATACCTAATCCTCTCCTCCGACATCAGAGGCAGCCAATCCTACACAAATTAGCGGGTTCACACAACTTCAGCTTAAGGTACCAAAAGGAAACTTTGCATTTAAAGTTGGCCAACATTTTTATTCCTTCAGCAACGGATAGCAGCTAGTAAAAGCTAAAATACCTGTATCAATACTTCCGGCAACTGTGTCAAATTGGTAAAAAGGTAATTACAGGGTGGTAATGTTAAAAATTAACATGTCCAAGAGGGTAAATGTGAAGTTGGGTGTGGGCCATTTTGAGATATGGCTCTCAGCTCCATTCATTTATGCTTGTACATAGATCTATAGCCCATGTAGAGGAGCCAATAATTGGGAAACAAACGTTTATAGAAACGCTTGTTCCCGATTATCAGTCCATCTTAAGGGGCTTATGATCGCCTAGCAAACAAGCAGAACGCTTGATCGTTGGGTGCGATGATTTTTATGTCAGCATAATAATGATGATTTTTCTCTGCAGCACATCGCCTCATATAAACACGTGATGTGCTGCCGATAGCACAATGTGCACAGAAGCATTGAATTAACTATATTCTGTGCACATAGAACATTTTTGGCCTTCATAAATAGGTGAGTAAAGGACCACCGATGGCAGTGCTTTGGACGTGCAATAAAACACAATGGCATATAGAAACATACACTGTGAAAGAACAATGCACAATCATAGGGGGCAACGTTCCCAAGATAGTAATAACAACCTAACAGAATGTGGCTAGAGTCCAACTTCTTTTTTGGTAATAGCTGTAGTCCATTGGTGGTGTGCCTACTGCTATGGAGACTTCTTGACAAAATTTGTGCTAAGATGAGGGTTTGATCTTTAGCTATACATCTGATCATTACTTATACATGGCAGTAAGGCATCATGTACCTCGCAGTCTGTATGGTGGCACAAGTAAGCACTCTGTGTGCCTCTGTATGTTGCGTCCGTATGGCAGTCTATTATCCCCTAGGAACGAAGCTTGCATGGGAAAATACCTCTGAAATATGGCCACAGCTGAGAATGGCACTAGTGGATGAGCCTTGGTGGGTCCCATTTTTTTTTTCTTCTTGCGATTCCAAAATGTTCTTGTTTCGGATCTCACGAATCCAGCAAAATGGAGATTATTTGGACACATTTTGCTGTCTTCTTCTGGTGGCCAGAAAGGTTTATAAAAGGCTCCGACTCATCCTTATGCCGCTTTTGCTCCCTGGTCTCCAGTTCTTCTGATGCACCCTTCTGGCACTGAGACCAGTGACTGGCCACACACAGTCACGTGGTGAGGGACAACACTCATCCATGGACCTCAATCGTGCGTGGTCTCCCACATGACCAAGTGAGGCCAATTACTAGTCTAGAAGACTGTTGTGGATGATGGGGAGCTGCAATGGCATCAGGACTGCTGAGAACCTAGGACACGTGAGTATAATCTATTTTATAATTTTTTAATCCCCTTCTCTCTCCTCCATTTTTATGTTTCGGGGTCTGGAGAGGCCTCAGATCATATAAACATCTAATCACGGTCACTTTCGATTTTCTCGGCACAAATTTGCCCCAAAACAAATTTCGAGAAATTTTGCTCATCTTTAGTCATGATGCATAATGAGTAATGTAAATTGTGAGCAACTGAGACTCACTTGCGCCATATTTCTGTTTTCTGATGGTTTTTTTGCGCTTAATGGGTATTGCAAACCCTCAATCGCTCACAGTTGAGCCATTGCAATGCGACTCCAAGCTGCAGACAAATCGCATACGGTCACACGACCGAATCACCGTGTAGCCTGAACCTAAGTTGGGTCCTATTAAATCTGCGCTTACAGCTGCGGTACGATTAGTTACTGCAAGTCCAGCAGCTCCGCCATCCATGTGAACTCGACCATGTGTGTCCGGATTGACAAGGACAATTTGTGATTGCTCCCCAGGCCCGCGCTACAGCGTCTTTCCCGGATATATAAATTCTCCCAGTAAATGGCTGAAATGCAACATGGACATGGGAATATTGGCAGAAAACGTGTCGGATTACAAGTCGTAATTGTAAATCCCCCTTTCGCTATTCATCCTGGGTTGGAAGAGGCGGCAGGACAAGCCGGCTTTATCACAAGGGGCGTATGTTAGGGTGTAATGTGAAAGACTAATGCAGTTTACACCATGGCAGTGTGTTCCCATCCGTCTTGTGTGAGTGCGTCCTGTTCTGTGCTGCACGTACCATACACGGGGGCTTCCAGGGGGAGGATAGATCTTCACGCTGTATTTCTGGCTGGACTGGAGACACCAGGGGAGCCTGTAATCTTAAAGGAAACTTATTAAAATCATTGAGCCCCCCGTTGTTAATCCTGCGGGCCTGTGCGTACCCAGAGCCGCGTGTATAAACAAGGTGTCTGTGCATATAAACAACAGGAGGCGGAGGACACACGGCCGTCCTTAGTATTCTGTGCCGCAGCGATGTATGTGCATACAAGTGACCGGCATATTAATAATATACATACTGCCCGCTGCGCCAACCTGGGGGCACGAACACCTGGCACGCAACGACTGACTACGTCCCAGTGAAGCGCTGCGCATCACAGACGGCTGACCAAGGGCCGAAGTTTCCTCTTGGATACAAAATATTATTGTGTCCATGTAAGACGTCTTCCTATTCGACTCTTCATGGCACGGACGCGTTTCTTCGGTTGCAATAAATTGGCAGAAGAAGAAACCGAGATATCAGAACAATTGTCTTAGTACATGAAGCCCTTATAAAGGGAATGTGTCATCAGAAAGGGACCTTAATACTTATCATTATCTAGATTACAAAATTATAAAATTTAGCAATTTTCAGACTAGCCACTAGGCTTTACAAAAGGCTCACACTTCCTGATCTGCACAGAAGACTTTTCGGCAGTCTCATTATCATCACAGGCTGGATTATAGTGGAAGGTGACACCTCTATATACAGCTGATAACAAAGGATCCATCATAGGTGATATCACAGCTCACTTCCTTCCCTTACTGTACAAACACCTCTATAAATAGTGAATAATACAGAATCCATCATTCACAATAGGTGATGTTACAGCTCACCTCCTCCTCCTCCTGTACAATGACTAATAACACCTCTATATACAGTAGGTAACACAGGTTCCACCATTCACATTAGGTGATGTCACAGCTCACCTCCTTCTCCTGTACAATGACTAATAACACCTCTATATACAGTAGATAACACAGGATCCACCATTCACAGTAGGTGATGTCACAGCTCACCTCCTCCTCCTCCTGTACAATGACTAATAACACCTCAATATACAGTAGGTAACACAGGTTCCACCATTCACATTAGGTGATGTCACAGCTCACCTCCTTCTCCTGTACAATGACTAATAACACATCTATATACAGTAGGTAACACAGGATCCACCATTCACATTAGGTGATGTCACAGCTCACCTCCTTCTCCTGTACAATGACTGATAATACCTCTATATACAGTAGGTAACACAGGTTCCACCATTCACACTAGGTGATGTCACAGCTCACCTCCTCCTCCCTTCACAATGACCTTGGCTCAGAATAGAGCATGCATAGATAAGGCTTCTATAACAATAAATAAGATCTGACTCTCTTGCTGCTAATGTTCATGTGAACAGATAATAGGAGTCTAATATTAAACCTAAAGGCCTGTGTGACAATTGCACAATTTTTTTTATTTTTAATATAGATAGTGATATGAATAAAAACATTATCCCTTTTAAATGCATTTTACATAAAAACCTGATGTAAATGTTAGGTCATTCTGTGGTGATGATGATGATGATGGCAATTTCCTTTTAACCTCTTGACACACATGGGCGTAGCTATATTTTTTGCACCATATAGTGCAATACTTGTGTACTATAGTATAAGGATATTGCAATCAGAACATTATGTACCCCAAAATGGTATCAATGAAAACGTCAATTTTATTTAATTTTTTACAAACTTGTTTTTTTTTTTTTTTTTTGTCATTTTTTCACTATTTAAATAAAAAAATATACAAGTTTGGTATCTCCATTATCATCCTGACCTGAAGAATTATCTTTCCAGGTCATTTTTACTGCACAATAAACGCCTTAAAAAATGGCAGAATTAATTTTTTTTCACCATTTCAACACATTTGGATTTTTTTTCCCTATTTTTCACTATGTTACATTATAAAATGTAAGGTGTCATTAAAAAAAAAAACAACAACAAGCCCTCCTACAGCTATGATGAAGGAAGAATAAAAAATAAGTTATGGCTCATGGAAAAAAAATGAAAAAAAAAACAACAAAAAAAATCTCCTGGGTATATATATATATATATATATATATATATATATATATATATATATATATATATATATATATATATATATATATATATAAAAAGTTAAAGGGGTTGTCCAGTTGAAAAATTGTTAGATGGAAAACAAGTAGATGGGAGGGTGCACAATACACTGGACTGTTCGCCCAAAACAAGGGTGTGCTTGGTTTGAACAGTCATAAAGTCCCTTTAACGTTATGGCTGACCGATGTACTTCTTGAAACAAGTGTATGAAAAGAGGTGTCAGAAACAGCGCCACCCTTGTTGATAGGTTGTGTCTGGTACTGCAGTGTGTACCTACATTGAAATATCAGATACCTCTTTTTTATACTCTCATACAGCCCCTTAGCTGTAATATAAATGTCCTGGATTTCCTAATGCAAGAGAAGAAGGGATGGTGGTAGTAAAGCTCTCGGTACAGGCAGAATGATGATGTTGTGCCTAGCTGTGCAGTCCTACTGATCATCCCGGGATTTGCTGGCTAGCTTGGGGCTATGCTGTGTTTACAATGCTGCAGTACAGCTGCGCGGCTCAGGAAGTGACAGTTAGAGGGTGTCTGGCGAGGAGGGGGCCGCCAACGTTTGTGGTGGAGGGGAGACTCCGCTACGATACAGGGAAAGCAGAGCAGCCAAATCTGAGCTGTAGATAAGTCACCCTGTTCCATCCAGATATATATATTCCACATCTTTGCAGGACCCTCGTCATTATGGGGTCATGTCAATGGGAATTGTTCCCTCTGCTGCAGATACAGACACTGCGCTGTGCAAATGTCTTAGGCAGATGGGAAAAAAATGCTGCAGAGTAAGAAGCTTTCAGCAACAGTGTTAATACTTTTATTTTTACTATTTAACAAAATGCGAAACATAAGCGAAATCTAAATCCCATCAGTATTTGGTGACCGCTCTTTGTCATTTCTTCTAGGTACTTGTACTTACAATCAGTTTTTGAAGGGAACTTAGCAGGAGGTGGTTCCAAACATCTTGGAGAACTGACCACAGATCTTCTGTGGATGTCTTTTCTGCAAATCCTTCTATCTCTTTTATGTGATCCCAGACAGATCAGTGCTCACTTCCATGAAGACCACTTATGACAAGACTTCTGCGAACAGTAGATGTAGCTGGGTCCCTCTGATTGCTGCCATTTCTGAGCTGATGGCACTGCTGGACATCTCCCAATTAAGAAAGGAAGTAAGCCTATGTCTTTCTTTTATCAGCTGCACTAAGTTTCCTTGGCTGACCAATGTGTCTACTGTCCTCTACATTGTCTATTTCTTGCTGCTTCTTCAAAAGAGCTTGAACAGCATATCTTGAAACCCCAGTCTGTTTTGATATCTTTGCCTGGGAGAGACCTTACTGATGCAGTATAACTACCTTGTGTCTTGTTTCTGTGCTCAGTCTTTCTTGCCATGGTGTATAACCTGTGACATGAAACTGTCTTCCACAACCTCACCTTTGTAGCAGAGTTTGTCTGTTCCTCACCTAGCGTTAAGTCTCCTACACAGCTGTTTCTGTATCAGTTAATGACTGTGTTTCAACCTGAAAATGGTGATCATAATTACCTGTCTGGTATAATTAGTTTCTCATACACCTGATTATAATCCTACAAAACCCCTGGCTTTGTGCAAGTGTAGCTAGAAGATTTGATAAAGGCATAGGACGGTAACACCAAATATTCATGTCATTTAGATTTCTTGTTTGTTCCTTCACTTTGCATTTTGTTAATTAATAAAAATAAACTATTAACACTTCTATCTTGGAAATTATTCTTATTCTGAAGGATTTTTTTCCACGCCTGCCTAAAACTTTTACACAGTACTGTATCTTTTAAGACCACTGTGTGGTGCGGAACGTAAAGGAATCCGCAGCAGAAACCAGTTCCATGCCAAATATTTACGGATTTTGCTGCGTATTTGTTCCGGATTTAACCCAATTCAAAGGGTGAAATCTGGAGTGACGCGTAAATGGACACGCCGCAGGACAATTTATTTTTACTCAGCGTGAGGATGAAATTTAGTAAAATGTCATCTACTTTGCTGGAACGGTAGCGGCAGAGTATCCTGTATTAGGTCTGATCAGTAGAGTATACGCAGTCACAGTCACTATTGTGATTGCCAGTGATAACTATATACAGGACGTCAATGGAAGAGGATGGTTTCCTGAGAACTGGTCTATAGCTGCCGGTCAGCAGCGTGGACATCCAGGGATTAGGGGAAGGTCTCCACGTCTGCGCTTCCCATCCAGGGTTAGTAGGAAGAAACTTGGGAAGAATGAAACCAATATTCATGGTGTATAGAATATACAAATCACCGGGCAGGCACCAAACACACAGTGACTGCAGCTACAAAATTGTGAATGCAGCTGTACAGTATACTTCAGGCTGTAATTCATTATCAGGCATAAGATAAGTAATATACAATAGCTTGCGAAAGTATTCACCCCCTTGGCATTTTTTGTGTTTTGCTACCTCACAACCTGGAATTTCACTTGTATTTTTGACGGTTTGCATCAGTTCATGTAAAGAACATGCCGACAACTGTGAACATTTGGTTTTCTTTTTTTTGTGTGACTCAAACAGGACAAAATAACTGAAAACTTCAGTGTGAATAACTATTCATCCCCTAAAGTCAGTACTTTGTAGAGCCTCCTTTTGTGGCAATTACAGCTGCAAGTCACTTTGGATAAGTCTCTGAGCTTTCCACATCTTGTCACTGGGATTTTTGCCCATTCCTCAAGACAAAACTGTTGCAGCCCCTTCAAGTTAGATGGTTTCCTCATGTGAACAGCAATCTGGCTATAGATTCTCAGTTGGATTAAGGTCTGGGCTTTGACTAGGCCACTCCAGAACATTTACACGTTTGCCCCATAAACCACTCGAGTGTTGCTTTAGCAGTATGCTTTGGGTCATTGTCTTGTTGGAAGGTGAACCTCCATCCAAGTCTCAAATCGCTGACAGACTGAAACAGGTTTTGCTCAAGAATATCCCTGTATTTCACACCATCCATCTTCTACTCGACTCATACCATTTTCCCTGTCCCTGCTGTCGAAAAACATCCCCAGACCATGATGCTGTCACCACCATGTTTCATTGTAGGGATGGTGTTCTTGGTGTGATGAGCAGTATTGGTTTGGCACCAGACATAGCATTTATCTTGGTGGCCAAAAAGTTCAATTTTGGTCTCATCTGACCCCAGCACCTTCCTCTATACATTTGGGGAGTCTCCCATATGACTTTTGGCAAACTCAAAATGAGTCTTACAATTTTTGAGTGTAAGTAAAGGCTTTTTTTATGGCCACTCTTCCAAAAAGGCCACCTCTGTGGAGTGTACGGCTTATTGTGGTCATATGGACAGATACTCCAGTCTCTGCTTGGGATCTCTGCATCTCCTTCAGGGTTACCTTTGATCTCTGTGCTGCCTCTCTGATTAATGCCCTCCTTGCCTGGGCTGAGAGTTTTGGTGGGCGACCTCTCTTGGTAGGTTTGTTGTGTACTATGTTCTTTCCATTTGATGATAATGGATTTGATGGTGCTCTGGGGGATCATCAGAGATTGGGATATTTTTTTTTTTATAACCCAACCCTGACTTGTACTTCTCAACAACTTTGTCCCTGACTTGTTTGGAGATCTCCTTGGTCTTCATGGTGTTGTTTGGAGATCTCCTTGGTCTTCATGGTGTTGTTTGGAGATCTCCTTGGTCTTCATGGTGGTGTGTGGAGATCTCCTTGGTCTTCATGGTGTTGTTTGGAGATCTCCTTGGTCTTCATGGTGTTGTGTGGAGATCTCCTTGGTCTTCATGGTGTTGTTTGGAGATCTCCTTGGTCTTCATGGTGGTGTTTGGTTAGTGGTGCCTCTTGTTAATGGTGTTGCAGCCTCTGTGGCCTTTCAGAAAAGGTAAAGTCTATATATTGACAGACATTTGACATTAGATTGCACACAGGTGGACGTCCTGTCACTAAGCATGGGACTTATGAAGTTAATTGTTTGCACCAGAAATTTTTAGGGGCTTTATAGTAAAAGGGGTGAATACATATGCACATGCCAATTTTTAGTTATTTGATCCCATAAATTTAATTTATGCCTATATTGTTCTCACTTCACCAACTTAGACTATTTAGCGCTGATGCATCACATACAAATTGGATTAGAAAAATATTTAACTAACAAAGTTGCACTCTGTAGCGCTATAGCATGTAAACATAAAATACATAAAATTGGAATTGCATTACTGCTCTAGATAATAGGGAAAAAAACGAAAACAATTAGCACATAATTTGGCCAATTCATCCATGCCCAGCAGCCAATGACAAGGTGATCTCCCTTTGCTGGGAACCTATCCCAATGTGAATCCTCTCCTAGGCTGAAGCCACTTTTATGTAGACCATCAGAGCCGCATGATCTCACTCAGTCCATGAGTCCAGCTCTTTGTGTGATTGCTCACAGGCATTGTAAATGACTTCAGAGTATGCAAATATAGACTTTGCTCTTATATTCCAAGATTTCGCCACTTTTGTTGCTCCTCTAACTTATTATTTGTTTAGGTTAACAGTAGGTACTGTGAAGAGCCGTATGCGCCATGTGTTCCTGATGGTTATTCATTGATCTGAGTAATAACCACAACAGAAAAAAAATAACATTTCACTGAAATACAGTATAGTAGGGCAGTTTTGTCATTTCGGTCTCTATAGAAGCGGAGTGACAACCCCTGCGGGCAGCCATATTGGTTGTCATTCTGTTTGCTAAAAAGCGTGTAAAAAAAAAAAAAAAAAAGAAAAAGAGAGAAAGCTTAAAAGAGGACCTTTCAGTACTGTGCAAATCTTTAGGCAGGTTTGGAAAAAACGCTGCAATTAATATTGTATAATATAGAAGTGTTACTGGTTTATTTTTATCAATTATAATACAAAGTGAATAATGAAAAAAGATGTAAATCCCATCAGTATTTGGCACTGCTGTTTGCCTTCATCACTTCTTTTCGGTCACTTGCACAGTTTTTGAAGGAACTCAGGAGCAGGTTGTACCAAACATCTTGGAGAATTGACCACAGATCTTCTGTGGATGTCACTTGTGCAAATCCGCTATTCCAGGCAGACTGGATGATGTGAGATCAGGGATCTCTGGGGGTCGGATCATCACTTCCGGGACCCTGCGTTCTTAATGATATTGGCTGGATGTTTGGGGTCATTGTCCTGCTGCAGAATAAATTTGGAGCCAATCAGACGCCTCCCTGATGATATTACATGATGGATAAGTATCTGCCTGGATTTCTCAGCACTGAGGATACTGAGAAACAGGCAACATTGAGGACGGTAGCCGCAGTGATCGGCCGAGAAAACAGGGCTGTGTCTATAGTAAACACTGGGAAAGTCTGACTCCGATACCGGAACATTGTTTTTGGTAGGCGACTCCCATGCCATCCTACATAACAAATCCCTGTCCTATATGGTGGATTGTCATATATTGGAGAGATGGCGGTGAGTGATCAGCAACTAACCCAGTCACAGCCCCCCACGTCCTGCGTGTATAGTGCGAGGTGTAGGAATTAGTGGGGCGCCCGGGAAGGGAACCCGTCTACCGTCAGCCACACACAGGCCTGCTTTGCATGTCATGGCAGCCTCGTAGAGGGGGGCTATCCGCTGCCGCACTGGGCGTCTATTCTGTGCTGATGGCTCCTACAGGGTGACAATGGGGAGTCCTGCAGGATGGAGTCGGAGCTCTCTAACTTGCAAGCCCAATTTAACGAAGAATTACTGGTCGTGCAATTCCCCAAGAATCACTAGAGTGCAGATATTAGGGGCTTAGGAGCGGGTCTGTACTCCGCTACCCCCATGCTAGGTCAGCAGGTCCCATTTAAAGCATTTCTATTTCATTGCTTCACCAAGATTTCTACTGTCTGTGAATGAAAATATTCTCATTTATAGGCTAATAATGTACACAGACCTCATCCAGTTCACAGCGGAGGGTTTGCAACCATTGCATCCTGCCGATATCAACAAATTGGGAGGACTTTAGTCTAATGTGGACAGGGGACCATAATTCATAGGCGATTTAACAAACTAAACACTCAAATGCCGCCATCCCGGGCGCCTCCTGTGATTACAAGACCCTCACAAAATCATAGTCTCACGCAACTTCATGATGGTTGTCAAGAGGGCCTTGTAATCCTAAGAAGACGGCAAGATGGCGGCAGAGAAAGTTTAGGTCCAGCTGCCATGGACAATCAACCAGCGTCCTACGTATCTTTTTTGCTCAACTCGATTTACGTGGCCATTTTACTGTAACCAAATAGGTTAGTGTCACCTCCTTTACTTCTTATATACCACCTCCATGGCTGACTGCAGCCGTATGTACACAATGCAGCTGCAGTTCAGCTGTAATAAGACATTCTGGACAACCCCTTTAAGATTTGCATAAAACCAGAAAACCCCTTTAAATTTGCTATAAAACTGTTTCACTTTTAAAGGGGTTATCCAGAATTCTAAAATTGACAACCAGTGGGGTTCGCCACCCCCCCCCACCCCACCCCTGTTGTCAGCTCATCATACAGCGCCATGCATTCAGTAGTGGCTGTGCTGGGTATTGCAGCTTTGTCCCTTTAAATGTACAAAGAACTCTACACATTAAATAACAAACCTAACGTGAGGGTCTTAAGATTTTATTGGCATTAACCCTTTATGCAGGCTGAACTGCACTGTCAAATTCATGGAAACCATCAAGTCTACACGGGGCGGTCTCCTTATTGGTCATTACTAGAGGCGAAGAGAGAAGTGACTGGTTACATCAATATCCTACACACAACCTTCCCCTGGATCATCTCATCTGCTGCCCCAAAAGTCCTGCTAAACACAAAAATACCAACAACCGCCCCCCCATATAAAGATGGCGACACAAGCCGCATATTAACTTATATTGCTAATTCCAAAATATTAACTGCTCTCCCCGCCTCCGCAAACGAAAAAGGGCCAGTGCCAAATCCCTCCATCCTCCCCAGACAGGGCAATGTGGATGAGAAAAGTGGCCAGGAAGGAGGAGAGAGAACAGCAAGGAGGGCTTGTATCCAGAGGCTTCTCCGCACCACCGCCGGCGATCCTTAGGACTTGACAGGCTGAATGGACAGCAGGCTGCCAAATTTAAAGTGCTGAATTACAGGAAACTTCTCCAGGCACTGCAAGAGAAAAGGGACAGTCCTAATGAGAGGACGCAGCCATATAGAGACACACAGCAGGCAAGGAAGAGCAGGCAGTCACGAGGCACGTGCAGAATGAAGTCATGTGTCTACATCCTGCATTATACTCCAGAGCTGCACTCACTATTCTGCTGGTGCAGTCACTGTGTACATACATTACATTACTGATCCTGTACTGATCCTGAGTTACATCCTGTATTATACTCCAGAGCTGCACTCACTATTCTGCTGGTGCAGTCACTGTGTACATACATCACTGATCCTGTACTGATCCTGAGTTACATCCTGTATTATACCCCAGAGCTGCACTCACTATTCTGCTGGTGCAGTCATTGTGTACATACATTACATTACTGATCCTGAGTTACATCCTGTATTATACTCCAGAGCTGCACTCACTATTCTGCTGGTGTAGTCACTGTGTACATACATTACATTACTTATCCTGTACTGACCCTGAGTTACATCCTGTATTATACTCCAGAGCTGTGCTCACTATTCTGCTGGTGCAGTCACTGTGTATATACATTACATTACTGATCCTGTACAGATCCTGAGTTACATCCTGTATTATACTCCAGAGCTGCACTCACTATTCTGCTGGTGCAGTCATTGTGTACATACATTACATTACTGATCCTGAGTTACATCCTGTATTATACTCCAGAGCTGCACTCACTATTCTGCTGGTGTAGTCACTGTGTACATACATTACATTACTTATCCTGTACTGACCCTGAGTTACATCCTGTATTATACTCCAGAGCTGTGCTCACTATTCTGCTGGTGCAGTCACTGTGTACATACATTACTCATCCTGAGTTACGTCCTGTATTATACTCCAGAGCTGTAAGCACAGCATTACTGATTATCCTCAGTCATCAAGCTTGTTGTCAGATACCCTTTATACTGTAGTCAGACATCAGATTAAATTGGTCGTGTGATTTCTGCACTGACTATCCAGGACGTCTGCCATGGACCTGAACTGTGACCTGTAGGGGTCCGGCGCGAGGATGAGCGCCGCTGTCACTCAGCTGAGGTGCTTTTCTGTGCAGATCTCCTGAGGATTACCAGATTACATCCATGTGAACATACCCCTAAACAGCTCATTCTGTAAAGCTTTCACTTCCTAGATACTGAACAAGCAAGGGGTGCTGGGAGATCTAAGCGCTGAAGCCCACATATTTATGAATGCAGTCCCAGATACGGATCAGGATCAGTACCAGGTAACACATCCATTATCTCTATGGTTTGGAGTCACTAGGATGACGGTGTGAATTGCACGTACAGCAATGTGTTATCAGGCAGCGGCTGCGGAGGTGATGGAGGCTGCGGAGGTGATGGAGGCAGCGGAGGTGATGGAGGCAGCGGAGGTGATGGAGGCAGCGGAGGTGATGGAGGCTGCGGAGGTGATGGAGGCTGCGGAGGTGATGGAGGCTGCGGTGCTCTGCACAGGATGAGGAGGGGAGGGCGCGGACTCTGTGTGTGAGCTCTCTGTCTCTGCAGGAAGTTTACCACTAAGGAAGTTTCCACATGTGTGTGTGGGAAGAGACCAGGACAGCACAGCTGCACTCCCCAACCCACCGGGCAATAAATGCCATTAACGCTTCAGCTGCTGGCGGCCCCCCATCTGCAATGCATTATCAGCCTGCGGCACATCCAGGGCGAGCATTTCCTGCTGGATGGAAAGAGATTAGTGGCTTCTCAGCCATTGTCAGCATTTCTGCTTGCAGTCAGTGAATGGATACAATCGTTGTTGAATATTGGTGAAACACAGGCGCAGGGTTTGTTAAATGGTTACTCCTAAAAATAATTTACTGATTGAGTCCGGGATCCTGACAAAGCTACGCATGCTCCGCCGCCACGCCATGTACGGTCTATGGGTCTGCAGAAAACCGCCAAGCACAGCGCTCCCATAGGCCATGAATGGAGCGGAGGTGGAGCAGGCTACACTCAGGAGGGCCGATACTCAGGAGGTCGGACCACGAGCAATCCGTAAGCTATCCTCTGTCCAATGCATAGGGGACAGCTTATGATTTCAAGAAAATCCCTCTAGCAATGACCCCACAGCTGTGTAGGAAGAGATTGGCTGTGGGCGAATGTGCAATACCGGTTGCGGCCACTATGCAGATGATAGCGCTGTGCTGTGCAGCCCACAACAGATCACATCCAGCTGCCACTGGAACCAGGAGCAGCTGACGGGCAGGGGGGTTCCTGGTGTCACACCCCCACCAATCTGGTATTCATGACCTATCATAAGGAGTATTAAAATACAGGACAAGCCCCCTTAAAACTTTAACACAGTTTAGATGTATACCACCTGAAGCGGTGGATTTTAGCAGGACTGGCTGACCATCTAATGTGTATGGGGGGGCCCTCCCGCTGACCATCTAATGTGTATGGGGGGGGGGCCTCCCATCTCTCCCCCTATAGCAGATATTGGTGTACATGAGGATCGGGCATCTAGATTTCATCCGGCCCGTCCATTTATTCACAAATCGGCACCAAAATCTGCGCGCTGTAAGCTGATTTTGGGGCAGATTTTCCACTGATTTCACTCTACGCCACTAATATAGGGCCAAAATCTGCAGTACATAAAATCCGCACAATGCTTTCATTTTCCAGCAGAATTTTTTTTCTGCTACATGTACATGGGGAGTTTTAAATACCTCACCCCCCCCTCCAAATCTGCAGCAAATTCCAAAGGTGTGAACATGGCCTAAAAAAAATCTACAAAATCGTGAAAATTTTCTGTGCAGAATAGATATAATTTTTTTTCTTTATAGCTCCCGGAGATGAGCGTCACCCCTGCCGCTAATCATGAGCGAGGCTCGCTGGTCCCGCAGTCCATAGCACCAGACTTTGCTTGCTCCGGATCTTAGTTGCAGGCATGCAGCTGCCGGTCCCGCTGATGTCATGAGGGAGGCTGGGGGGGGGGGGTAGAGATCAGGCCGCCTGGAATTCCAGCCAGGGTGAAAGTTCACTTCTCTTCCCAGAGACTGGTGGGCCTGGTGGAGGCTGAGCAAACACCAGAGCGGCTCCAGAGCTAAAAGGGCTGCGCTGTCCTCCTGCAGCAGACGGGGAGCTCATGTGCTGGTGTGAGGGGAACACACATCAAGAGATGAAAGGAAGAGGCCGATCAGTTTGTACTGACACACATGGGTGCAGTGTGCTGCTCTGCAATAATAATGTGAAGCAGCTCCTGCTTGCAAATCAATACCACACCTCCTTATAGTGCCAGGAAAGCCGGCGCGAGCAGAGCCCTCACACCGCCACATGCTGCTCTGCAGTGACGACTAATAAGCCACGGATACAACCGGCGCTGTGTGACATATTTTTAGGGTGACCATGGCAGATGACTCATCCCGGGCTGCCCGAGCGAGGAGGCGACGCTGAAAATAAGAAATGTGACCGATCGGCTGAATATCATCTGCTTCACACACAGCTCCAAACGGGTGTCAACTGCAGAGCTGTAAAAAAAGATTATAAGGGGGTCTGCAGTGCTCCCCGTCCCCCTCCCGTGCGGTCTGCTTCTGTTCTCACCAACACTTGCCATGTAAAGAATTCACAAACAGTTCTACAACTGTGTTTTGTCAATAGATTCTATGTGTCTCCATGGTAACAGACTACAAACAACCCCCCCTGTAGTCAGATCTTCAGTCATGCGTTAGAGTGCTTTCACATTGCGTTCATTGGCCCTGTCGGAGCTTATGTCCGAACCCACTCCCCCCCCCCCCCCCCGCAAAATGGGATTCGGACGTATGTGCCAACGAGGCCACAGACTATAATGGTGTCGACAGAGCGCAGTCTCCCTACGTCTGAGTGTCCGCCTCCTGTAGACCTGAAGAAGATGCACAACACAGCACACATTCACTCTGCCAGCACCATTATAGTCTATGGCCCCGTCGGCACATACGTCTGAATCCCATTTTGCAGGGGGGTTCCATTGATCGTACGCAGCCTTCACATTTCTGTCGCTGACGCGTTAATCGTACGAGAGCCCACGGCCATGAGCCATTATGATTTCAACCAGAAATGAATCATTAGGTAAAATGTAAGAAGGAGCAATCGTTTCACCTGACTGATCACAGATCGTCATCACCCGACGTTACTGAACGTGTATGGCCAGGATGAACCACTGTAACATCTAATATGGACCAACGCGTCCGGTTGTACTCGCATAATGAGTCTTCATTCTTGGCCCAACTACGAAACTACTTTTATTTAAAGTGCACGACTACCTTAAAGGGGTTGTCTCATGCCCTTTCTTTAAGAGCACAGCAATCCTCTGCCTCCCAGCCTCCTGCTTGCCGGCTTGTGGTGCGCTCCTGAGAATTGGTAATTGGAGCCGTCATCATGGAGGGGAAAAGTGGTGGTGAAGGTGGCCGGATCCAGCCCAGGTGCAGAGCAGCGCTTACAAGCTGTATTACAAAGATCTTGCAAGTGCTGTACTTTTTGCCTAGGAAATCGACCACCTCTGATTGACTGCAGAGGTGGCCGTAATCTACGTAACAAGCTGTAAACTTCAGACTTTTTTTTTTTTTTTTTTTTAATAAGAAGTTGCTTGCTTTTACAAATACTTGACCCATTTAAGAAGACGAGTAAACCCCTTTACTGGGATACAGACGCCCAGCAATTACTTGTAATCTATGGAGAAACTCCCTGCAGCTCCCCTACTGGGGAAATAAAGAATTACATAGCGCCTATAGAGATCAATGGGCTGTACACGGATGTGCTGGGCTCCTGCAGAGCCATGAACAGCCCCTCGATCTTTTAGGGGATTATTGGATTCATATATATATAATTGTACATATAATTGTGTTAATCTCTGCAGCAGCGACTAACGCCCAGGTGCCCCCCACCCCGACACTGCTCAGGTAGACCCCGATGTTTCTGCCCGCACCTGGCCTCTGTATAACATCGAGAGACAACCGGGAACAGAGCTTTCTTAGCAGGAAGGAGACAGCGCAGACTTCCAAGAGACTGGCTCCCAGATTACAGAGGTATGTGGGTGGAACCGAGCACAGGATGTGGAGCCGGCAGCAGCGGAGGGGGGAGCGGAGGAAGGACTGATTCACAGCTCCAGGAACTTTTCACCTCAGTAATTCTATTCAGTACATGTGCTCACCCCTTTCACGGGTTAACAAGCAAGCCTGTGGTAACAGGACCTAGATACATTAACCCCTGCTGCACTGAGAAATGCATGGATCTCCTGCCACCCCCCTCTGTGCATTATCATCCTAGTGGGAGGCCAGAAAACCAAAGCTGCTCGAATATGGAAACATGTCCGCCTGGGAGCGGCATTATCTTTGTGTGAGTGATGGGCCGTCACCCCGTCCTCTGGAGATAAGCGGCTCTGACACACAGAACCTTCCGCTATCCTTCATTTATCCTAGAGATCAGCGGCGCAAGATTGGCTCTAATCTGCGCTCACAGCAGCACATTGCACCACTCCCATATACCGTAATATGGCGGACATAGGTTTTTACATATCGTAGCATTTGGTTTCCTTGTGGTCAGAGAAAACCACACTGTAAACCGCACAAATATCTCTGCGGACGAGCCTGATACTGCAAAGAACATGGGGCAGTAATGTGCGCACGTGTGGGGGGGGAGCGGTAATGTGCGCGCGTGGGGGGCGGTAATGTGCGCACGTGTGTGGGGGGGGGGGAGCAGTAATGTGCGCACGTGTGGGGGGGGGGAGCGGTAATGTGCGCGCGTGGGGGGCGGTAATGTGCGCACGTGTGTGGGGGGAAGCGGTAATGTGAGCGCGTGGGGGGCGGTAATGTGCGCACGTGTGTGGGGGGGGAGCAGTAATGTGCGCGCGTGGGGGGCGGTAATGTGCGCACGTGTGTGGGGGGGAAGCGGTAATGTGCGCGCGTGGGGGGCGGTAATGTGCGCACGTGTGTGGGGGGGGGAGCAGTAATGTGCGCGCGTGGGGGGCGGTAATGTGCGCACGTGTGTGGGGGGGAGCGGTAATGTGCGCACGGAGGTTGAAGGCGAAAATGTGCGCACGGGGGGCAGTAATGTGTGCATTTCCTGCTGTCATCTGCTTTGCAACAGTGCAGTAAAGCAGCAGGATGCAGCCTTCAGGTATCCAAGCACATTCTCTACTGAAATACTCTGTGCTGCTGGAGGATTCTCCCCCACCTTGCAGTTTTTATTTCACGGCCTGTGAAGCTGTATGACACAGACACAGTTCCCAAATCAACCATCCGATGCACAGTAAATATTGTGTTTGGGCGCCATTGGTTAGCACGGTATTTGCTCGGCTTGGGACGGTTCCCGTGCCAATTGTGCCGCCCATACCCAATGTCAGATTGGGCAGGAGAGTTTGCCGGGACAACCCCTTTAAGCTGCTAGGATGGAAAGTGTGTTCCAATATGGCGGTAATTAATTAGGATCCGACTAGTTCGATTTAAGCACCTGATCTTTTTGTTTTCAGGGAAGACAAGTCAATGACAGACACCTCTGGCAGCGGCTTATATTCCCTGCGAGCAAAAAGGATGTCTCCATCTCCCCGCTGAGCGCTGGGAAGAGGGGGCTATTCTGCGGCGGCTTCAGGACTCTCACCTCTGCCTTGTACATGCGGATCAGGCCCTGGTTGACTTTCGCCCACGTCGGGACGGCGCTGATGTTCCAGAGCTGGTTGGAGTGTTCTGCGAAGGGGCCGGTCTTCATCTGGAAGAGAAATAATCATCAGATCCAACCCAAATGTAATTATTTCTACTGACACCATTAGAAAGAGCCGAGACCCCTATAAAGTGCAGGAATGAAAAGGCTGCTGCCTTCAGGGCTGCAATACCAGTAATAATGGCAGCTTACTGGATATGTCATACACCGGACCCCCCATATCAACTGCAGACAGGGGCCACTGTCATGAGATAACCTCTTTAATACACACAATTTCCCTGCAATCAATAGGATTCTGCTCCTCTAAAGCCCGTGTCCACCTCTGCCATTATAGTGGGGACAAAAAAAAATGGTACAATTGATCTATTATAATTTTGTGTATACAGCTCCTATGCAGGTCTATGTGTCTCCATGGTGGCAGACTACAAACAAACCCTGCATGTAGTCTGTGCAGTCTACTCCTTTCTGTTTCATTTTTCCACTTTGTGCAGGCTGCAGACGGAGCAACAACCATGGAGACGGGTAGGTCTGAATGGGTGCTGTATACACAAAACGGTAGCAGATTTTTAATCAAAACTAAGTTTGGGAAGTTGCGTTAATTTTTTTTTTCTGTGATGGATAGGATATGTTGAGGTTTTGGATATGTGCAGCACGGCTCCTCACCCCCATTGTTGAAAGTTATTATTAATATTCCTGAAACTTGGCGGATGATGTCATTCTCTAATCGTCCCCTGGGGTGCGCCATCCACCCCTTAACGCTACTCTATAACTTTGATTTGCCCTTTTAATGAACCAAACTACTTCAGCCAATCTGATTGACTCCCTAGTAAAATCAGGGGTGCTGGAGGAACCTTAGCTGGAAAGTAATGTCATCGGCGCCGCTCACCTCTTGACCAATGCGGAAGCAAGTGGAGCAAGAATAATCCTTTATAAAAATTATATGAAAAAAAACAGCGCCACTCTATAGTCTATGTGTTGTATAACAGCCCCGCCTGATTACAGCTCGTCACCTCTCCTGTTATTCCTCCTAGAAATTTATAGATAAATGGACAACTGGGCGTTACCAGCTGTGGGGTGTGTCACTATACACATTGACATTGTCCAATCATCACTGACTTATAGGATCACGCCCCTTTCCCTCTAATAACGGCTATGGTGTCAATTCCTA
Organism: Phyllobates terribilis; assembly: GCF_046119375.1. Taxonomy (NCBI): domain Eukaryota; kingdom Metazoa; phylum Chordata; class Amphibia; order Anura; family Dendrobatidae; genus Phyllobates; species Phyllobates terribilis. The sequence goes on along the minus strand of NW_027362767.1, from coordinate 244,270,516 downwards.
CATTTCCAGGAAGAGTAATAGAGGAACGACACAAAGCTAAGATGTGAGGACAAAGATCAGGTCGTCACAATATCGGAACAGTGCAATACCACACACAGTCCAAGGGGTGGCGCTGCTTTTATAACAATGCAGATATTTTTTCCTAATCCTATAGGGTCATTGTGGGATGCTGGAGGCGTATTCTCAGTACCGGTGGCTTTATTTTCTGTGATTAATGAGGATGGGGGGCACGCAGCAAGGACATCGCCGGTGGACGTGATGCCCGGCCACATGTGGTTGTAAACAATGACGCTTCCGCTTTAATAGAAAAAAAAAAAAAAGACAAAAAACGGGAACGGAAAAATAAAAAAAATAAAATAATAAAAAAAAAAAATCCAGGGAGAGATGATGAGAGACGGCAGGAGAAAAAGCGGCTGAGACATCACATGATGGAGAGAGGGAGAGAGCGCCAATCCTGCAGTAACCTCGGGGGGATTGTATGAGTCAGAGGAGCCATATTGAGCAGGAAATTACTCACAGGCTCTGCGTTCCTGACTCTGCTCTCCCCAGAGAATGAGCCTTTTGTAAATGGTTCCTCAGTCAGTAAGAGGAGGGGGCCGCGGGATAGATGAGAGCAGCCCCTTCCTGTCAGTTCCTTCCCTTCCAGCAGAAATCCGAGCCCTCCCTTTCTCCAAGAGAAGGGGAAAAAAAAAAATCTCCTCCAAATTTAGAAGGGCAGATTGAAGCGGAGCCTGAGCAGGCAGAGCAGAGCGCGCCGTACAATGCTCTGCGCCTTTCAATTACCGCTCGTCTCTCGCTCTCGTTAAGTCGGCATCGCTCATTCCCAACTTCTCTGATCTCATCCTTTGTGGCGGATGCTGCGCTTTTATTAACCCTCTAAGCTCCATCGTCAGCAAGGACCGGTGATGGTGCAGAGCGTTTATTCCGTAACACCCTTTTGGTACCCCAGATGTGCGGGGGAGATACAGCCTACATGTAATATATATATTAAAGGGGGTGTCAAGGAATCGGAAAGTTTAGCCTTACAGCAGGCAATGGGATAAAAAATATACTCAATCCCCCGCTGCTCCAGCGCTGACGCTCCGGGGGGGTCCCTGCTGGTCTTTGTTTACTCGTCCTGCAGTTATGACATCACGTAAATCCATGTGACCGCTGCAGCCAATCACTGCTGATTGGCTGGAAGTGCAAAAAATGCTAAAGTTCCAAAGGAATTTAAATATTGTTGTTTTTGTTTTTTTTAAATTCCGGACAATCCCTTTAAATGACTTTCTGTTACTTCTCTGTTGCTACACCTATACCGCGGCGCTGTACACAGATCGTAATCACTCACATCAGGCCCTGGACTGTCTAATTTCACTATTTAACCTACTGAGGATTGTCCAAGACTTAACGATACATGATCTATCCATGGAATAGGACCTCCATATGAGATCGGTGGGGGTCCCAGTGATAGATGAGAATTGGTAACTGCTTTTTTAGGCTGGAATACCCCTTTAAGTTAATCACAGAGTGTCCAATCAACAGCAGATGAGATTAGCAGCAAGAGTTCACTTTCCTTGCAGCGCCACCACAGGAGAAAGGAAGCATTACACCATTCCCATTGTAGTGTATAGAGGGTCCGGGTCCTCCAGGGTGACACTTTGTAGCCGCTGCGGCTACTAGATTTCTATCTGTATCAGACTACCTACATGGAAGTAGGAAAACTGTGATATAGGCATTAATGGACAAAAAAAAAGAGGGGACCATAATTAAGGGCTCAATTTGGCAGCAATCAATAGAACTGGCAGAGAGTAAATGCAATATTATACAGGAATTCCTAAATACTTTCCCGAATACATAACCTCCGAGCCACCAGTTTATTTTACTTTTATATGGAAATCTACCAGTGCACGGAGAAAATTTCCATTACAGAGCAGCAAGGAATACGGCCTGGTCTGCAGCTGCCATATAGTGCTCCGGGCAGGCGATCCTCTGTCATGTCATCGCCAGACAGCGCCGACCCCAGGGACGCAGGCGGTATACCTGCCTCCATAGGGACAGTCTGTGCTCCAAGAGCTCCGGAAATACTGACTTATTGTATCACAGGGGCTGCAGCCCCAAGTGACCCCGCAATCTCTACTTAATATTCTGGATCCCCTTTAGGGTAGGGGTGGACTACAAGTCCCAGCATGCAATTACTACATTGCGCTCAGCCTCACCCACCCGGCGGAGTTCCCCGCAGTCTTACGACATGTGAAATGAAAGTGTTAACCTTTAACCATGTGGGTGCAGTGTACAGAGCGGCTCCGCTGCAGCACCAGCCTGTTCTTCAACTACACATTAAATAGACCACACTCATCTATTAATCCCCCACCGGTGCTCCTGTGACCCCACCGCACGCCCCTCCGGACCCTAATGCTACAGCTAAACACTAGGTGCTGCGGTCATTTGCTGAACCTACCGGCATGACCGCTGCAGCCACTCTTTCCAACCCCTGAAGGATAAAATACACTTTAGTAATCGTTTATTTACGGGGGTCCTCAGCCTTGTGCCGGCCATCTTTATTCCTCGGACTGTGCTGATGTCTAACTCTGTTCTCCCCAGACCACCGACAAGACGGCACGAGTGCATGTAACCAGTAGAGACCCTGTGTAATATAGGATATAAGAGCTGAGTGCTGTATATTCAGCCCTGATCCAATATTCAGACATGTAGACCGGCGCGGACTGTCTGCTTCCGGGCTATCACCCTGCCGATCCCGCTACACCGACCCAAGGACCACAGTCTTTAATGGAGTCACTTCCTGGGCTCTGAAAGGTGTTTTTTGGCCATACTGCTCACCTGGGTAATAAATAGGATGCACTCCAGAAACATATAATCCTTGTGATTCTCATTCACCACCTTGTCGTCCACAAAATGCCTGGGCTCCAGGGTGGAATGATCTGCAGAAACAATGATCGTAGGTTACACACCAGCCTCCGGGTCTAGGGGCGACTACGTGTACGATCTCCGGCTCAGGGACGTCAGACGTAGCCATGTTCTACAACGATGGACTTTTTACCTACAAGCTGCGCGCTGCCCCATATAAAAGGCAGAAACTGGAAGTCGTCCAGGCCCCAGACCCCTTGGCTGCCTGCAGGCTCCATCCTGTACGTTTTCTGCAGTTTCCTCATGACCTCGAGGTAACTGTGGAGTAGAAAAAGAAAGTCTTCGTCATAATGCACCATGTTCAGCACCATAAAGCCCCAGCAAAAAGGGCAGTCCTACGTAAACCTCATCTAGTGGGAGCCCAGATAAAAGAATCACTACTTACCTGCACCATCCCCTCCGCTCCAGCGTCGCTGCTTTGATGATGATGTCACTTACAATGGCCGTGACCGCTGCAGTCCATCACTGAGCAGCGGTGACCCTTGCATGCACAGCACGTGATTGACTGCAGTAGTCAAGTGACCAATGGATGAGATGTCATCGCTGCAGGTCCGGCGACAATCACAAGAATTGGGAGGAGGGGTAGGGCGCTGGAGAAGAGACTGACTGATCAGGTAACCCCTGGAAGGACATTGTTCTCAGTTATAAGCCATGTCATGGTGTGAAATCAATGTAGTGTCTTTCAATGGGAGTCCTAAAAGATGTCGGCCCCCCATGATCTCCAGGACCTTTATGAGACATATGTGCCTCAGAGCTTACAATCTATCTGCAAAGAGAAAACCAGGGAAGGAATGGTAGAGATCATATTGTGCAACCTGGACCCTGAAGAGTGAGGAGGGGGCACCAACTAGTATCCAGGGGGTCTGAGGCTCTGAATAGGCGTTTTACATCACAGACTATATGCAATAAGGCACCAACTAGATATTGCCCATCTCTCACCGGTCAAACACCTTGAAGACGATGGCAAGTTGGTCATCCGCCTGCAGGACCCTTATCTTACACAGGCAAAACAGGAAGGCGGCAAAGGCGGCTTCATGTCCTAAGGAAAAGACAGAAGGTGTGAGGATGGCGGCCTCCAAACTGCGGCTCCTGAAAGCTACAACACCCGGCGTGTACGGACTGATGGGATCCCACTCACCAGACAGGGCAGGGTGGGATATATCCATATACCTTTTTTTTTTTTCAACTTTATAGACTATTATGTTGCTTGGTACAAGTCTTTTTTTATATGGAAGCTTAAGGGTGACACAGTACAACGCAGGCATCGGGTGAATACGCCAAAGGATAGGGCACAAGACAAGGGGGTATAAAAAAAAAAAAAAAAAAAAAAGTAAAATAAAATGCACAAAATAATGACAAAAGTAATATTACGTGCAATTGCAGTTCAGGCCAGTAGGAGGCAGCGGTGACAATAGATGGAGAATCTGCCCAGGACTGTAGAGATATGGACTCCTCGGGCTGAAGGAGACGGCCTGACTCCATCTATGCCCGATTCACACTCGTGGTATCCCTCGCCGGCCACCAGGATGTATTTCCCGGCCTCAGACGTGAGGCTCCTAGATGACCCTCATGGCGTCCTTTCCTGGCCGCCATGTTGTACGCGTGCAGGGCTCGCTGCCCATCGGCCACCTCACTCATCGACCACCTTTCCTGCCTCTCCAGCTTCCTTCCCATTCCTGTCCCCCTCCCAAAACTTCTAGTTCCTGAGCCTCAAATAGCACCTTTTAATGGTCTTTAACCCCATCCCAGCTACCAGATGGCATTAGAGGATGCGCAGCGTCACTACGACCGCCCGGACCCTACTCCATGCTCCTATGTTATACCATGGGATACTGAGGAGATTGGGGAAGCGATCTAACAGGAAAGGGCTTGCGATAAAATATAACCCTGGGAAGGGTTAAAAAAATAAAGTATAGAAAGACTGATTACGGGGGTGACGGACGGACGCGGCTGCACTGCACCGGAGAGATGTGCGGCTGCGTACGTGAGAGGAGCTGCATGCTGCGCGCACATTGCTCCGCAGCCCCGGGAACACGTGCGCCTCATGCTGTCACCCCATGGACTTACCAGACACAAACCGTTTTAGAGTGACTAACAGAGAACAAGAAATGATGTAAGGGAGAGGGGGGAAAACCTGACAGCACAGGAAGAAGTGGGCTCCAGCGCCGAGAAAAGCACCGCAGGCTCCGAGCGAGCACTGCCGCAGCAACAGGGCACCCTAGTGGCACCATGCGGAATGGCAGGCAACTTTCATTTCGGAGCCTGTGCCGTGCCGTGGGCATCGTTTGGGTTTTGTTCAGTGACAACGCTGATGAAAAATGACCCCATTTTACAGATACTCATTTGCATAAACGTTTGCACCGATCTAAAGGGAACGTGCAAAGCGTCGCAGCATTAACACGGAAGCTTCATCCTCCTTCACGGTTATGTCCTATAGGGGGCGTTTTGCAGCTGCAGGTGGGAGTTACCTGTGCCGTAGTCAATACGGGTTGCGTTCCCCACAGATTCCTTCAGATAGACGGCCACCTCCGGCACCGCCGCACTCAGATGCGGAGGGATCACCGTGGAAACGAGATTCTCAGCTTCCTAAGTGAAAGATTCTGGCGTTAGACATGTGCGTTATATCTCATGGGCAGGGTGGGAATACAGGTTCTGGGGTACAGGGATCTAAGAAGCACCCAATGTCATATGTACCCCATGGAGGATGCACAGCAAGTAGGAGTATGAGGATATACACATGGAGGATGCACAGCATGTGGTAGTATGAGGATATACACATGGAGGATGCACAGCATGTGGTAGTATGAGGATATACACATGGAGGATGCACAGCATGTGGCAGTATGAAGATATACACATGGAGGATGCACAGCATGTGGTAGTATGAGGATATACACATGGAGGATGCACAGCAAGTAGGAGTATGAAGATATACACATGGAGGATGCACAGCATGTGGCAGTATGAGGATATACACATGGAGGATGCACAGCATGTGGTAGTATGAGGATATACACATGGAGGATGCACAGCATGTGGTAGTATGAGGATATACACATGGAGGATGCACAGCATGTGGCAGTATGAAGATATACACATGGAGGATGCACAGCAAGTAGTAGTATGAAGATATACACATGGAGGATGCACAGCATGTGGTAGTATGAGGATATACACATGGAGGATGCACAGCATGTGGTAGTATGAGGATATACACATGGAGGATGCACAGCATGTGGTAGTATGAGGATATACACATGGAGGATGCACAGCATGTGGCAGTATGAGGATATACACATGGAGGATGCACAGCAAGTAGGAGTATGAAGATATACACATGGAGGATGCACAGCATGTGGCAGTATGAAGATATACACATGGAGGATGCACGGCAAGTAGTAGTATGAAGATATACACATGGAGGATGCACAGCATGTGGCAGTATGAAGATATACACATGGAGGATGCACGGCAAGTAGTAGTATGAAGATATACACATGGAGGATGCACAGCATGTGGCAGTATGAAGATATACACATGGAGGATGCACAGCATGTGGTAGTATGAAGATATACACGTGGAGGATGCACAGCATGTGGCAGTATGAAGATATACACATGGAGGATGCACAGCATGTGGCAGTATGAAGATATACACATGGAGGATGCACAGCATGTGGCAGTATGAAGATATACACATGGAGGATGCACAGCATGT
>NW_027362767.1:243978892-244258892 GCF_046119375.1 Phyllobates terribilis | reverse complement strand
ATAAATCCCAAATGCTGCTACTATGTGATTAAAGGGGATGTCCAGGAAGAGAAAGATATGGCGGCTTTCTTGTAATGGGATGTGTCTGGCAGTAGTGTTGCAGCTCAGCTCCAGGGAAGTGAATGGGGCTAAGCTGCAATACCACACATAACCTGTAGATAGGTGGGGCGCTGTTTCTGAAAGATAGCCATCATGTTTTTCTTGTTTTTCTAATCCTGGGCAACTCTTTTAAGTTAAAAAAAGGGAAGTGGGGACCCAAATAGCCACAGTGGGGGGCAGCTTTAAAAAGGAGGATACAGTATATCAGTTCGTTAGAAGAGTTGAGCATAATGATTTGCAGGATCACGCCGGGAGTCCTGCGGCCTCCTCCTAACATGCTCGTGCCTCTCCTGCTTAATACGCTGCAATGTGATGACGTCGCGGCTACCTACTAATCAGAAGATGCTGGAGGTTTGCAGGGCTCAGGTCTGGTGACCACAGACGACCGACGTGGCTGCTGAAAACCTTTTGGTTCAACGCTATTCATTGCACAACTCACTGATTTTAAAGGAACTGTGTAATGCTTTCTACCGCCTCTGGGGGTGCTGCAGGAAACGCTTACACTTTCTCTGGGGTTTCCCGCTGTATTACAGGTAGTCGCTGCAGCCGGAATTTTCCAAAGCAAACACCGGATAAAAAGGCATCTACACAAAGGGTTAAACAGGGACTTACATAAAGCTGCGTCCCTTTGCATGTGGCGGCAACCTTGCCCAGTTTTTGGAGGAATAAAACATAGGGCGCTGCACACGATAGTCCGCCATTATAGACTGGGCATGGGTAAGTAAGGGGAGGGGGGGGGGGTTAAATTTCTTAAAGGGATACACAATTGTCATAATAATCCCAGGTCCTGTATCTAAGCATGGAGTACAAAGCTCAATCTATACATCTGTGGTGCTGGTAATACAGGGATGATGATACAAGAACCACTAATGTATTGGTCAGATATGTAAGAATTGCAGCATGAGAGATTCGACTACGTCACTTGGGTCACCGAGGCTTCAGGAAGGCACACCGGACATTTATCAAAGGCTTTAAGCCACTTTTGATGGTAATTTTGGCCCAAAATTGGCATAAAAAACACCAGTCTAAGTAATCTCCCAGTATATTATCTAATATATGCCATGATCTACTCATCGTGGGCCAAACCTGTGCAGAAAGTGACTGTTAGGTGTTTGATTGACAGGATGCAACGCTAAATAAATAAATGAATGAATTCTTCTATTTGTTCACCAAGTGGCAGTGTCCTTATAGAGTCTATGGACTGGCGGGTTGTGTACTGCAGTGTTAGCGTTCCTCTGCCAGGTAACCCTTCCCTAGTAATAAAAAATAAATAAAAATATCACCTTGCACTATGCTGAATCTAATGCAATCACATAATGAGGACACTGCGAGTTTCCGCTAGAGAAGTGGTGGATACACACACAATAATGTAATATATGAGAAATTATCTCGAAGTGTCATCTTCTGTGCATCCACTAGATGGCAGTGTTGTACCCGTAATGGCCGATTCAGTGCACACAATGAGAGGAGCGGACCCCTGAAACCTTCATTATACGCACGAGCAGCCCCCAATATGTGTTCTCAATGCAGGAAAGGAGACAGTTCAGCTTCATACAAGAAGAAAGCACAATAAAAATTATCTACACGGAATATTCCCACTGATATCCGTAGGTTACGACATATATGTCTAGTAGGGGGCTCCTTTTGAAGGCGTTATAAACAGATTGGGCAGTGGGCACCTCGCTCAGAGGTGATGTCTGATAATAAGAGCGACTCTCAGGGCACAGGGCATTACTTACATTTATCTTAAAGGGGTTGTCCACTGCAGTATTTTATTTTAGAAATGGGCCCGTGGTGGTCTTAAAGGGCTGGTGCCATGTTAATAAGTTATTCCCTGCTGAGCGCAGCAATTGGAAATGTCCAGCAATCCCATAGAAAATGAATAGAGTGGAAATGAGCATGCTCGACCTCCGCTCCATTTACATGGGATTCTTCATAGTTCTCAGGATTGGTGGCAGCGGTCGGACCTCCCAGCGAACAATACATTTTACCCTTACATATTGATGGGGGATAACTTGTTACACACCCTTTAAAATAAAAAGGAAAAAACAGATTGTGATCTAAGGGACACCTGTTCTTCTTCCTGTCGGTCTTCTTGCTTCTTTACATTACATGACCGCTGCAGCCAATCTTTCGCTGCAACCTTGACGTTATGTCTGAGCAAGAAAAAAAGGATAGAAGATTGTTTCTTCTGGCCCAGACAGGACTGCTACAGCCAATCAGTGAGTAGTTGCAGTGGTAAAGTAACGTCCCGACTTGGAAGAAGTATCCGCTGAACACAGTTCGGACCAGAAATATTTGGCCAGTGATGAATCTTCGTGATTTCAGCTCTGCAGGCCGCTATTTTGGATTTAAAATTAAACTACTGAGATGCAATTGTAGTGGAGACTTTCAGGTTTAATTAAAGGGGTTGAAGAAAAGTATCCCGTGAAACGTTTAGGAATTGCAGCCATTTTTCTACAGTCTCCTCATTTCAGGGGCTCAAAAGTAATTGAACAAATTAATGTTACCATAAATAAAATGTTGATTTTTAATACTTTGTAGAGAATCCTTTGCAGCAATGATGACCTGAAGTCTGGAGGCCATGGACGTCACCATCGCTGGTTTCCTCCTCTGTGAGGCTTTGCCGCCTTTACTGCAGTGACTTCAGTGGTTTCTTGTCTGTGGCTCTTTCTGCCTTACGTTTTGTCTTCATCCTGTGAAATGCGGCTCGATGGGCTGAGATCTGGTGATTACTCGGCCATTGAAGAATATTCCACTTCTTTGCTATCGCAGGATGTTTTGGGTCATTGTCCATCTGTCCTGTGAAGCGCCGTCCAACCATCCTTACCGCATTTGGTTGAATCTGAGCAGAGTATCGCCCTGTACACACAGGATTCATCCGGCTGCTTCTGTCTTCAGTCACATCATCAATAACACTAGTGACCCGGTGCCATTGAAGTCATGTATGCCCGGCCGTCACAGCGCCTCCGCCATGTGTTACAGAGGATGTGCCGAGGATCAGGAGCCGTCCAAGCCTCCTCCATACTTTCTTCTTCCCTTCATTCTGCTACAGGTCGGTCTTAGTTTCAGCTTTTCCAGAACTGGATGTTTTTTGGCAAAGTCTAATCTGGCCTTTCTATTTTTAAGGCTGATTAATGGTTTGCACCTTGTGTTAAACCCTCTGTATTTGCTCTCATGACGTCTTCTCCTTATGGTAGAGTTACATACTGAGACACAGACTTCCTGGAGAGTGCTCTTCACTTAGGGGGGGATGTTGTGAAGGGGTTATTCTTCACCATGGAAAGTATTCTGCGATCATCCACCATTGTTATCTTCCATGGACATCCAGGCCTCTTTGAGTTCCCACCTCAGCACGGGGCTCTATATTTGCAGAATGTACCAAACTATTGACTTAGCCACTCCTAACTTTTCTGCTCTCTCTCTGATGGATTTTTTTTCAGCCCAATGATGGTCTGTTTCTCTTCCTTTGACCGCATGATGTGGGTTCACAGCAACAGCTTCCAAATACAAATGCCACACCTTAATCAGCCCCAGACCTTTCCCTGCTTAATTGATGATGGATTAGCAAGGGAAAAGCCCATGCAGCCCATTAAAGAGCTTTTGAGATAATTGTCCAATTATTTTTGGTCCCTTTAAAAAGAGAAAGCTACATATTAAAGAGCAGTAATTCCTAAACCCTTCCTCCAATTAGGATGTGAATACCCTCAAATTAAAGCGGAGAGTCTGCATTTTACACCCATATTAATTATAGAACTGTACCTTGAATATGTTTTGGTATGTTTCAGCTAAGATGTCAAAACTTGTATATACAAATATATATATATATATATACATACACACACGTGTACATATATACACACATACATACTTATGAATAATGATCTGTCACGAGAAAAATAAGAAGCAAAAATTATCTGAATGTAAAAAAAAAATGTACAGAGAAAAAAGAAAAAGAAACGGGGGGGGGGGGGGATATCCCAATCTTGAGCTTGTTCATAATAAAAAAAATGACAACCAGAATGCAGGGGGAGGCCGCACTCTTACCTCTGACACACGGTAATCACAAGTCAGCTTCTTTCCCTTCACACTCTCATTTATGGTGAGGACGAAGCCCATGTAATCAGCGTAGGCCTATGAGGAGGATACAGTATGAGTGAGATACATGGCGGATAATAAATCCGCTACCATTACATACTGGAAAGGAGCAGGATAAATGACACTGGAAGAAACTTTAAAAAAAATGGAATCTGATTGGCTGCTGTCAACAACTACTTCTGTTTTCATTTGCTCAGGTAAACATATTTAACTATGCAGTTCTCAAGACTGCCACAAGAGGGAGCGTGCAGTCAGTCTGCAGGTACAGAAACTTTTCTTTTTCTTTTTTATTATTTAGTGGGAAAAAAATGGTTAAAAAAAAACATTTTTTTATTTTTACACCTTTCAATGTGCAGTTTAAATAACATGTTCAATGTCGTACAGTCTAAGACGCACCCAGTGCAACGTGCAGCGCAGACTGCGTGGTCCCCACAATGAGGAGGTGACAGTGCTGGTGTGGCCACCTAGGCTCCTGTATACAGTACAGAAGGAAAATCAATATGAGGTGCAGAGGGAAACCCCTAAACTGTATACTGGGGCCTATCAGACTCCAAGTGTATATTATATTAGTGGTGTGCAGCACAAACACGTCCTGACACCATGATACCCCTTTAAAGGGGGCGTCCAGATTGAAAAAAACACATGCCTACTTTGGGGCAAAAATAGCGTCACTCTGTCCATAGGATGTCTGGTATTGTAGCTCAGCTCCACTAAAGTGAATTGGGCTGATCTGCAGTATCACACACAGCCTGTAGACTGCTGTGGCGCTGTTTAGCTAACCACAGTGTCTGCCCGAGATGTCTGTCATTTACATACAGTGAACTGAAGTACCTGTGAGCGCTTCCACTTGACCATGTCAGGAACTGTGTTGATCTCCTTCTTTGGGACTATGAAGTTGTGTTCGGCGAGAGGCAGAGAAGCCTCGTCTACATCATGGGAGCCTGAAAAATGGAGGCAGACATGAGCTATACCATCACACAACGCCTGAGCCTGGACTACTGAGCGCTGGGCCTGCCGCTGAGCCTGGACTACTGAGCGCTGGGCCTGCCGCTGCGCTGAGCCTGGACTACTGAGCGCTGGGCCTGCACTGAGCCTGGACTACTGAGCCTGGACTACTGAGCGCTGGGCCTGCCGCTGAGCCTAGACTACTGAGCGCTGGGCCTCCCTCCCGCTGAGCCTGGACTACTGAGTGCTGGGCCTGCCGCTGAGCCTGGACTACTGAGCGCTGGGCCTGCCGCTGCGCTGAGCCTGGACTACTGAGCGCTGGGCCTGCACTGAGCCTGGACTACTGAGCGCTGGGCCTGCCGCTGAGCCTGGACTACTGAGCGCTGGGCCTGCCGCTGAGCCTAGACTACTGAGCGCTGGGCCTCCCTCCCGCTGAGCCTGGACTACTGAGCGCTGGGCCTGCTGCTGAGCCTGGACTACTGAGCGCTGGGCATGCCGCTGAGCCTAGACTACTAAGCGCATGCCTCCCGCTGAGCCTGGACTACTGAGCGCATGCCTCCCGCAAAGCCTGGACTACTGAGCGCATGCCTCCCGCTGAGCCTGGACTACTGAGCGCATGCCTCCCGCTGAGCCTGGACTACTGAGCGCATGCCTCCCGCTGAGCCTGGACTACTGAGCGCATGCCTCCCGCTGAGCCTGGACTACTGAGCCCATGCCTCCCGCTGAGTCTGGACTACTGAGCACATGCCTCCCGCTGAGCCTGGACTACTGAGCGCTAGGCCTCCCGCAGCGCCTGGACTACTGAGCGCATGCCTCCCGCTGAGCCTGGACTACTGAGCGCATGCCTCCCGCTGAGCCTGGACTACTGAGCGCATGCCTCCCGCTGAGCCTGGACTACTGAGCGCATGCCTCCCGCTGAGCCTGGACTACTGAGCGCATGCCTCCCGCTGAGCCTGGACTACTGAGCGCATGCCTCCCGCTGAGCCTGGACTACTGAGCGCATGCCTCCCACAGAGCCTGGACTACTGAGCGCTAGGCCTCCTGCAGCGCCTGGACTACTGAGCGCATGCCTCCCGCTGAGTCTGGACTACTGAGCGCTAGGCCTCCCGCAGAGCCTGGACTACTGAGCGCATGCCTCCCGCAGAGCCTGGACTACTGAGCGCATGCCTCCCGCAGAGCCAGGACTACTGAGCGCATGCCTCCCGCTGAGCCAGGACTACTGAGCGCTAGGCCTCCCGCTGAGCCTGGACTACTGAGCGCATGCCTCCCGCAGAGCCTGGACTACTGAGCGCTAGGCCTCCCGCAGCGCCTGGACTACTGAGCGCATGCCTCCCGCTGAGCCTGGACTACTGAGCGCATGCCTCCCGCTGAGCCTGGACTACTGAGCGCATGCCTCCCACAGAGCCTGGACTACTGAGCGCTAGGCCTCCCGCAGCGCCTGGACTACTGAGCGCATGCCTCCCGCTGAGCCTGGACTACTGAGCGCATGCCTCCCGCTGAGCCTGGACTACTGAGCGCATGCCTCCCGCTGAGCCTGGACTACTGAGCGCATGCCTCCCGCTGAGCCTGGACTACTGAGCGCATGCCTCCCGCTGAGCCTGGACTACTGAGCGCATGCCTCCCGCTGAGCCTGGACTACTGAGCGCATGCCTCCCGCAGAGCCTGGACTACTGAACGCATGCCTCCCGCAGAGCCTGGACTACTGAGCGCTAGGCCTCCTGCAGCGCCTGGACTACTGAGCGCATGCCTCCCGCTGAGTCTGGACTACTGAGCGCTAGGCCTCCCGCAGAGCCTGGACTACTGAGCGCATGCCTCCCACAGAGCCTGGACTACTGAGCGCATGCCTCCCGCAGAGCCTGGACTACTGAGCGCATGCCTCCCGCTGAGCCTGGACTACTGAGCGCATGCCTCCCGCTGAGCCTGGACTACTGAGCGCATGCCTCCCGCTGAGCCTGGACTACTGAGCGCATGCCTCCCGCTGAGCCTGGACTACTGAGCGCAATGCCTCCCGCTGAGCCTGGACTACTGAGCGCATGCCTCCCGCTGAGCCTGGACTACTGAGCGCATTCCTGCCGCTGAGCCTGGACTACTGAGCGCATGCCTCCCGCTGAGCCTGGACTACTGAGCGCAATGCCTCCCGCTGAGCCTGGACTACTGAGCGCATGCCTCCCACTGAGCCTGGACTACTGAGCGCATTCCTGCCGCTGAGCCTGGACTACTGAGCGCATGCCTCCCACTGAGCCTGGACTACTGAGCGCATGCCTGCCGCTGAGTCTGGACTACTGAGCGCATGCCTGCCGCTGAGCCTGGATCACTGAGCACATGCCTCCCGCTGAGGCTGCCGCTGAGCCTGGATTACTGAGCGCATGCCTCCCGCTGAGCCTGGACTACTGAGTGCAATGCCTCCCGCTGAGCCTGGACTACTGAGCGCAATGCCTCCCGCTGAGCCTGGACTACTGAGCGCATGCCTCCCGCAGAGCCTGGATTACTGAGCGCATGCCTCCCGCTGAGCCTGGACTACTGAGCGCAATGCCTCCCGCTGAGCCTGGACTACTGAGCGCAATGCCTCCCGCTGAGCCTGGACTACTGAGCGCAATGCCTCCCGCTAAGCCTGGACTACTGAGCGCAATGCCTCCCGCTGAGCCTGGACTACTGAGCGCATGCCTGCCGCTGAGTCAGGACTACTGAGCGCATGCCTGCCGCTGAGCACATGCCTCCCGCTGAGCCTGGATTACTGAGCGCATGCCTCCCGCTGAGCCTGGACTACTGAGCGCATGCCTCCCGCTGAGCCTGGACTACTGAGCGCATGCCTCCCGCTGAGCCTGGACTACTGAGCGCATGCCTCCCGCTGAGCCTGGACTACTGAGTGCTAGGCCTCCCGCAGCGCCTGGACTACTGAGCGCATGCCTCCCGCTGAGCCTGGACTACTGAGCGCATGCCTCCCGCTGAGCCTGTACTACTGAGCGCATGCCTCCCGCTGAGCCTGGACTACTGAGCGCTAGGCCTCCCGCAGCGCCTGGACTACTGAGCGCATGCCTCCCGCTGAGCCTGGACTACTGAGCGCATGCCTCCCGCTGAGCCTGGACTACTGAGCGCATGCCTCCCGCTGAGCCTGGACTACTGAGCGCATGCCTCCCGCTGAGCCTGGACTACTGAGCGCATGCCTCCCGCTGAGCCTGGACTACTGAGCGCATGCCTCCCGCTGAGCCTGGACTACTGAGCGCAATGCCTCCCGCTGAGCCTGGACTACTGAGCGCATGCCTCCCGCTGAGCCTGGACTACTGAGCGCATTCCTGCCGCTGAGCCTGGACTACTGAGCGCATGCCTCCCGCTGAGCCTGGACTACTGAGCGCAATGCCTCCCGCTGAGCCTGGACTACTGAGCGCATGCCTCCCGCTGAGCCTGGACTACTGAGCGCATTCCTGCCGCTGAGCCTGGACTACTGAGCGCATGCCTCCCGCTGAGCCTGGACTACTGAGCGCATGCCTGCCGCTGAGTCTGGACTACTGAGCGCATGCCTGCCGCTGAGCCTGGATCACTGAGCACATGCCTCCCGCTGAGGCTGCCGCTGAGCCTGGATTACTGAGCGCATGCCTCCCGCTGAGCCTGGACTACTGAGTGCAATGCCTCCCGCTGAGCCTGGACTACTGAGCGCAATGCCTCCCGCTGAGCCTGGACTACTGAGCGCATGCCTCCCGCAGAGCCTGGATTACTGAGCACATGCCTCCCGCTGAGCCTGGACTACTGAGCGCAATGCCTCCCGCTGAGCCTGGACTACTGAGCGCATGCCTCCCGCTGAGCCTGGACTACTGAGCGCAATGCCTCCCGCTGAGCCTGGACTACTGAGCGCATGCCTGCCGCTGAGTCAGGACTACTGAGCGCATGCCTGCCGCTGAGTCAGGACTACTGCGCGCATGCCTGCCGCTGAGCACATGCCTCCCGCTGAGCCTGGATTACTGAGCGCATGCCTCCCGCTGAGCCTGGACTACTGAGCGCAATGCCTCCCGCTGAGCCTGGACTACTGAGCGCAATGCCTCCCGCTGAGCCTGGACTACTGAGCGCAATGCCTCCCGCTGAGCCTGGACTACTGAGCGCATGCCTCCCGCAGAGCCTGGATTACTGAGCGCATGCCTCCCACTGAGCCTGGACTACTGAGCGCTAGGCCTCCCGCAGAGCCTGGACTACTGAGAGCATGCCTCCCGCTGAGCCTGGACTACTGAGTGCTAGGCCTCCCGCTGAGCCTGGACTACTGAGCGCATGCCTCCCGCAGAGCCTGGACTACTGAGCGCATGCCTCCCGCTGAGCCTGGACTACTGAGCGCATGCCTCCCGCTGAGCCTGGACTACTGAGCGCTAGGCCTCCCGCAGCGCCTGGACTACTGAGCGCATGCCTCCCGCTGAGCCTGGACTACTGAGCGCTAGGCCTCCCGCAGAGCCTGGACTACTGAGAGCATGCCTCCCGCTGAGCCTGGACTACTGAGTGCTAGGCCTCCCGCTGAGCCTGGACTACTGAGCGCATGCCTCCCGCTGAGCCTGGACTACTGAGCGCATGCCTCCCGCTGAGCCTGGACAACTGAGCGCTAGGCCTCCCGCAGCGCCTGGACTACTGAGCGCATGCCTCCCGCTGAGCCTGGACTACTGAGCGCATGCCTCCCGCTGAGCCTGGACTACTGAGCGCATGCCTCCCGCTGAGCCTGGACTACTGAGCGCTAGGCCTCCCGCAGCGCCTGGACTACTGAGCGCATGCCTCCCGCTGAGCCTGGACTACTGAGCGCATGCCTCCCGCTGAGCCTGGACTACTGAGCGCATGCCTCCCGCTGAGCCTGGACTACTGAGCGCATGCCTCCCGCTGAGCCTGGACTACTGAGCGCTAGGCCTCCCGCAGCGCCTGGACTACTGAGCGCATGCCTCCCGCTGAGCCTGGACTACTGAGCGCTAGGCCTCCCGCAGAGCCTGGACTACTGAGAGCATGCCTCCCGCTGAGCCTGGACTACTGAGCGCATGCCTCCCGCTGAGCCTGGACTACTGAGCGCTAGGCCTCCCGCAGAGCCTGGACTACTGAGAGCATGCCTCCCGCTGAGCCTGGACTACTGAGCGCATGCCTCCCGCTGAGCCTGGACTACTGAGCGCTAGGCCTCCCGCTGAGCCTGGACTACTGAGCACTGGGCCTCCCTTGATAAAAGTGGGATAAGTGACAACAATACATATCCGGCGCCACTTATCTTATCATGAATGTATGAGAACGTCCACTCCGTGCCCCCCACTTTTTATAGCCTACAAATCCCAGCATGCTGCCAGTACACACATATAAGGCATGCTGAGATATGTAGTCTGCCCCATGATGCCCACCTCCGCCTGATGAGACCACTGAAGGCTCAGCCATGGTTACCATAGCAACCGGAGACCAGCCAGAACCACGTGACTGCTCGCCACTTCCGGCTCGCCCGGCCCCTCCCTGATTATAATGTGTGGTTATTAATTGTGGGTGACCAGGACCCCGGGGACAGACCTGTCTGTTGCTCCCTCTCAGCCATCTTCTTGCAGCCGGTTTCTTTTTTCACCTTTCACCTCTCACCTCCGAAGGACACACCCTCCGTCCGTTGCCCTGGCAACGGTGACTCTTCAGTCTCCAAATTTACGATTTGCTGCCGCCGACAAAACTTTCTAGTCTGCGTCTGGGAGACTGAAGTAATTCCCTTCTCCTTACACACAAGTCGCGACCCTCACAAAATTGGCGCTTGCCAATTAAAAAAATGGCCGCCGAACAGTCATCACCCGCCACCTTTACTAAGGGCAAACCTTCCCATTTTAGTTGTGTCTTCTGGACGTGACAGGGCAAAGAAACGTCCGCATGCGCAATGAAATGGAGTGGACAAGTCATGTCTTGCCCTTGATTAAGATGTCTATTGTTTGAAACGCAAGCGGCCATGTTTGTTTCTGGCAAATCCAAGTTGCGTATGATTTGTATTTGCAAACATTTCCTTTGTAGATGAACAGAGGCTCCTGTGAGTGATTTATGTCCTGGGGGTTATGATACGGAAGGGAATTTGTGATGTGTAAGGAACATGGCCGCTGCGCCCCACCCTGGCCTCTATGGGCAACGCAGCAGAGTAGTGTTGACAGTGCAGCAATGAAGTTCCCCTTGTCCTTGTGACTGACAGCTCGCGGGGACTTTGCACTGGGGCTCTGATAGCTGTGCCCTGCAGAAGACATGCTGGCTCTCATAGCTCGGAGCATGGTAAGTGCTGCATACTGCTCTGTGGGGGAGGGGGAAAGTTGGGGTGCAGGGTGGTCTGTGTGTGGTGTGGTGTGGTGGGTAGGTATCACCTGTGGATTTACCCTCTGCATGTCACTCAGTCCTATTCAGCGTATCATTTAACCCCTTTTTTGTCTGAAAGAGAAGTTTTTCACTTTTTTTCCACCTGTGATGCCTTTAACCCTTTCCCACTGCAATAATTTTTCATTTTTGTACTTTCATTTTTCTTTCCTCACCTTCCGAAAACCTTTTTTTTTTTTTTTTTCTTTTCTTTTCTTCTTAGTTTTCCATAGGCTTATGAGGAGTTGTAGTCTGAAAGGACAGCATTCACTTTACCAAGTGGGGGGTGGAAAAGTGAAAAGAAAAAAAAATACAATTCCACCACTGTAGTTACAGGGTTCATTGTACGGTAAAAATGACCCAGTAGCACGACTCTCTAGGTCAGTACCGTTATCGCGATCCAAAACTTTTATTTTTTTTTATTGTTATTTTGGTGAAAAACATTCAGAACTTTTGTAAAAAAAAAAACAAAACCTTTGTATAGTTATTTTTTGAGACCCTTATTTTTTTTCTATTTTTCTGTAGCTGGGGCAGAGTGAGGGCTTATTTTTTTTTTTCTTGTCAAGCTGTCGTCTTATTGGTGCTGTTTTGGGGTACACAAACATTTTAACTGAAAAACAGCAATTCTGGTCTCTCTATCTCTCTGTCTATTATAACTATACCAAAGAATGTTTTTTATTTAGTTGGGGGTAATTTAAATATAACAATTCAGAGGAAGAAAAAACTTTACCAAAAGTTCTCATGACCCACCCCCCAAAGAAAAAGTGTGTATATGTGTATATATATATATATATATATATATAAAATGTGTGTGTGTGTGTGTAATATATATAATTTATTTTTTGTTTCTTTTCCTAAGAGACTTGCACCTGTGACAATGTGGCTGCTTGGCCTATATACTGCTAATACCAAAGTATTGCAGCATGGCCGCAGCCATGGGCACCAGTGCACACGTGCACCAACAACTAGATCTTTTTAATGCTGCCGTCAGTAATTGCCAGTGGCATCTAAATGGTTAAACGGCAGCAATCAGAGCTCGCCTGGTATGGAGTTGGCTCACGCGCACCAGCGCGTTAAAGGGGTTAAACATGTCCCCCATTGTTATACAATCTCTACATTATCATGTGGCTGTTCGCTTCAGTATCAGGTCTATGGACATATTTTGTGCTCTTTTATATATATATATATATATATATATATATATATATATATATATATATATATATATATATATATATATATATATATATATATATATATATATATATATATATATATATATATATTGCTTCAAGTCTTGTGGCCCTCCAAAAAAAATAAAAAATTTGCCCTTGACGACCAATCGCAGCGCAGCTTTCATTTAACCAGAGCTGTTTCATAAATAAAAGCTGAGAACTGATTGCTTGCTATGGGTGACGAGGCCTAGCTTCTCTTTCAGACCCTAATCCTGCTCACTGCTGTGTAAAATCTTTCCCTTACATGTCTGACCAGATTGTTTTTAGGCCTACACAGCGATTCTGGTCGCTTGGTCTGGCATGTAATGATTGTCTATGCTGCTGCGGTAAGACGCCACATGTAAGTCACCACACAGCCCTAACCGTAAAGTGACCCTCTAATGTCCGTCTCCCTGATTCTGATTTTTTCCAGTTTGTGATCCCATTCCCTTGCACTATGCTGTAATGTTGCCATGGCGTGTCGCTGCCTTTGTTCAAAGTCGCCTTGTAGTATCGGCCTATTACAACTGCAAGACATCAGCTGGTCTTTAGTTGGGGATACTTGACACTCACATGATGGCAGGTTTCAGGAAGGAAGGGGTTGGAGGATTGGACATGTTGGATTTCAGCATGCCCATTCCATTGGTTTTCAGGAGAGACAAGCCGCTACCATACACCTCTGGCTACAGCTTATCCCCACCCCTTCTCATACAGGGCGAGCATGTGTATTGGGGGGCTGGAGAGGAATGGTGGTCAGCCACTACTCACTGTACCGCACTTCAGAGAACTGTGCCCATCTTTATAGCTGAAATGGCTGAAACGGCCTGAAACGCGTTAATAAATGGTACTTATGGTGATTAAAATGTAGAGATTTGTGATTAACATCCGTCTTATGTCAATAAGCAAAGTAACGTTTGCACGTGCTTGTCATAGCCCATAAAAATAAGAGTGCCTGTCACTTTAAGAAGATCTGCATCAATTCTTTAAAGGCACAGGTTGTAGTTTATCATATAAGTCTCTGCTCTTGTGAATGGGGCTGATAATCAGTTATTG
The DNA here is from genome assembly GCF_046119375.1 of Phyllobates terribilis. Lineage (NCBI taxonomy): Eukaryota > Metazoa > Chordata > Amphibia > Anura > Dendrobatidae > Phyllobates > Phyllobates terribilis. The sequence continues at coordinate 244,245,168 of NW_027362767.1, read as the reverse complement.
GTATTTTATCTATTTGATTATTTGCTGGATTTAAAGGGAAAGTTAAAGGTGAGGTTCAAAGGTGCCATCACACAGGGTCACTACGGAGGGTTCAGGGTCCCTAGCTGAGTTTATTCACATAGTGTCTGTGTAGTATGCTTCAAGTCCCTTGTACCCCGCTTGCCTCTAAAGCTGCATTCACAAGTATGGTTATGAACTCCGCTCACGTCGGGAGCTGCACCCACCGACACGGCCGCGAACTCCGCTCATCCCGAACAAGAGCTGCACCCACAGACACGGCCGTGAACTCCGCTCACCCCGAGCAAGAGCTGCACCCACAGACACTGCCGTGAACTCCGCTCACCCCGAACAAGAGCTGCACCCACAGACACGGCCGTGAACTCCGCTCACCCCGAGCAAGAGCTGCACCCACAGACACGGCCGTGAACTCCGCTCACCCCGAACAAGAGCTGCACCCACAGACACGGCCGCGAACTCCGCTCACGCCGAACAAGAGCTGCACCCACAGACACGGCCGCGAACTCCGCTCACGCCGAACAAGAGCTGCACCCACAGACATGGCCGCGAACTCCGCTCACGCCGAACAAGAGCTGCACCCACAGACACGGCCGCGAACTCCGCTCACGCCGAACAAGAGCTGCACCCACAGACACGGCCGCGAACTCCGCTCACGCCGAACAAGAGCTGCACCCACAGACACGGCCGCGAACTCCGCTCACGCCGAACAAGAGCTGCACCCACAGACACGGCCGCGAACTCCGCTCACGCCGAACAAGAGCTGCACCCACAGACACGGCCGCGAACTCCGCTCACGCCGAACAAGAGCTGCACCCACAGACACGGCCGCGAACTCCGCTCACGCTGAACAAGAGCTGCACCCACAGACACGGCCGCGAACTCCGCTCACGCCGAACAAGAGCTGCACCCACAGACACGGCCGCGAACTCCGCTCACGCCGAACAAGAGCTGCACCCACAGACACGGCCGCGAACTCCGCTCACGCCGAACAAGAGCTGCACCCACAGACACGGCCGCGAACTCCGCTCACGCCGAACAAGAGCTGCACCCACAGACACGGCCGCGAACTCCGCTCACGCCGAACAAGAGCTGCACCCACAGACACGGCCGCGAACTCCGCTCACGCCGAACAAGAGCTGCACCCACAGACACGGCCGCGAACTCTGCTCACGCCGGGAGCTGCACCCACAGACACGGCCGCGAACTCTGCTCACCCCAAACGAGAGCTGCACCCGCAGACACGGCCGCGAACTGCGCTCACCCCAAACGAGAGCTGCACCCGCAGACACGGCCGCGAACTGCGCTCACCCCAAACGAGAGCTGCACCCGCAGACACGGCCGCGAACTGCGCTCACCCCAAACGAGAGCTGCACCCGCAGACACGGCCGCGAACTGCGCTCACCCCAAACGAGAGCTGCACCCGCAGACACGGCCGCGAACTGCGCTCACCCCAAACGAGAGCTGCACCCGCAGACACGGCCGCGAACTGCGCTCACCCCAAACGAGAGCTGCACCCGCAGACACGGCCGCGAACTGCGCTCACCCCAAACGAGAGCTGCACCCGCAGACACGGCCGCGAACTGCGCTCACCCCAAACGAGAGCTGCACCCGCAGACACGGCCGCGAACTGCGCTCACCCCAAACGAGAGCTGCACCCGCAGACACGGCCGCGAACTGCGCTCACCCCAAACGAGAGCTGCACCCGCAGACACGGCCGCGAACTGCGCTCACCCCAAACGAGAGCTGCACCCGCAGACACGGCCGCGAACTGCGCTCACCCCAAACGAGAGCTGCACCCGCAGACACGGCCGCGAACTGCGCTCACCCCAAACGAGAGCTGCACCCGCAGACACGGCCGCGAACTGCGCTCACCCCAAACGAGAGCTGCACCCGCAGACACGGCCGCGAACTGCGCTCACCCCAAACGAGAGCTGCACCCGCAGACACGGCCGCGAACTGCGCTCACCCCAAACGAGAGCTGCACCCGCAGACACGGCCGCGAACTGCGCTCACCCCAAACGAGAGCTGCACCCGCAGACACGGCCGCGAACTGCGCTCACCCCAAACGAGAGCTGCACCCGCAGACACGGCCGCGAACTGCGCTCACCCCAAACGAGAGCTGCACCCGCAGACACGGCCGCGAACTGCGCTCACCCCAAACGAGAGCTGCACCCGCAGACACGGCCGCGAACTGCGCTCACCCCAAACGAGAGCTGCACCCGCAGACACGGCCGCGAACTGCGCTCACCCCAAACGAGAGCTGCACCCGCAGACACGGCCGCGAACTGCGCTCACCCCAAACGAGAGCTGCACCCGCAGACACGGCCGCGAACTGCGCTCACCCCAAACGAGAGCTGCACCCGCAGACACGGCCGCGAACTGCGCTCACCCCAAACGAGAGCTGCACCCGCAGACACGGCCGCGAACTGCGCTCACCCCAAACGAGAGCTGCACCCGCAGACACGGCCGCGAACTGCGCTCACCCCAAACGAGAGCTGCACCCGCAGACACGGCCGCGAACTGCGCTCACCCCAAACGAGAGCTGCACCCGCAGACACGGCCGCGAACTGCGCTCACCCCAAACGAGAGCTGCACCCGCAGACACGGCCGCGAACTGCGCTCACCCCAAACGAGAGCTGCACCCGCAGACACGGCCGCGAACTGCGCTCACCCCAAACGAGAGCTGCACCCGCAGACACGGCCGCGAACTGCGCTCACCCCAAACGAGAGCTGCACCCGCAGACACGGCCGCGAACTGCGCTCACCCCAAACGAGAGCTGCACCCGCAGACACGGCCGCGAACTGCGCTCACCCCAAACGAGAGCTGCACCCGCAGACACGGCCGCGAACTGCGCTCACCCCAAACGAGAGCTGCACCCGCAGACACGGCCGCGAACTGCGCTCACCCCAAACGAGAGCTGCACCCGCAGACACGGCCGCGAACTGCGCTCACCCCAAACGAGAGCTGCACCCGCAGACACGGCCGCGAACTGCGCTCACCCCAAACGAGAGCTGCACCCGCAGACACGGCCGCGAACTGCGCTCACCCCAAACGAGAGCTGCACCCGCAGACACGGCCGCGAACTGCGCTCACCCCAAACGAGAGCTGCACCCGCAGACACGGCCGCGAACTGCGCTCACCCCAAACGAGAGCTGCACCCGCAGACACGGCCGCGAACTGCGCTCACCCCAAACGAGAGCTGCACCCGCAGACACGGCCGCGAACTGCGCTCACCCCAAACGAGAGCTGCACCCGCAGACACGGCCGCGAACTGCGCTCACCCCAAACGAGAGCTGCACCCGCAGACACGGCCGCGAACTGCGCTCACCCCAAACGAGAGCTGCACCCGCAGACACGGCCGCGAACTGCGCTCACCCCAAACGAGAGCTGCACCCGCAGACACGGCCGCGAACTGCGCTCACCCCAAACGAGAGCTGCACCCGCAGACACGGCCGCGAACTGCGCTCACCCCAAACGAGAGCTGCACCCGCAGACACGGCCGCGAACTGCGCTCACCCCAAACGAGAGCTGCACCCGCAGACACGGCCGCGAACTGCGCTCACCCCAAACGAGAGCTGCACCCGCAGACACGGCCGCGAACTGCGCTCACCCCAAACGAGAGCTGCACCCGCAGACACGGCCGCGAACTGCGCTCACCCCAAACGAGAGCTGCACCCGCAGACACGGCCGCGAACTGCGCTCACCCCAAACGAGAGCTGCACCCGCAGACACGGCCGCGAACTGCGCTCACCCCAAACGAGAGCTGCACCCGCAGACACGGCCGCGAACTGCGCTCACCCCAAACGAGAGCTGCACCCGCAGACACGGCCGCGAACTGCGCTCACCCCAAACGAGAGCTGCACCCGCAGACACGGCCGCGAACTGCGCTCACCCCAAACGAGAGCTGCACCCGCAGACACGGCCGCGAACTGCGCTCACCCCAAACGAGAGCTGCACCCGCAGACACGGCCGCGAACTGCGCTCACCCCAAACGAGAGCTGCACCCGCAGACACGGCCGCGAACTGCGCTCACCCCAAACGAGAGCTGCACCCGCAGACACGGCCGCGAACTGCGCTCACCCCAAACGAGAGCTGCACCCGCAGACACGGCCGCGAACTGCGCTCACCCCAAACGAGAGCTGCACCCGCAGACACGGCCGCGAACTGCGCTCACCCCAAACGAGAGCTGCACCCGCAGACACGGCCGCGAACTGCGCTCACCCCAAACGAGAGCTGCACCCGCAGACACGGCCGCGAACTGCGCTCACCCCAAACGAGAGCTGCACCCGCAGACACGGCCGCGAACTGCGCTCACCCCAAACGAGAGCTGCACCCGCAGACACGGCCGCGAACTGCGCTCACCCCAAACGAGAGCTGCACCCGCAGACACGGCCGCGAACTGCGCTCACCCCAAACGAGAGCTGCACCCGCAGACACGGCCGCGAACTGCGCTCACCCCAAACGAGAGCTGCACCCGCAGACACGGCCGCGAACTGCGCTCACCCCAAACGAGAGCTGCACCCGCAGACACGGCCGCGAACTGCGCTCACCCCAAACGAGAGCTGCACCCGCAGACACGGCCGCGAACTGCGCTCACCCCAAACGAGAGCTGCACCCGCAGACACGGCCGCGAACTGCGCTCACCCCAAACGAGAGCTGCACCCGCAGACACGGCCGCGAACTGCGCTCACCCCAAACGAGAGCTGCACCCGCAGACACGGCCGCGAACTGCGCTCACCCCAAACGAGAGCTGCACCCGCAGACACGGCCGCGAACTGCGCTCACCCCAAACGAGAGCTGCACCCGCAGACACGGCCGCGAACTGCGCTCACCCCAAACGAGAGCTGCACCCGCAGACACGGCCGCGAACTGCGCTCACCCCAAACGAGAGCTGCACCCGCAGACACGGCCGCGAACTGCGCTCACCCCAAACGAGAGCTGCACCCGCAGACACGGCCGCGAACTGCGCTCACCCCAAACGAGAGCTGCACCCGCAGACACGGCCGCGAACTGCGCTCACCCCAAACGAGAGCTGCACCCGCAGACACGGCCGCGAACTGCGCTCACCCCAAACGAGAGCTGCACCCGCAGACACGGCCGCGAACTGCGCTCACCCCAAACGAGAGCTGCACCCGCAGACACGGCCGCGAACTGCGCTCACCCCAAACGAGAGCTGCACCCGCAGACACGGCCGCGAACTGCGCTCACCCCAAACGAGAGCTGCACCCGCAGACACGGCCGCGAACTGCGCTCACCCCAAACGAGAGCTGCACCCGCAGACACGGCCGCGAACTGCGCTCACCCCAAACGAGAGCTGCACCCGCAGACACGGCCGCGAACTGCGCTCACCCCAAACGAGAGCTGCACCCGCAGACACGGCCGCGAACTGCGCTCACCCCAAACGAGAGCTGCACCCGCAGACACGGCCGCGAACTGCGCTCACCCCAAACGAGAGCTGCACCCGCAGACACGGCCGCGAACTGCGCTCACCCCAAACGAGAGCTGCACCCGCAGACACGGCCGCGAACTGCGCTCACCCCAAACGAGAGCTGCACCCGCAGACACGGCCGCGAACTGCGCTCACCCCAAACGAGAGCTGCACCCGCAGACACGGCCGCGAACTGCGCTCACCCCAAACGAGAGCTGCACCCGCAGACACGGCCGCGAACTGCGCTCACCCCAAACGAGAGCTGCACCCGCAGACACGGCCGCGAACTGCGCTCACCCCAAACGAGAGCTGCACCCGCAGACACGGCCGCGAACTGCGCTCACCCCGAACGAGAGCTGCACCCGCAGACACGGCCGCGAACTGCGCTCACCCCGAACGAGAGCTGCACCCGCAGACACGGCCGCGAACTGCGCTCACCCCGAACGAGAGCTGCACCCGCAGACACGGCCGCGAACTGCGCTCACCCCGAACGAGAGCTGCACCCGCAGACACGGCCGCGAACTGCGCTCACCCCGAACGAGAGCTGCACCCACAGACACGGCCGAGTTTACCACAGCAATTTGCGCTGTAAAAACTCATCGTTTTTGAACGCCTCAAAAAACTGTGTGTGAACATAGCCTAGGGATACACAGGACTTATTGTGTGGAAAATCCACAGAAAATATCGAGGCAGATTTTCCAACTGATGAATCCGGGTGGAAGATCTTCTGCGTTTTACCCCAGGGCACGTGCCCTCTGCTTTCCCAGGGATGGATAGATAGAAGATGACTATACAGGACGATTCCTGTTACTGGGGATTTATTGGTTTGGGTTTCTGGCTCTAGTAACGAGCCTGACATTGAGTGAGGGGGCGCCGTGTCCTAGATGATGACCCCGGCCGGCCGCACATATGGCCATGCATGTCATGTTTGCAGTGTATTGTGTTACACACGGGCGGGTGATGATGCCCGGGCACAGTCTGTACACCGGATCAGATATATATTTAGAGTAATGGAAGTTACTTTGTATTTTATTATTGCACGTTGATGACCGGTTTCCCCTCCCACAATACTTTACACTGCAGCGTACGCTCTTTTCTGAGCAGGTCTTTACACTCTTTAGCACTCTGCCCATGTGTTTTATCATGGAGGGCTGGTTTTCAGGCTCTCGATGCTATAATCGGTTACTACAGTCCATGACCTTGGGTTGGGCTCCTTCTACAAAACGAGGAAATTAAGACCACAGAATTGGAGTAAGGGTCACATTGCTCTTCCCGTGAACTGATTTCTGTACTATGGCCGACACCTCAGAGCAATAACGCGACCATGGCAAAGTTCAGCGCTGTGCAATGCACGTGGTGGCAGACGGGGGCCGCCAGATGTATGTGCACAGCTGCAGATCTTTGACCTTTTTCACCATCCATAGATTTTTTTAAAGGGAAGGATCTGTGCATAAAACATGCTTCTTTCTTCCAATAACAGGGCCACCCTCAGGTTTTATGGAATATTGCAAATCAACCCTATTAACTTCAATGGAGCTGAGCTGTAATATCACATAGAACCTATAGAAAGAAAGCCATGTCTTTTTTGGTTTTAACCTGTACTATACCTTTAAGACGTCCCCGATCCCAAGGTTAAAGCTTCCCAATCCTCTATTTCTTAAGTGTATTTGTGCTCAGCCTCCATAATAATGAACATTTATAAGGAACATTATTTTACGAATTGCCTTAGAAGCGATTCCCTCATAGCCGTGGGAGCAGTGCAGGAGAAGGGGCTGTCAGGGTGGATTTTCATTAATAACATCGCATTGGGGGTTTGTTATTTAAGCAATTCCCTATCTGTTCTGGTAGGAGTAATATAGAGCTGCCCGGGGGTAAGTGGCGGTTCCGTGTTTATGGCAGCACGGCTCTGAAAGGCAGCATTATGGCCACACATGATGCCAAGGGTTGCAAAACAGTCCGTGGGTGCAGTGCCAAGTGGAGGAAGAGGAGACGTGTGATCTCTCGGCCAATTCCCACATTATTTATATAGTGCATTCATTCTGGAGGTTCCTGGCCTGCAGAGCTGACGATCTACCATCCCTGTGCCAGGCATAGCTGAGTTCAACTTCCCTAGCCACACACAGGCCTGATTACTGCCTCACCTGTTTTCAATCAAGAAATCACTTAAATAGGACCTGCCTGACGAGGTGAAGTAGACCAAAAGATCCTCAAAGGCTGGACATCATGCTGCGATCCAAAGAAATTCAGGAAAAAATGAGAAATAGAGTAATCGAGATCCGTCAGTCTGGAAAAGGTTATAAAGCCATTTCTAAAGCTTTGGGACTTGGAACAGCAGTGAACCTTCCCAGGAGTGGCCGGCCGACCAAAATTACCCCAAGAGCGCAGCAACGACTCATCCAAGAGTTCACAAAAGACCCCACAACAAAATCCAAAGAACTGCAGGCCTCACATGCCTCAGTTAAGGTCAGTGTTCATGACTCCACCATAAAAAAGAGACTGGACAAAAATGGCATGTATGGCAGAGTTCCAAGACCAAAACCACTGATGAGCAAAAAGAACATAAAGGCTCATCTCCATTTTGCCAGAAAACATCTTGATGATCGCCAAGACTTTTGGGAGAATACTCTGTGGACTGACGAGACAAAAGTTGAACTTTTTGGAAGGTATATGTCCCATTACATCTGACCTAGAAGTAACATGGCATTTCAGGAAAGGAACATCATACCAACAGTAAAATATGTTGGTGGTAGTGTTATGGTCTGGGGCTGTTTTGCAGCTTCAGGACCTGGAAGACTGGCTGTGGTAAATGGAACCATGAATTCTGCTGTCTACCAAAAAATCCGGAAGGAGAATGTCCGGCCATCTGTCTGTGACCTCAAGCTGAAGTGCACTTGGGTTATGCAGCAGGGCAATGATCCAAAACACACCAGCAAGTCCACCTGTAAATGGCTAAAGAAAAACAAAATTAAGACTTTGGAGTGGCCTAGTCAAAGTCCTGACCTTAATCCGATTGAGATGCTGTGGTTTGATCTTAAAAAGGCAGTTCATGCTCGGAAACCATCCAATGTGGCTGAATTACAACAATTTTGCAAAGATGAGTGGCCAACATTCCTCTAGAACGTTGTAAAAGACTCATTGTCAGTTATCGCAAACGCTTGATTGCAGATGTTACTGCTAAGGGAAACCCAACCCGTTATTAGGTTTAGGGGGCAATCACTTTTTCACACACGGCCCTGTAGGTTTGGATTTCTTTTTCCCTTAATAATAAAGACCTTCACTTTGTGATTACTGCATGTTGTGATTACTTGTGTTATCTTTGTGTAATATTTACATTTGTTTTGTGATCTGAAACATTTTAAGTGTGACAAACATGCAAAAGAATAAGAAATCAGGAAGGGGGCAAATAATTTTTCACATCACTGTAGATCCATTAGTGGGGGGCTCAGTTGCATTGCTTTAAGGGAACCCCACCCCCCTCCAATGACTTGACTGTATCCTACACAAGGAGAGGAAAATGTGCTGCTATCGGTCACCTCTGAGAGTAAAGGATGGGGCATGTAGACATTAGGTGGCGGTCTGGAATGAGGAGAAGAGTCTGTACAGACTTGGATGCTGATGGATACCCAGAAGACGCGGCTATATAGGCTAAGAGTGGCTGCCTGTTTTTGTAAGTTGCTTACAGAAGGAAGAGCAGCTCTGGAGAATAAACCACTTCTGTAAGAAATGAACTACTGTGCAGATTAAAGGGGTCGTCCACTTTTTTCCCCCTATATTATTCTTTGAGGTGGACAACCCCTTTAAGGCCCTGTTCACCCTTCATTTCACCAATACACATTGTAACGGCTGCCGTTTTGTTTCTTTTGGCAGAGTAGACCAGTGTTTTGTCTGTAAGGTTTGTGGTCCCGCTTGTTCTGTAGTCTGTGTCGGAGCGTTAGGCGCGGCGATGGATGACGGGCGGCAGTCACGCCAGGTACGGTACGCTTCTCGCTCTCCACTCCCTCCGGCACGGACTTTATTCTCCTGCTTTTAATCTGATTTTGCTTCTGCTGGGATTAGAATAATGGGAATTAGGATTGCAGACGGGGAATTTCTCGTTACCGATGATCTCGTTATAGTAGGAAAGTCTGAAGGTCCCATCATCTCTGCCGTCCAGATTGGTAAAAAGAGAGTAGCCGTGGGATGATGTGGCTGAGCTGCCAGCAGTCTGGACTCTGCTGAACAGTAGTGTTTAGTCTGATGACCAATCCCAAAGGAAAGTATCCTAATCTTTCATATTATAGGGGACGGTTCCCATATATCAGACATACAGTCTGTATATTAGGGGATTATTGATTTAATGGTAAAATCTAATCAATTTTGACAATTTCAGTAGCGCGTGAATGCCCGTTGCAGTGCTCCTGCCCTATCATTTATACCCTTCACATTGCTCTCACCTTAGGCCTTATTCACATATGCATGTCTGTTTTTCGTCCCCAATCAGACTTTTTTTTCTTCTTTTTTTTTTTTTTTTTTTTTTTTTTTTTTTTTTAGTCCATGATTTCCTGTTTTTCACATTCGCAAAAAAAAAAAAGTTTCTCAAGCATCTCCGGATACTGTCAGTTTTTTGCCGATCTGTTAACTTACCTCAGACTTTTGGGTCCGCAATATGAACCAGAGCATGGGAGCCGAATCCATGTAAATCGCCCCATAGATCGGCACACGTTGCAGCCAGAATGTCCGCCCTCGTAAATGGAACTTAAACTGAGGGTTTCTTTCTTACATTTAAAGTGATAAGTGGGCAGTTTTAGCTCTTATGTTATTCCTGCTGTTCCCCAGAGTATTCCGTTTATTTATTTTTGGAAAATCCGCCATACGATTCCAGAGATACGGACCTTTTTATTTAGTGTTCCTTTTTATGGTCTCAACTTAAAGGGGATCCTGTGAGCCACGCCCCCGAGGGATCCTGTGAGCCACGCCCCCGAGGGATCCTGTGAGCCACGCCCCCGAGGGAAAGACCATATAAATTAATACTAAAAGACCCATATCTCTGGAACCGTATGGTGGATTTCCAAAGAACAAAATCCGAAATACTCAGGGGAACGTCAAGAATAAAATAAGAGCAAAAACTGTCCACTTTTGATGTGTTGACAGGTCCTCTAAGTCTTACGTCACATGTTTCGCACACATCCTATACCGCACTAGATGTCTCAGAGGTCGCAACAGGATCTGATTGCTGCGCTGCTCAGCCAGCATTCGCCATAGAAGTCAATGGTGCCGCCATCCAGCTCTACACTAAAGCTTTGGATTCGCTGTCAGGTCCGGCTGTAGCTCATCGTAAGAGGTCCTCAATGGACAGCCGACATCACACACGCGCTGGTGGCACATAATCCATTAACCCAATATATATACTGATGCTTATTTCTGACACTAAACCAAAAAAAAATCTGAAATGGATCCGATATTTCAGCTTTTTTAATAACCGTCTGGAGATTTATTAACACTGCTACAAATTTGGCCGCTTTTATCAGCCAGGCAGACATAGTGTAACCAGGGAATAAATCTTTGCCACTGTTTGTCAGCCATTGATATTGGATAACAGGCCAGTTAAAGGACTCTTTCTAATCTTGCCTCCCTATTTATTTCAAAGGGGGAGATGAGTGGCAAACAGATGCCTGACACCCCTTATCTATGAGCCGGTTTCCTTCATTCTCGTCCTTGGGTTGCACCTGGTTTTGAAGCTTTGTCCCAGTTGGACTGAGCTGCAATACCAGTCACAGCCTGTAGACAAGGGTGGTGCTGCGTGTAGCTGCACGTGATCCACTATAAGGGGGTCCTCCAGGTCATTTTGATTTATGTACATAAATAGTAGAGTTTAAATAGGTATTTTTTTTTACAGGCCAAGCCGGCTCATCTGGTAAAACCCGTGTCGTTGGTGAAGCTGCCAGGTAGGTACTTGGCACACCAGGAGGGGCTGCCTTCTCTTCCCGTACCGCCACTGCAACAGACGCTGGACAAGTACCTTCTGGCCCTGAAGCCCATAGTCCCTCAGGAAGAATGGAGCCACACCAGCCAAGTGGTGGAAGACTTCCGGAGCTCCGGAGTGGGCGAGCGGCTGCAGAAGGGGCTTGAGAGGAAAGCAAAGAAATCCGAAAACTGGGTATGGTCACCTGTTACCGTAGAGCGGTGCCACCTCCACTACACTACAACTCCCAGCAGGCATCAGAGGGGGGAGGGGCAGTAAACCACTGCCAGGCATCTTTATCGCCGGTTATCTCCTTTAAGAGGATTGAGCATGCTAAATTTCAGTATGCCCAATCCTTTATCCACTGACCTTGCATATTGATGACCTATCCATAGGAGTGGTGGACCCACCACACCCTAAAAATGAGCTGTACGCGGTACCAGAACACACACCGCTCCATACACCGCCTAGTGGCCATTCTTGGGTACTTAACCCTTTCAGGACTGGGACGTTTTTGCACTTTTTTTTTTTTTCCACGTGAACACAGTCATGCGAAGGCTTGTGGTTTTTTGTTTTGTTTTCAGAACGAGTTTTCATAATGCCATTTACTTTATCATAAAATGTACCGAAATTCCAAGTGCGGCGAAAAAAAATAATAAATTCCACCTTTGTTTGGTCACGTAAACTTTTTTTTTTTTCTAAGTTAAAAAAAAAAAATGAAAATTGGTTTAAAAAACCATTGGCAGACGCACAGCGATAACCGAACCGTTTAGATGCCACGGTCGGTGAACAGCAGCGTTGTCTGAATGGTGAAGCAGCAGCGACCAGAGCTCACCAGTATTGCACAGACGACACCCCCAGGCTGGCGCGGACCTCGTTTTACGTCCATGGGGGCAGGGGCTGATATAGAGACGACTTTCTTGCGGCGTTTTGGACTGGGGACATTCACCGATGGTCTGATGTGCTTCTCCTCAGCTCGCTGACTGGTGGCTGCAGACGGCCTATCTGGAGTACCGGCTCCCGGTGGTGGTCCACTCCAGCCCCGGCGTGGTCTTACCAAAGCAAGATTTTGCAGACAGACAGGGGCAGCTCAGGTACCCGGTAACTTTTATTTTTTATTGTTTTGTATAATCATCTGCGTCCTCTCCCGGATTTCAGAAGGAGGTAGATGACCCCTGTCCAGGGTGACCTTTCTCACACTCCTCCGCTATTTCCACTCTGCCCAAAATAAAGTCCAGTAAGATTTATGGTGGGACGATTACTCCGGACCCTCCCCCGTGTCCAGATCAGAGCAGAGCTACAAGTGCTGACTCCTGGCTCTGACCTCCAGCATGTCCTCCTCCTCATCAGCAGCGCAGGGACCGGTGTAACATTACACGGCCATGCAACAACCCAGCCCGGACTCTGATGACGTCCCCTCCATATTGGACTGCTCTTCTCACAGTGACGTGTGCAGCATAAAGCCGCTGGGCTGCTGTTCACTTATGTCACCTACCCCCACCCCATTTATTGTGCGCAGATGAGGGGTGCAGGGGTGTCTAGCAGCCACTTATCTCCTCCGATCTATGTACAGTGACATCTATTCGTGGCCTTTCTCTGGCCCGTAGGCTTTTTATCCCACTCTTGTAATCCCTTAATTTTCGGCTGATATGCGTAATCATTGTACGGAGCAGGATCAAGGGCTGAGCCCGCTCCATACAGCGCTGGTGACAGCTGTATTATACAGCCGCCACCTGTAGAGTAACTGCTGCGATTTACCTCTTAGATGCTGCCAGGGGGACCTACTTCAAGAGGTTACTTTATTATTGATGGCCTAAAAAAATACATTTGACACACAAACCTGATGTAAACAATTGGTCATTTTCTGATGACACATTCCCTTTAAGAAGGGGTCATCTGTGTCAGACCTGTGGCGGACTGACTTCCAGCAGGCTGTGAAACTCCGGAAACAGCGCCATACACTTCTGTAGTGGCCGTACTTGGTACTGCAGCTCCATCCCATTCAAGTCAATGAGCCCAAGTTACAGTACCAGGCACGACTATGTACAGAGAGAAGCGTACCGGCCATGGGTACAATGAATTCTGCTCCCTTTTTTTTTTTTAGATTTGCCGCAAAGCTGATTGAGGGTGTCCTGGACTTTAAAGCCATGATAGACAAGTGAGTAATGGAGCGGTCCCATCAGACCCTCTGTAGACCTGTCTACGGCCGAGCGTACATTGTCCTCCTGTTGATTACAGTGAGACCCTCCCTGTGGAGCATCTCGGTGGTAAACTTCTATGTATGAATCAGTACTACCAGATCCTGTCCTCATGTCGAATCCCCGGGGCCAAGCGTGACTCCGTGGTCAACTACAGCCAAGTGAAGAAGCCCCCTACTCACATAACTGTGGTCCATAACTTCCAGGTAACAACCATTGATACGTTTGGATGTACAGAGCTAGGACCATACTGACCTTGACGCTTTTTTGGACCCCTATGGAGGCAGTTTGCTTGTACGTCAATTGCTTTTCCCAAACACAGTAAGAACAGACCCCAAGCCTATGAACCTTTGCTTTTCCATAGTGGAATTCCCACTTAAAGGGGGTGTCCACTACTTACAAATGCTTTAAAAATAAGGGCACGGTATTGCCAAATTTGAAAAAAATCTGCACCACCCCAGAAGCTCCTCCATATGGCGCTCAGTGTCCCTCGATGGTCTCTTGGCTTCCTTTACTAGCGGAACGTGTCGAGTGACCGATGATGGTGGAGATCCCCTTTAATCTGGTCGTTATTGTCATTCTTCTCCCCTCCAGTTCTTTGAGCTGGACGTGTATAACAGCGATGGCAGCGTCCTCACCTCAGATCAGATTTTTAATCAGCTGGAAAAGATTTGGGGGACCTCACTACAGACGAACAAGGAGCCCATCGGCATCCTGACCTCCAACCACAGGAACAGCTGGGCCAAGGCCTACAACAACCTGATCAAAGGTAAGATGCGCTGTAGTGACCCGCCAGGCATTAATAAATGCTGTACAAATCTAGTCTTCAGCGGACACTCTTCTCTGATGAGCTTTGATCAAAAACTGCTTCATAGCATTTACTTTGGGCCATTTATAGAGTACGCCATGTGGCACATTGCCGGACATCATCAATGCAGCCTCCCAATCCTTATGTCCCCCAATGGCCTCTGTCAGAGGAGAGTCAGGAGGCCGATCCTAAGCTACTTCAGCAAATCTTTATTTATTTTTTTTTTTTGGAATGTGTATGGGGGTCTTAGTTTTGCCTGCAGTTTCTGTAACTGGAAGAGGTTGTCTCATGGCTACCATTGTCAGTCATGTAATACTGAAAGGACTGGTTTTGTTAAAGGGCTTGTCTGGTGAAAAGAAATTCCAATAACTTCTAAATCGTTGGAGGTGCAACTACTGAGACCCCCACTTGTCACCGGATCGGGGTACTTTTATCAGAATGGAGCGGCCATGCACATACAAGACCGCGGCTCCTTTCATTCCCTATGGGGCTGCTGATCGCTGCCCCCGGTCCTCATAGTGAATGAATGGAGTGACGGTCACTGCTGCTCCACTCTGATGGGGATATAAGTGCCTCCGTTCTGTTGATTGTTGGTGGTCCCAGCGGCCGGACCACCATTGATCTATAAATTATTCCACGGATAGGCGATGACTTCTTTTCATCAGACAGCTCCTTCTATAGTGGCTTTCCAGGACTGATATTTATGGTCTATCCTTAGGTTAGGCCATCAATATTAAATCGGTAGAGGTCCGACTCTCGGTATGCCCGCTGATCAGCTGATTGGAGGGGCTGTGGCACTGTTATGGATGCCACCAGTGTCCTCCGCATGTCGTAGTGGCTTTGCCTGGTGTGACAGCTCATCCCCGTGCACGTGTAAGGGACTGAGCTGCCTTATCGAGCACAACTGCAACTAAAATGACAGCACCGTGCCTAGTAATGATGGGGGCATCACTCTGCCCTTTAAGTCAGATGGTCGGCGGAGTACCAGGCGTCAAACCCCACTAATCTGCTGCCTATCCGCCGTATCAAAGTCCCGACCGTTCTCCCCCCTCCATCTCCCATGGAGGTCTCCCTAGCAATCTGTTATTATAAGACCATCCATATACACATGGGGGTCCGGTGACCAGTTTTGTTCTGGAGCCCAGTGACACCTTCTCTTCTCTACTAGATAAAATCAACAAGGAGTCGGTGCGCTCAATCCAAAAGAGCATCTTCACCGTGTGCCTGGACGGCCCAATGCCCAAAGTCTCCGACGAACACTACAGGAGTCGTGTGGCCGCTCAGATGCTTCACGGTGGGGGCAGCCGCCTGAACAGCGGCAACAGGTGGTTTGACAAAACACTTCAGGTAGGAAACGACCATCTTGTGATATTGCATGAGCTAAAATTTCTAGGTGATGGTGCATTTAATAGTTTGTCTGTTCTCAGTTCATAGTGGCGGAGGATGGGTCGTGTGGGCTGATCTATGAGCACGCTCCTGCAGAAGGACCGCCGATCGTGGCCTTAGTTGATCACGTCGTTGAGTACACGTAAGATTTGTGTTTTTAGTGCCCGGGACTTTGATATGCATTAAGACTGAGCCGAAACTGTCGATATCGGCCAACATTAGTCTCATGTATACGAGGGGGCTTTATAGTGCTCTCTATGCATCCACTGACAGGTCACTGACCAAATCCATAATAAGTGGCGCATCAGAAACCTCAGAAGATTCTCGTTTCATATCTATGGAGAGAGGCTGGACGTCAGCCGTCTAGACAAGAACAGGGACCTGGGGATCACCAGCAATCTGTTACTCTGGGGGCTCCTTGCTGTAACTGACAGTAGGGGTCCTAGAGGTTAGGTGCAATTCTGTGATACCTACTGTTGAATCCAGAAGTTTCCATACACTATATAAAAAAGACACATCTGCATGTTTTTCTCAATATCTGACATGAAATCAGAATAAACCTTTCCCGTTTTAGGCCAATTAGGATTACCACAATGTTAAATATTTGCCAAATGCCAGAATAATGAGAGAGAGAGAAAGTTTTAAGGCATTTTTATTACTTACTGCAAAGTCAAAAGTTTACATATACTAATATTACTATGCCTGTAAACTATTCTGGACTGCCCATATTATGATGTCATGTGTTTGGCAACATCTGGCTTAATTAGAGACACACCTGTGAATGTATTTTAATGCACATCTGAAACACACTGCTTCTTTGTGTAGCATCATGGGAAAGTCTAAAGAAATCAGCCAAGATATCAGGAAGAGAATTGTGGACTTGCACAAGTCTGGCTCATCCTTGGGTACAATTTCAAGATACCTGAAGGTGCCTCGTTCATCTGTACAAACAATTATACGCAAGTACAAACAAGATGGGAATGTCCAGCCATCATACCGCTCAGGAAGGAGACGGGTTCTGTGTCCCAGAGATGAACGTTCTTTGGTCCGACATGTACATATCAACCCAAGGACAAAAGCAAAAGACCTTGTGAAGATGATGGAGGAAGCTGGTAAGATTGTGTCAGTATCCACAGTGAAACAACTACTGTATCAACATGGGCTGAAAGGCCACTCTATCAGGAGGAAGCCATTACTCCAAAAGAAACAAAAAAGCCAGATTAATGTTTGCAAATGCACACAGGAACAAAGACCTTAACTTTTGGAGACATGTCCTGTGGTCTGATGAAACTAAAATTGAACTTTTGGGGCATAATGACCATCGTTATGTTTGGAGGAAAAAGGGAGAAGCTTGGAAGCCTAAGAACACCATCCCAACTGTGAAACACAGAAGTGGCAGCATCATGTTGTAGGTTTGTTTTGGTGCAGGAGGGACTGGTGCACTTCACAAAATAGACGGCAACATGAGAAAAGAAGATTATGTGGCAATACTGAAGCAACATCTCAAGACATCAGCCAGGAAGTTAAAGCTTGAGCGGAAATAGGTCTTCCAAATGGACAGTGACCTGAAGAATACTGGCAAAATGGTAACAAAGTGGCTTAAGGATAGCAAAGTCAATGTTTTGGAGTCTCCATCACAAAGCCCTGATCCCAATCCTATTGAAAATTTCTGGGCAAAGCTGAAAAGGCTGCGAGCAAGGCGACCTACAAACCTGGATCAGTTACACCAGTTTTGTCAGGAGGAATAGGCCCAAATTCCGACTAACTATTGTGAGAAGCTTGTGGAAGGATATCCCAAACGTCTGACCCAAGTCATTCAGTTTAAGGGCAATGGTACCAAATACTAATGAAATCTTCTGACTTTGCAGTAAGTAATAAAAATGCCTTAAAACATTATCTCTCTCATTATTCTGGCATTTGGCAAATATTAAACATTATGGTAATCCTAATTGACCTAAAACGGGAAAGGTTTATTCTGATTTCATGTCAGATATTGAGAAAACCATGAATATGTGTGTATTTATATAGAGTATGGAAACTTCTGGTTTCAACTGTATATGACTTGTCAGGAATTGTTTTATTTTTTTTTATTTTGTTATGCAATTTTGTCAGCTTTAATAACATTACCTGTGTATATATAGATAGATAGATCACTATAAAAAAATATATAAAACATTACATATAAGTGCAGGTAAATTAATGACGCCAAAAATTATAGAAATCGATGTAAAAAAAAATTGAGGGTAAAATAATCTATAAACATAGAAATGTCAAATTACAAATATTATTGTGCTCTGCAAAATGAGAAAAATAAATATTACAATAAAAAATAAAATATTTTTGACATTTTGTTTTCTAGACTTTACAAGATAATGCAAAAATGCTATCAAATGGATTCTATGTAATAAAAAATCAAAACAAAACTATTTCCTTTGTATTCTTTATCATCAATGTTTCCACAACTGATTTTCTTTTTTTCTGCAGGAAGAAGCCGGATCTGGTGAGGTCGCCGATGATTTCTCTGCCGATGCCCAAGAAACTGCGGTTCAACATCACTCCAGAAATCAAGAAAGACATTGAGAACGCCAAGCAGAATCTGAACATGTGAGCTGCCATTATAGATACGGTCGCACTGAGCACCTCAAATTTAGGTCACGTTCACACGTTCAGTATTTATCATCAGTATTTGTAAGCCAAAACCAGGTGTGGAACAATCAGAGGAAAATTATAAGTGCTCATACCCATATGTGAGAAAAAAAACGTTCCGATATCGGGACCGAAAAAACGGACGAGTGTCATGCAGTTTTCTCACCGAGAATCTGATTTACATCCAATTGTCATGCGTATGCGATTGCCATACAATTTTAACATGGGCTTTTACATAGAGGAATTCTCTAGGCCATTTACACATAGTTTGGCAAGGAAATATTCTTCACTACATCTATAAATATGTATATATCTATACATATATATCTACATACATACCCCCTGGGAAGGGGGTAATACCCATGGAGCTTCCCAGGCTATTAATATCAGCTCTCAACTGTATACTTAGGCTTTACTGGTTATTAAAATGGGGGACCCCCAAAAAAAAATTGACGTGTGTTCCCCTTATTTTAACAACCAGCGAAGGCTATGCAGACAGCTGGGAGCTGATATTAATAGCCTAGGAAGGGTGCCATGAGTATTGACCCCCCCCCCTCCCAGACTACAAACATCAGCTCTCAGCCGCCCGAGAAGAGGTGCATCCATAAGATGTGCCATTTCTGGCAATTAGTCTCCGTTCTTCTCACTGCCCTGTAGTGGTGGAAAGTGGGGTAATAGGTTTGGGGTTGATGTCAGCTTATATTGGCAGCTGACATCAAACCTCTCCGACTTGAAGAAAATAATCTATTTGTCCAGCAACGCGTCTAGCTCTGTTACGTCTAGATGGCAGGCTGCATAGTAGCTTGATGCGACTATCCAGCCTGCCATCCTGCAGAGTCACAAGCTTGCGCACTTCAGTGACTCACAGTGATGTGATAAAGTTGAGTGGGGTTCATATCATATGAACTCCGTTCACCTTCCTGTCATCATCGCGAGTGTGGGAAAGCTCTCACGCTCGCGGTGCTGGCAGAAAGGTCATCTGACATCATTGAGATGATCAGAGTTCATTGGATATGAACTCCGATGACCTTTCTGCCGACACCACAAGTGTTATATTTCACTATTTGACTATGGGGTTAGAAATGGAGGCGTCTTATAGATGCCTCTCCAGTACTAACCCCTGGGCTTGAGGTCATCTGACATCAACCCCTTTCCTATTACCCCACTTGTCACCACCACAGGGCAGTGGGAAGAGTGGAGGCTAAGCACCAGAATTGGCGCATCTTATGGATGCACCTTTTCTGGGGTGGCTGAGAGCTGATGTTTGTAGACTGGCAGGGGGCCAATATTCAGTGCCCCTTCCTAAGCTATTAATATCAGCCCCAGCTGTCTGCCTAGCCTTTGCTGGTTGTTAAAATAGGGGGACCCCACATCAATTTTTTTTTTGGGGTCCCCCGGGTACCATCTGGAGCACAGCGTCGGGGGTACGGGAGCGAGGCGAGTATGTGTTGTTTATTTTTTTAAATATATATATCTATATATCCAGCTATGGGGGGTTCATACTGTATATAGAGGGATGTCGGCATACTTAATAGTGCTCAATATTAAGTCATACAATTAATGTAAAAAAATAATTAGAATTAATATATTAATATTTAGCACAATGAATTTCAGTCTATTGGTGCGGCCTCCACAACAGTCACGGTCTCTCACGTGGAACCTTGGGACAATTGATCTCCCACCCCTGCTCTATTTTGTATAACGCTATGTTATGTATAATGCTGTACACAAGGGAAAAATAGGCGCTATTATCAAAGGGGATCATGTGACATGTCACGTGACACATCAGGTGGGGGGGAGGCTGGCTACTCTTAATCCACCCCTGTATGTCACTGCCATCTTTCTATAGCTATTCTCTCTATTCTGTAATGTCGGGTACCGCTGTGATTTTACTGTACGCGGCTGATGAATTATCGGGTTTTCAAGGAAACAGGTGTGTGAAAGTCAGGCGGCACTATGCCGAGTGCCATACAATTATTTTTTTTTTTTTCACGCACTCATTGACTTGCATTGGTGAGCCTCATCCGGGATATGCGGCAATACTCAGCATGTTACAATGATTTTATTTTTTTTCCTTAGTCCAATTTCATTTGAGAAAACCCCCGCAGATGAGCTGTCACTCATTGAATAACACTGGTCAGAGTGCAGTCCGCTTCTTTATCAGATTGCACTCGTCCGTTTTTCTCGCAGATTCGTATGAGCCCTAATAGAAACTCGTCACCACTTCTGGATTTATCACCTATTCCTGGTTTTGGCTTACAAATACTGAAGTAAAATACTGATGAAATACTGAACGTGTGAACAAGGTCTTCGAAATACTATTGTTGCTTGTGTAAAATTTAACCCCTTGGATATGCAATTTTTTTTTTTCTATCTGCTCTCAAGAGACCTAATATCTTCATTTTTCCATCAATCTACCTGTATGAGGGGCTTGTATTTTATAGGACGAGTTATAATTTTGAATGACACCATTCATTTTACCACAATGTATTGAAAAATAGGAAAAAAAAAATTAGGTTGGGATTCAATGGGGAAAAACCAGTTCTGCACGTCTGTTACCAAATTTATAGGTTTACTTTTAGAATTTTTTTTTTTCTCGTTTTGGCATTCACCGTATGGGATAAATATTTTTGGTTATTAGTTCAGACAAATACGCGCACTGTCGTCAAGTATGCTAATTTTTACATTTTTTTTTTAGATGTCCCTGTTTGTATTGTGGGAAAGGGGGAGGTGATTTAAACATTTTTGTGGATTTTTATTTTCATACTTTTCAATTTATTTTTATTTTTTTTATTAGTCCCCTTAGGGGACTTGAACCTGTAAGCGCTTGTGCAATTTTGTAATATTGCAGTCTATTGTAAAAGTACCGCTTTCCTATAAAGCTTTGTCATAGGAGGGGCTTCATAGGTGTACTGGTCCGGCAGACACAAGGATCTTCAGTAGGACCTTAGCTTCTATGACAATGCCATGAAGACCCCACAAACAGTGGAAAAGCGAACACACCCCATTCCTAACTGCTTAAATGCCGCTGACCGCAGCCTCTAAGGGGTTTAACTTTTCCATTCTGTCCCCACTCTGTGTGGCGCGGGCTCAGCTACTGAGGACGCTCCATATATTAAGTGCGCATATTTGCTGTAAGCATATGGCAGATGTCACTAAGGGGTGACGCGAGGCTCAGACGGTCAGTATGGGGAATATACAGTGACCTCTTGTCGTGCTGCTTCTCTCCTCATTTCTTTTTCGTCTCCTTTCAGAATGGTTCACGACCTGGATGTTAAAGTCATCGTCTTTGAGGCGTTTGGGAAAAATTTCCCAAAGTCCGAAAAGCTGAGCCCCGATGCCTTTATCCAAGTGGCGCTCCAGCTGGCGTATTACCAGTAAGTGGGGTCTCGAGCCCGAGCTATTCCAAGATTAGGGTAATGTGTGAATCCTTCTCGGCAGGATAGTCTGCAGCTAATTAATAGTCCTGGGATCTTTGGGGAAAAAAAAATACCGTATCTGCCCCTCTAAAATTCATAGGTTGCAGTCGTCTGGTAGCATAGAAAGGGCCTGTGTAATGGATGCAGCACAGAAGTCTCAGTGGGAAATTGTTCGCGGCTCCAGCTGTGAGAGAATTTGCAGGCTACAGTTTTCTGGCTGTTGGGGCATGCTGGGAGTTGTAGTTTTAGAATAGCCATGGTTTGGACTCGAACTGATTTAAGAGGAAGGTAAAGAACTAGGCGTTCAGCCTGGACTCTGTGGTGGATGATGCTGGAAAGTGACATCTGATGGTTTCCCTCTGTGCAGGATGTATGGCCAGGCCTGTGCCACCTACGAGAGCGCGTCGCTACGAATGTTCCGCTTGGGGAGGACCGACACCATCCGCTCCGCCTCCGTGCAGTCTCTGGAGTTTGTCCAAGGAATGATGGATCCCGGGAAACAGGTGTGTGACAGCTGTGACGCTGCTGGTTATATGGGAAGCGGCCGGCCCACCTGACGCACGTTTCTGCTCTTTCCTATCTTCAGAACCTGGAGAAGGTGGATCTGCTCAGAAAAGCGGTTCACGCTCATCGTGCCTACACCGACATGGTAAGCACACCCCAACACCCCTCATTTTAGGACATCAAAGTTCACCTTAAAGGTGCTGTCCCACCAGCAAAATGCCTAATTACTGGGGTCCTGAGCCCCCTGCTCATGCAGCACCGCTGTACTCAAGGCCCAGTCTTTTGTTTAGATTTTTGCCTTTGCTTAGGTCAAACTTTTAGCTACTAACTTGACCTTTTTATACATTTATTTTTTTAAATTCTACACCCGCCTGCTCTAAAGTATGGATGGATTGCATTTCTACAATAAGTAAGGTATCGAAAAGGAAACAAATGTGCTCCTCACCTGTTAGTTTTAATGCATACTTGTATTCCCCATGAAATAATGCTTCACGGTGAATGTAGGAATAGATTGATTTGTGTTTTACCCTTGCTGTTTTCCATGGGATGTGTATCTACTCTCTGACACCATTGGCAGGGTCAGAGTGCGGAGGAACACACAGTAGTCAGTTCTTGCATTCCCAGGAAGAATAATAGAGGAATAGTGCAATAAAACACATAAAGAAAAGATGAAGAATTATTATTATTTCACGGGTAAACCAAGTGTTTAAAAATGTCCTTAATTTGTATTAAGAACCTTCAATAAAAAGCATACCGTGCTTGTGCAGCGTCGCCCTGCCGGACCGCTGGGTCGTGCTTGTGCAGCGTCGCCCTGCCGGACCGTGCTTGTGCAGCGTCGCCCTGCCGGACCGTGCTTGTGCAGCGTCGCCCTGCCGGACCGCTGGGTCTCAGACCAGTTGTGATGCTGCTAGCTTAGGTTAGGGAGAACCGGATCTTCCAATATCAGAGTGACATGTATTTCAAGGACGTCTTTATACACAAGAAAAATTGTGACATTGATGACCCCATTATTCCCTTCATTACCGCAGGCAATCAGTGGAAAAGCCATAGACCGGCATCTGCTGGGATTGAAGCTTCAAGCCATTGAGGATTTGGTCAGCATGCCGGAGCTCTTCATGGATACGTCCTACGCCATGGCCATGCATTTCAATCTCTCCACCAGCCAGGTAATAACGCAGCCCTCTTCAGAATGAAATAACTTATTGTTTTATCTGACTGACGCAGGCTATTGCTTGCAGGTGCCCGCCAAAACGGACTGCGTCATGTGTTTCGGCCCTGTGGTGCCCGATGGGTACGGCGTTTGTTACAACCCCATGGAAGATCACATCAACTTCTCCGTATCTGCATTTAACAGCTGTGCAGAAACCAACGCGGCCCGGATGGCCCATTACCTGGAGAGGGCGCTGTGCGATATGCAGCAGCTCATCCAGAGCACCCCCAAGTCTAAGCTCTAACCCTGCGCCAGGCACAAGACTTTACCCACAATGCATATTATTACACGCGGGCACTAGTCTGCAATCAAATGAGACTACGGTGGCAAACATGGTACCCTCCGCCCCGGGGACTAGATACTAACGAGAAGATTCACTCAAGCTTCACTAACTCCAAAGAAACCACATCGAGATCTATCCAAAATGGTGAAGTTACCCAGGACAACCATTCAGTTTTTTTTTTTTGTTTTTTTTAAGGGGCATTAAAGGGGTTGTTAAGTTAGAAAAATATTCTTTGCTATCTTCTAGAAACAGTGCCACCTTTGTCCACAGGTTGGGTTTGGTATTGCAGCGCAGCCCCGCTAAATCTAAAGTCCAGCTGAAAAAAAAAAAAGCACTTTAAAAAAAGTTAAATTATTACTGCTCCTTAATATAGTTTAATTGGAAAAGGTTTACTGGCAGCTTTGGGCCCAGTAAGTTTTTCTAGTTTAGCCTCAACACAAAAGATAGAGTCCTCTGTTTGTCAGGGATATGCAGGGAGTCGGCTAATGCTCAGGTCCATAGCTAAGCCAGCTCCCTTTTCTGTCTATGCACAGTGAAATAACCCTCAATAGCCAGAATATCACCCAGGCAGTGGAATAAAGCCAAGCTAGAACCAGCCACCGATCCAATTTTTAGTCAGCTGTACAACCCCTTTAAGTTACTAAAGCTGAGTTGCAATACCAGGCACAGCCTATGGATGATAGTGGCGCTGTTCCTAGAAGAAAGGAGCCCTTTTGTTTTTTTAATCTTTAAAAAAGGCTAAAAAAAAAAAAAAAAAAAGGATTGTGTTTGTGTTTTGACATAGGACTAAAATTGTCTTCCGCCCCCTTCTTTACGACTCAATAGATGTGTATGGGTACGATCACACAGGACTTATCAAAGTCCACACCAAAAATTGGGATTTTGCTGCAGAAACGTGCCGGAAATTGTTCTCATTTTCTTTAAGCGAAAGAGCAATCTGTGACCTGATCTGTATCCGGAGAGGGTCTTATGTATACACCATCCGGATCCTGCTCTTACAATCTAATCCTGACCAATCAGATTGGTCCAGGAGATAATGTTTACTTTGTAAGTGGTTGTGATTGGTTAAGAAGAGATTTATAATAAATGTAAAGTTTTATCCGATTTGCCGTTATTTTATAGCACAGTGAGCCACAATGGATCCAGCAACGTTGCGTGCCACAGCCATGTAGGTAGTCTGTGGCCACCAGAGCCGTGCGAGTACCTCGCAAAATTACACCACCCCCTTCCCCTCCACTATAAATTACTAAAAGACCGGGAGGAAAAAATAAAACCGCACACATGCACTAGAAATGCAGACTTTTTTTTTTTTGCATAATTTTTATTTTAAAATAAAAATGTCATGTTTCAATTCATTGGACTCACATAACAATAAAACGAGTGACGCGTTTGTGCCGGTCAGTCGCCATGACGTGGGGGGGGGGTCACTGTATCGCCATCTGTGCCGTGGAGCTAAAGGAATTGTCCAAGACTGCCCAGAGACAGCGCCTCTCCTGTCCATGGGCTGTGCCTGGTATTGCAGCAAATAAACGCACCTCCAGAGAGAAGCATACATTTGCCGAGTCAATCATAATTTTGTGCCTGGACAATCCCTTTAACTCACGGCTGAGCACATTTTGGGGTGGATGTGAACCTTGACAGCGTCCCGTGCGGTTCCCATTTAATGTAGAAGGTCACTGTTCTCCTCCGTTCCATCCGCACCGGACATGGATTTATAGACAATGATGGCAGACGTCTGAAGCGGCCCGCCGTAAGCCCTTTCCACACGGGCAGATAACTCTGCTGTACCCGACGTGTAGACAGATAGTAATGGACAATTCAGAATGGTCACCTCTGATAATCGTAAAAGGGACACTGCCCCTGGCGTAACTCCTAGCGCAGGGCACGAGGGTTGGAAGGTATCACACGAGATAGAATCCCTTCGCAACCATAAATATGGGCACAGGAGCTGAGCCCGCGCCATACCCGGCAGGTGGCAGCTGTGTAACACAGCCTGTATCTACCTATAACAGCAGCGACCGGAGCCGGCTGTAGTTTAGCAATAAATTACCAGGACACCAAGGGACCCAATAAAGGCTGCAATGTTGGTCCTATGAAGGAGAACCTCAATTTAACTAGATATTGCAGCATATAGTATAAGCAATCACATAAAAAAAATCAGCTGTTTTTCAGCTGGTTATATATCATTTAAAAGTAAATATGATTTTTTTTTTTCTTTAAGGAAAGGGAGGAGGGGGGCTGCTATTAAGATTTGGTAGAAGAAACACAGTGAGATTTGTCATGAAGACTAAACACGGCTCCTTTCTGTCAATTAAAAATTGCCTAAAATAAAACTCCACCCTTGAAGCCGTTTTAAGGAATCCAGTTGTCCAGAATATATATAGAATTTTTTTTTTTTTTTTTTTTGAAGGGGTGAGTGTAATACCAGTCCCAGCCTATAAACAAGAGTGGCGCCCTTTCTATAGATGGGTAGAAAATCGCTTAAAAGTTAATTCTCCAAGGGTGCGGCTTTATTTTAACCCATGCAAGGCAAAGGACGAAGCACATGGGAGACTACAGAGTGATTCAGCTCCTCACTTACTGCAAGAAAGCATCCTCTCCACGAAGTAAAACAAGGAACAAAGTAGATTAGAAAAAAAAAAATCCCGCTTTCACAATTTTCACGCAAACAATTAAAAAAAATATATATCACTAGTGTTAAAAGGGTAATTTATAGTCCTTAAATCGAAAAAAAAAAAAAAAAAAAACCTTGTTCAAAAGTGCAACAGGAATTGCTTTAAGCCCTCCAGCCGTCAATCATCGATAGGCACCTCGGGAGCGTAGCTGAAGCCTATGGGGGTGAGGAGCGGGGCGCAGGATTATTAAATCGGCAACCAAAGCTTTTAGTCTGTTGAAGCAGGTGGGGTCCATCATCTACAGGGAGTAAAAGTCAGTCCTAAAGCCTCTCCCGTCCCCTATAGAAAAGAAAAAAAAAAATCTGCCGACGTTTACAGCATCTTCCACCCTATACTTATTAGTCCCAACGCATTTTATATCAAATATATATAAATAAATAAAAGGTGGATCTTCATGCAATAAAAAGAGCTGGGTTTCACCAGAATTATGAGTTTCCTTTGATCATCAAGAAAAGAAAAGAAAAAAAAAAAAAGGGTGGAAAACAAAAAAAAAAAGGGGACACCTTAGCTCTTGCAAGTTTCCGTCAATCCGTCTCAGAGAGGGACCGCTGGACAGCGTGCGTTGGTCAGCCCTGATCCTGACATGCAGAGGGCGGCCGCTGGCAAGACAGGCATTGTAAACCGAGTAAAAGGCCTCTCGCTTGCTTTTTTTTTTTTTTTTTTTTTTTTGGTCCGTCAGTTATAAATGTTCTTCAGTGTGCCATGGGCAGTACCGGCTTCAGTTCCTTGCCAGAATATTATGGATCCTGCCGCCGTCATCTCCCAAACCCTGCCGGCTCGGCTGAGATTCACTGCAGCTTTGTACCGAGTTTGCGCTGTCTGCTTCTGGACAAGACAGAGAGTAAAAACAAGTGTAAGAAGATTTCCTGTAAGTTACATGACTGGTCAAATGAGCAATTAAGGGAGGGGGTACAAACTTTTTTTTTTGCATCAGGATTGCTGCATTCATTGCATACTATGTCTTTACATTCGGAGGTCTGTTATTCTGGGTACGAGCTCCAAATCCTCAAAAAAGCTTTGGCCGGCGCCACTCATTTCTGCAATGGCGCCGATGACCTGGTATCTACACATACCTGCCGGTCGTGCATGCATCCCATCACATACGCGTAGATGCTTAGTAAATCAATTTGTGCTGCTCTGTTTTGCCATCCTTGCAGATTCTGGTGCTTATTAAACCCCCCCCATACTATCCAGACATGGCATCCCGCTGCCCAGTAAGCGCCCGAGGAACCCATGATACCAGGGGCAGAAACGGAGACCAGACTGGATGCCGGATCAGGGCAGTGCGAGTCGCTCGTCTTTAAATGCTTGATTATCGCAAAACGTCTACAGAAAAAATAGGAATTCTTGCAAATGGCAGGAAGGGTTGTAGCAATAAAATGAAGGATACTCGTGAGCGGTGCCCATCTGGTGGTCTCCGCCAGTACAGGAAGCAATGACATCATGCATTTTGAGGTGTGATTGGCTGCAGAGGTCAGGTGACAAAAGGGAACGTCGGCCATTGCACGTCTGACGACATCCCCTTCCAGTGTCAAATCCATGGCGGCTGGAGCGAGCGAACCACGTTATTGATTAAAAACCTTCTCCTCCATTTGCAACTTTTTTTTTTTTTTTTTATAAGAAGTCAGAAGTTGTTTTTAGGACACACCATTAATATTAGAAAGGCCCCACCACCAATCATCAGCCACAGTGCCACATCCTCCGCATAGCTGTGCCTGGAGTCGGATCCCCACTGACAACAACTAGAAAGCGATGGTCATTCTGGGATCTGTCGTTTTGCAGCAGCTGGAAAGTGCCCAGGTCGAGATCCCTGTGCCACCCGCTTCAAAGAAACGTCACCCTTGGCATAGTTACCTGGCTTCTGATCGAGTGACTGTGTATTCAAACCACAAGATGTTGGGAATTAGACTGGTGTCTCGGATAAGAAAGAATTCGGAGATTGGCCTAAAAGAAAAAAAAAAAAATTATATATATTTATTACACACGATAGTGTGAAGAAGGACATAGGAGAAGGGGGTCAAAAATAGTGCCCTCCATCACGGTCTAGTGCGATGGTGGGTAATTGGTATTTTGGGGACTGCATGCAGCACCTGTGGCCCCCTTGTCTATATGGGTACAATACCCCGGTTCCCATTACATTCTTCTCTCACATGAACCAGGGTCCCATGTCCCCCCTTTCCTGGTGGACTGATACCTACCTGTTCAGTTACTCCATGTAGTAAAAGGGAGATACTGAAACAGCCGAGTGTACTCCTAGTAATCGGCAGGGTCTGGATCCCCGGTGACCACCTCGGCACCTCTATGTTGTGACTGGGGGGGCCTGGGATTGGGTCATGTAAGAATACTCCCCTATCAGTGAGATCTCAGTGGATCAGAGGCAGAAGACTGAGCAGATAATGGTTCAGCAGACGCCTGTCTTCCCAGAGATCTCTAGCGATACAAGTCTCATCTATGACGATTGCACAGTAATCCGGATATACTCGTACTGGATTAACAAATCCAATTTAGGCAGCGGTGGTCTCCGCAGGCAGCTCCATCAATAAAATAGATCTGCAAGTGACCACAAAGTATTGCAAATATTCAGACCCATCTGTCTTCATGGTCCCTAACCATTATGAGGGACCGGATCCCACCTTCCTCCTTGATAACACGACTGCTGCCATTCTGTTCAGTGCCCATGGGGCTGATGTAGATGGTCGCATACAGTGCACGGCTGCATCTTGATCCCCTGTTCCTCCTCACAGCGCGGTCGTGTGTTGTACTCTGTTACCCCACCGGTCTCATGGGCTTTGTATGGGGGGGGGGCAGCAGCAGTCGTGCACCATCATGCAGGTCCATTTAATCTGGACAGTAATGAGGAGGAACGGGGGAATCAGGACCAATGTCCCAGTGGTCCAAGAGGGTCCGAGGGGTCAGACAAAGTGTTACCTGCGTGTAAAGGGGGCTGGCTGACTGGTTCAAAGCAATAGCCAAGCCAGCCCCCTTCTGTACCAGCCAATGCAAAGCCAGAGAAGGGGTCCGCCCGATTGGCTCATATCAATAACAGACCCCATTTGTATCAGCCAATGCAAAGACAGATTAAAACTTACCAGGATGCAATTCTAGGGAACAACGGGGTGAGAATCTCCTGGGTGATGCCGAACCAAATTATAGCCAAGATACTCCCTGCCACGGCTCCATAGGTGACCTGGCTCCAGCTGTGATACATGAGATACACTCTGCAGGCAAAGCACAGCCGTTACCGAACACTCAATATATTCAGATATAGGACACGAGGACGGGTAGATCCCCTACCGGCTGTACGAGACCAGCGACGCCGCTGTTAGGAGGCACAGGGACAGGACATGGCGCCACAGCAAGTCCAGGAACCGCGCGTTGTTAGTCTGGTGCATCCTGGAGGAAAGATTCACAAAATGTCATCCGAGGAGTGTAACAAAGTGCAAGTGCAGCTCGTCCTCAGAGACGCTCGGAGAAGAGGCGATTCTACCCCATCCTGGAAAAGCTGCCATCTACAGAAAGTGTGACCTGCTCTTCAACTGGACCAGCGCCACACATAGGACCACGAGAACATATCCTAGTGGCCAAGCTCTGAGGCGGCCATGTACAGCCCAAAAGCCATCATCAGTGCCTCACCTCAAGTACAGGAAGAGGAAGGAGTACACCGAGAAGAACCACATGAACTGGGAATGGCTTGAAGGCAAGCCGTACTCTGTGGTGACCGTCGTGTGCGTTCCTGGGAGAAGAAGAAAAGCAAAATGAGACGCAGAGAAATAAGATCAGACACTCAGCGACCCCAACCCTACAGACCCCAGATGACCCCATCCCCTGCCTGACCCCAACCCTGCAATCATAATCTGTGCACATTTCAGCCTTTAACTGGAGATACATGCTGGGAATAAGTCACAACATCCACAATATAGCAGCATGCATTGTTGATAGGCCACAATTTAAAAAAAAAAGTGAAATTAAATAAAACGCCTATACCGTACCTAACTTGGGGCCCTGTGCATACATGTGACATATTTACCAGCATATACACCAAATTTAGGGTTCAGACAATGTGCACAGAGCCAAAACTGAGTAACACTAATCCTGCTAACCCCGTTTACCACACTGACCCCCTATCTTACTAACCCAAACAGCCCACAGTCCCTGACCTTACTATCTCCAATTACCCACCTGACCTTACTAACACTATAACACTATTGACCTTACTTTCCCCTAATAACGCTGACCTTACTATTGACATTGACACCCCACCTTACTAACTAATAGCCGTACTGACCCCGACCTTACTAATAATAACCCTACTGACCATGACATTACTAACACTAATAACCCTGCTAACTTCCTACTTTACTAACCCTACTGAGCCTAATTCTTATAACCCTACTAAACCTACTGACCCTATTGGCCCTGGCCTTACTAATCCTAATGTCCCTACTGAGTCAAACCCCAATAAACCTACTGACCCTAACCTTACTAACCATAATAACTGTGACATTGCTAATTTTCAGCTACTTGGGGCCGTCCAGTATTTGCGGTCCAGGGGTCCCAGCAATAAGCCGTCACCTCCAGGCTGCGCTCTACTGAATCTGACATAACAAGCAGCTCTGATGGGCAGGAATGACGATGGGGTGCACAGTCTGACCCCCATGAAACACGAGCAGCAGCCCCTCGCCCGCCCTCGCTCACTTACCTTCACATGGACGCGGCTCTCTTACAATATTCTTAATTAACCAGTTTACACCTTCATTCATTACCAAACCCCCCAGGAAGGAAATCTGGAAAAGAGACAAGACAGTGAGAGACCGTGAGCCGGAATCTGACAACCTCTGACATAAGGTATCGGGGTATAATGAACGCTCACCGTGTGCAGTTCCCTCTTGAATATGATGAGAGTCGCAAAACTGATAAGAATGACTACTGGTCCCAGGCTGAGGTAGGCCAACAGCTGCCCGTAGACGTCTCCTGGATGAAGAAGGGCACAAAAAAAGAAAGTGGTGAGTAAATGGATTCTGGTCTGTCTATAGCAAAGGCAACTGACAGAGGCACCGAACAAAGGAAGGCTACTACAAGAGAGAAGGGCAGATGGAGAAGCCACCGACAGGGGGCAACAACTGTCCATGTGTCTCTTATACACAGGCAGACCATAGAGGGGGCTTCCATCATTCACACCCTCATGGACTTTAATTATTAACTTGGATAGCAAAGGCCAATATCATTTAGTGTCAGTCCTAAAATGGGTATGTACATTGGGTGAAATTCACTTCTTAGTCAGTCAAATAATAGCCGCACCTTGGGACAGCGACCCGGGGAGGGCCCAGGCCCGGCAGCTCGAGACGGCGACCCCAGCCCGGCCCCTCGACATGTCCAGGTAATGCAGTAAACAAATGACTGTACAAACCCATTGCTCATTGAAATGGTAACACCTGTCCCTCAGCCCACTCCAGTATCCAGCAGGAATGAGCGCCCCCTATAGGCTCAGTAAGAACATATCTAGTTAAATTACCAGCGTCATAGAAAAGTGACTTATTTAGTTGCGGAGCAGAGGAACAACCTCATGAATAATTGAGTCCCGCAGTTTTGCTGAGCCATTAAAAACCACATGAAATATTCAGGGAAAGCTCAGAGCGGAAGAATCCAGATGAGAGAAATGTGGCCACATACAGTCTGCGGAGGAAGAGGTCGCACCCAGCATTTAAGAGGGGTATCCTATAAGACAGAAATTCGAGGGGGTTGTCCAGCTCATAAAAACACAATACATAAATACAAGCCCTCATCATCTCCCGCCTCGACTACTGCAACCTCCTGCTCTGTATCCTCCCTTCTACCACTCTCGCACCCCTCCAATCTATCCTAAACTGTGCTGCCCAACTAATCCACCTGTCCCCCCGTTATTCTCCAGCCTCTCCCCTCTGTCAATCCCTGCACTGGCTCCTCATTGCCCAGAGACTCCAGTTCAAAACCCTAACCTTAGCATACAAAGCCATTCACAACCTGTCTCCTCCATACTTCTGTGACCTAGTCTCCCGTTACATACCCGCACGCAACCTCCGATCCTCACAAGATCTCCTTCTCTACTCCCCTCTTATCTCCTCTTCCACAATCGCATACAAGATTTCTCCCGCGCATCCCCCCTACTCTGGAACTCTGTACCCCAACGTATCAGACTCTCGCCTACCGTGGAAACCTTCATAAGGAACCTGAAGACCCATCTCTACCGATAAGCCTACAACTGGCAGTAACCACCGCTCCACGACCAGCTGTACCTTCATCTACTGTATCCTCACCCATCCCTTATAGACTGTGAGCCATCGTGGGCAGGGTTCTCTCTCCTCCTGTACCAGTTTGCCGTTCCGTTTTTGTTCAAGATTTTTTTTATTTATACCTCTTTTCCACATATAAAGCGCCATGGAATAAATGGCGCAATAATAATAATGATAATATAGGGGGTGCAATTTGGAAAAGAAATGTACTAAATTGGGCAGATCTGCAATATCAGACATTGCCCATGAGATGAGCAAGAACGGCAGCGCCATGTTTGCATCTCAGACGACTCTTTATGGCACCGTATTAGTGCATTTTCCTCCAAACGTCACATATGAAGGTGTCCATAGATGTACTGAATTCCTCCCCCCCATATAGTAGACGTGGGGGAGGGAGGGGTTGCTCTTTATCTTGACTTGTGAGCAGCCGCACAGCCCAAACGGAAAAGCGACCCGGGCAGCAGACTGATAAGACGTGACTTAGTTACCAGCCGCTTTCCTTCTTGTGTTTGCAGATAGCCACCAAGAAAGGAAGAGAGAGAACGTGATGACTCCCCTCGCCCTGTGTCGCCCCATGCCGGGTTATTCGCCCCACACACAGGCAATAGATTTGCCATTCAAATCCCTGTGTTGTTTTAGGACGATCTCGCCATCTACAGACCTGCTCCTGGGTCAAGTCAGTTCATGTCTGAGTTTAGGCATCGGATCAGATCTCACATTGCCTTGAGTTAAAAAAAACTACCGTTTTGTGTTTACAGCTCCTGCGCAGATACATGTGCCTTAGTAGTCACTGATTAGCAAAGACGCACACGTGTAGTTAGATTTAACAGATAAAGGGTTATTCCAGGCAAAATGTCATGAAGAGAGTTGAGCAAAAAGATTCACCCTGGACCAGAATACTGCGATCCTCCTAAGCTCCTGTACCCGTCCACGATGCCAACAAGTGCCCAGTCACATAAGAAATTTAGCCCAATTATTACACTAACTGCCCTATAGGTGAGCAGAAGAAATGGTGTACAAAGCTGTGCGGTATCAAACTACACACAGCTTACTACCTGTAACCATAGAAACATACAAGTCTGCATAGGAGCTGTGAATACAAAATGGTAGGATAGTTTTATTAGTATCGTTTGACATTCTCCTAACGCAAAAAGCTGCAATAGATGAACACGGGACGGGACCAGCCGAACTCTCACGTATGCAGTTTTCCCGAAAATGTATCCCCTTATCAATTTAGAAAGGGGATAACTTACTGATCGCCGGGACCCCCGATGTTACTGAGTAGTGGGCTCTACAGAGCTTCTGCACTTCCCACTCCAATGAGAGCCCTAAACCAGGGATCACTGGGAGGCTCAGCAAGTTATCCCTTATCCTGGTGAGAGGGGATGTTTAGCTGTCCCTTTAATAGATATAAGGAGCCATTTAAAATAGGAGTCCTCAAATGTCAGTCAAGGGTCATGGACGGAAGTGGTGGCAACGGGGGGCTTCAGCAGACCCCTGGCTGCCAGGGCATCCCATCAGCACCCGATGGTCATGTACCTGGAAAGCCAACAGGCACCCAGACAAAGCCAGGATGGTTCAAATTACATCAAGCAATCAGATTACAGAAAGAGGCATTTATGGGGTTAAACAGCAGCAATCAGGTTGCTGCTCTTAAAGGATAGTGCTGGCTGTAAAATAAACCTGGCACTTGCCCCCCTGAGCCCACGCCCGGCATATGCGCCCCCTCCCTACACCTGGCACCTGCCCCCCTGAGCCTGTTACCGGCACCTGCGCCCCCAAGCCCCCTCCTCATACACCCGGCACCTGCCCCCGAGCCCGTCCCCATACACCTGGCACCTGCCCCCCTGAGCCTATTACCGGCACCTACACCCCCGGGCCCACTCCCCATACACCCGACACCTGCCCCCGAGCCCGTCCCCATACACCCGGCACCTGCCCCGAGCCCGCCCCTATACACCCGGCACCTGCGCCCCCTCCCCTATACACCCGGCACCTGCCCCCGAGCCCGTCCCCATACACCCGGCACCTGCCCCCGAGCCCGCCCCTATACACCTGGCACCTGCGCCCCCTCCCCTATACACCCGCCCTCCTAAGCCTATTCCCGGCACCTGCCCCCGAGCCCCCTCCCCATACACCCGGCACCTGCCCCCGAGCTCACTCCCCATACACCCGGCACCTGCCCCCGAGCTCACTCCCCATACATCCGGCACCTGCCCCCGAGCCCGCCCCTATACACCCGGCACCTACACCCCCTCCCTACACCTGGCACCTGCCCTCCTGAGCCTATTCCCGGCACCTGCCCCCGAGCCCCCTCCCCATACACCCGGCACCTGCCCCCGAGCCCGTCCCCATACACCCGGCACCTGCCCCCGAGCCCGCCCCTATACACCCGGCACCTACACCCCCTCCCTACACCTGGCACCTGCCCTCGAGCCCCCTCCCCATACACCCGACACCTGCCCCCGAGCCCCTCCCCATACACCCGGCACCTGCCCCGAGCCTGCCCCTATACACCCGGCACCTGCGCCCCCTCCCCTATACACCCGGCACCTGCCCCCGAGCCCGTCCCCATACACCCGGCACCTGCCCCCGAGCTCACTCCCCATACACCCCGCACCTGCCCCCGAGCCCGCCCCTATACACCCGGCACCTGCGCCCCCTCCCCTATACACCCGCCCTCCTAAGCCTATTCCCGGCACCTGCCCCCGAGCCCCCTCCCCATACACCCGGCACCTGCCCCCGAGCTCACTCCCCATACACCCGGCACCTGCCCCCGAGCTCACTCCCCATACACCCGGAACCTGCCCCCGAGCTCACTCCCCATACATCCGGCACCTGCCCCCGAGCCCGCCCCTATACACCCGGCACCTACACCCCCTCCCTACACCTGCCCTCCTGAGCCTATTCCCGGAACCTGCCCCCGAGCCCCCTCCCCATACACCCGGCACCTGCCCCCGAGCCCGTCCCCATACACCCGGCACCTGCCCCCGAGCCCGCCCCTATACACCCGGCACCTACACCCCCTCCCTACACCTGGCACCTGCCCCCGAGCCCGTCCCCATACACCCGGCACCTGCCCCCGAGCTCACTCCCCATACACCCGGCACCTGCCCCCAAGCCCGCCCCTATACACCCGGCACCTATACCCCCTCCCTACACCTGGCACCTGCCCTCCTGAGCCTATTCCCGGCACCTGCCCCCGAGCCCCCTCCCCATACACGCGACACCTGCGCCCCCTCCCTACACCTGGCACATGCCCCCCTGAGCCTTTTCCCGCCACCTGCCCCCAAGGCCGCCCCTATACACCTGGCACCTGCCCCCCTGAGCCCATCCCCATACACCAGGCACTTGCCCCCTCCCCATACACCCGACACCTGCCCCTGCTACAAGACGATATAGTGGATTCTGTAACACAAAGGGGTTAACAGCAACATGGATCCAGAACTATAAACTATTTCGAGGGATTGTCAACAAAGACAAAACCAATGCCCCAGTCCATAGAGGAGACACAGTATATACATGTCCCGGGCAGCACTGTGTATACAGCACCGGAGGCACTCTGCACACTGAGAAACACAAGGTGGAAACCATCGTGTCCTCCATGACAGTCCACGCACAACACGGCAGGAACCTGCAGAAAGTGCGCCGCGCATGCGTACTGGCCCGCCACACTACTTAGCAGCAGCCTCAGCTACACTGCGCACGCGTACAACCCAGACGGTCCCATGCAGGGATCACAATATCGCCATTAAATCTTTCTTCAAACCAATCTCTAGCAGCCGTCAGTGAGCGGAGGCGAGAAAGCGGGAAGAAAGTCATTTACCTGCAGGATATTCCACGTGCGTGAGGGAAACTGGGCGCCACTGGGCTGACAGCGAGCACTGGTCACCGGCCGCCATCTTACCCGGATACCGGGCGTATGGGAGAAACGGTAGATGCTAAATCCCAGTGAGCAGAAAGGACCTGCGATGACGTCGTGACCATGTGACCAGACTGGGCGGAGCTATAGTACAGAATACAGGAAGTGAGGTGGGAAGAAGCTGCGTCTGATTGATAGACCGGGGCGCCGGCTGTGTGCGCTAGAGGGGGGACACGGGGAGCCGGCTGTGTGCGCTAGAGGGGGACACGGGGAGCCGGCTGTGTGCGCTAGAGGGGGACACGGGGAGCCGGCTGTGTGCGCTAGAGGGGGACACGGGGCGCCGGCTGTGTGCGCTAGAGGGGGACACGGGGCGCCGGCTGTGCGCTAGAGGGGGACACGGGGAGCCGGCTGTGTGCGCTAGAGGGGGACACGGGGCGCCGGCTGTGTGCGCTAGAGGGGGACACGGGGCGCCGGCTGTGTGCGCTAGAGGGGGACACGGGGCGCCGGCTGTGTGCGCTAGAGGGGGACACGGGGAGCCGGCTGTGTGCGCTAGAGGGGGACACGGGGCGCCGGCTGTGTGCGCTAGAGGGGGACACGGGGAGCCGGCTGTGTGCGCTAGAGGGGGACACGGGGAGCCGGCTGTGTGCGCTAGAGGGGGACACGGGGCGCCGGCTGTGTGCGCTAGAGGGGGACACGGGGCGCCGGCTGTGTGCGCTAGAGGGGGACACGGGGCGCCGGCTGTGTGCGCTAGAGGGGGACACGGGGCGCCGGCTGTGTGCGCTAGAGGGGGACACGGGGAGCCGGCTGTGTGCGCTAGAGGGGGACACGGGGAGCCGGCTGTGTGCGCTAGAGGGGGACACGGGGAGCCGGCTGTGTGCGCTAGAGGGGGACACGGGGAGCCGGCTGTGTGCGCTAGAGGGGGACACGGGGAGCCGGCTGTGTGCGCTAGAGGGGGACACGGGGAGCCGGCTGTGTGCGCTAGAGGGGGACACGGGGAGCCGGCTGTGTGCGCTAGAGGGGGACACGGGGAGCCGGCTGTGTGCGCTAGAGGGGGACACGGGGAGCCGGCTGTGTGCGCTAGAGGGGGACACGGGGAGCCGGCTGTGTGCGCTAGAGGGGGACACGGGGAGCCGGCTGTGTGCGCTAGAGGGGGACACGGGGAGCCGGCTGTGTGCGCTAGAGGGGGACACGGGGAGCCGGCTGTGTGCGCTAGAGGGGGACACGGGGAGCCGGCTGTGTGCGCTAGAGGGGGACACGGGGCGCCGGCTGTGTGCGCTAGAGGGGGACACGGGGCGCCGGCTGTGTGCGCTAGAGGGGGACACGGGGCGCCGGCTGTGTGCGCTAGAGGGGGACACGGGGCGCCGGCTGTGTGCGCTAGAGGGGGACACGGGGCGCCGGCTGTGTGCGCTAGAGGGGGACACGGGGCGCCGGCTGTGTGCGCTAGAGGGGGACACGGGGCGCCGGCTGTGTGCGCTAGAGGGGGACACGGGGCGCCGGCTGTGTGCGCTAGAGGGGGACACGGGGAGCCGGCTGTGTGCGCTAGAGGGGGACACGGGGCGCCGGCTGTGTGCGCTAGAGGGGGACACGGGGCGCCGGCTGTGTGCGCTAGAGGGGGACACGGGGCGCCGGCTGTGTGCGCTAGAGGGGGACACGGGGCGCCGGCTGTGTGCGCTAGAGGGGGACACGGGGCGCCGGCTGTGTGCGCTAGAGGGGGACACGGGGCGCCGGCTGTGTGCGCTAGAGGGGGACACGGGGCGCCGGCTGTGCGCGCTAGAGGGGGACACGGGGCGCCGGCTGTGCGCGCTAGAGGGGGACACGGGGCGCCGGCTGTGCGCGCTAGAGGGGGACACGGGGCGCCGGCTGTGCGCGCTAGAGGGGGACACGGGGCGCCGGCTGTGCGCGCTAGAGGGGGACACGGGGCGCCGGCTGTGCGCGCTAGAGGGGGACACGGGGCGCCGGCTGTGCGCGCTAGAGGGGGACACGGGGCGCCGGCTGTGCGCGACGGAGGGGGACACGGGGCGCCGGCTGTGTGCGACGGAGGGGGACACCTTATATTCAGCGGCTAGATCTCGCTCCTACGATATGTTCACATACAGCAGAAATATTACAGCATTTCCAGGTAGAAAAATTGCAACAAATTTGAGAAAAATATCCTTGTAAATTGACACTTGATGCAGATTTTAAATCCACTGTCATCTTTGTGCAGATTTTCAGCCTTTGCATGCCATATTTCCAGTCCCAGTACGTGTGACTATACCTCTAGGCAGCTTTGTTTCCCAAGAACCGTATTGTATTTTCATTTTTCCCTAGTATTACAGCATGTTCACATGGCTCGGATTTACAGCAGGGAAATAATACCATATCATGCAGATTTGCATCTTTTTGGACTTTTCTTCAGAGGCTGAAATCAAAATTCAGAAGACTAGGATTTGATTGCAAACTCAATGGGACAAATTTCAAACCTATTACCCAACAAAACGTGACATACTGATGCAATCAAAATGATTCACCCCCCATTGTAAATTTGTTTTATAATCACAACTTACAAACTTTCTGGTAGTTGCAATAAACCAATGAAACAAGAACAATGTAAATGGCTCAAACGTGGTATCTTATAGCAGGATTGCGGTTACACACAGGATTAGCAGAGTTGCATAGGGAAACTGATATCTTCCAGCAGAAATGTGGTTACACAGGAATAGCAGAGATGCATAGGGAAACATCTTCCAGCAGAAGTGTGGTTACACAGGAATAGCAAAGATGCATAGGGAAACATTTTCCAGCAGAAGTGTGGTTACACAGGAATAGCAGAGATGCATAGGGAAACGTCTTCCAGCAGAAGTATGGTTACACAGGAATAGCAGAGATGCATAGGGAAACGTCTTCCAGCAGAAGTATGGTTACACAGGAATAGCAGAGATGCATAGGGAAACGTCTTCCAGCAGAAGTATGGTTACACAGGAATAGCAGAGATGCATAGGGAAACGTCTTCCAGCAGAAGTATGGTTACACAGGAATAGCAGAGATGCATAGGGAAACGTCTTCCAGCAGAAGTATGGTTACACAGGAATAGCAGAGATGCATAGGGAAACGTCTTCCAGCAGAAGTATGGTTATACAGGAATAGCAGAGATGCATAGGGAAACGTCTTCCAGCAGAAGTATGGTTACACAGGAATAGCAGAGATGCATAGGGAAACATCTTCCAGCAGAAGTGTGGTTACACAGGAATAAGAGATGTACAGGGAAACTGATATCTTAGCAGGAGTACAATTACACACATAAGTAGCAGAGATGTGTAGGGAAACTGATATCTTACAGCAGAAGTGCAGTTACACAGGAATAGCAGAGATGTATAGGGAATCTGATATGGTCACGGGTGTGTCAGATGTAGAAGACAGTCGTTCTGCAGCTGGTTGCAGAGGGTCATTTCGTTTGGCATTTCAGTCGAGTGGGCAGACCAAGCGTGTCAATCAGAATCTGGAGACTTACCTCAGGTGCTTTGTTTCTGAAAACCTGGAGGATTGGGCATTTTACTTACCACTGGCAGAATTTGCCATCAATAATCGTCAAGAATCCACAGGCTGGTCACCGTTCTTTGGTGCATACGGCTATCATCCACAGTTTGGTACCTTTAGTGGGGATGGGGCTTTGGGAGTTCCTGAGGAGGAACTTTTTGCTTCGTCGCTCTCTTCAGTGTGGCAGGGGTTCTGAGCAATTTGAAGATCATGGGAGACTGATACAAACGTATGGCTGACAGGAAACACTCGCCAGGTCCGGACCTGAATGTGAATGACTTTGTGTGGTTGTCTACCAGGAATATAAGATTGAAAGTTCCTTCTTGGAAGCTGGGACCTAGGTTTTTTGGTCCCTATAAAATAACCGCTGTCATTAACCCAGCAGCGTTTCGTCTTGAGCTACCTCAGGTCCTTAAGGTCCACAATGTCTTTCACAGGTCTCTGCTCAAGAAATATGTGGATCCTCTTGAGCCCTCACCTCTACCACTGCCCCCAGTAATGGTTGATGGTGATCTGGAGTTCCAGATTCTACAATCCCTGTCTCCAATGTTTTTCTCTACAATACTTGGTGCACTGGAAGGGTTATGTGCTGAGGAGAGGATGTGGGTTTCAGCATCAGAGGTAAAAGCTCACAGGCTGGTTCATTCATTCCACACCTCTTATCCTTAGAAACCCGGTCCTGAGTGTCCGGAGGCCACTTGTAGAAGGGGGGGGTGCTGTCATGGGTGTGTCAGATGTAGCAGACAGTCGTTCTGCAGCTAGTTGCAGAAGGTCACTTTGTTTGGCATTACAGACGCCTTCTTAAATCTGTCTTGCTTTAGGACCCAGTGGCTACCTCCCTTCTGCTCTGATTGACACCCTGGTCTGGGTGTTTAAATACTTTGTTTGCTGTAGGGAGGGGCCGGTGATATTCACATGTTCCCTTGTGAAGGCTTGGAGCTATTGCAGTCTGCTTACTTCTTCTCTAGTGCTTAAAGGACTTTTGGTGTAATCTCTCTGAAGTCTGCTCAAGCTAAGTTTCTTCCCCCTGTGTTTGTCTCCCTTGTTGTCTTTAGTTTATAGTGGGACTGACCAGTGCTCATCCCCCCCCCCTCCCCCCTTCCCTATCCAGGGCCTAGCTCTAGTAGGGATTTACAGGGATTAGGTTTCCTTTTCGGCGATTGGTGACGAACCAGTATAGGGACGCTAGGGGAGACAGGATGATATTAGATCAGCCTAGGGGTCTCCACTCCCCCTTTCCCG
Source organism: Phyllobates terribilis (assembly GCF_046119375.1). Taxonomy (NCBI): domain Eukaryota; kingdom Metazoa; phylum Chordata; class Amphibia; order Anura; family Dendrobatidae; genus Phyllobates; species Phyllobates terribilis. The sequence continues at coordinate 244,203,762 of NW_027362767.1, read as the reverse complement.
CCAATGACTGCCTTCTGGACATCTGTCAAGTCAGCAGTCTTCCCCATGATTGTGGAGCCTACTGAAACAGATTAAGGGAATGCTTAGGAAGCCTTTGCAAGTGTTTTTTGTTAATTATGTTAATTTACTGAGATATGACTTGTGTTTTCATTGGCTGTAAGCCATAATCATCAACATTAACAGAAATAATCACTTGAAATAGATCCCTCTGTTTGTAATGACTCAATATGAGTTTCACTTTTTATATTGAAGAACTGAAATTAATTAACTTTTTGATGATATTCTAATTTAGTGAGAAGCACCTGTATTACACCCACACCCATCACTTACTGACATGTACAATGTTCAATACTTTCTCTGCTCTCACAATCTGCTTTCAGACTTCACCAATGAACAGCAGATCCCCCTCATCCTGGAGTAACAGCTGCACTTGTAGGGAGTTCCAAAAGTTGCCCAGCTTATAATTAAAAGCGAAACATACAAACGACCTCCCAGGACAGAGTCGCTTCTCAAACCCAGAACTGTCCCACTGGATCCAGGACGATTGGGAGTCATGCCTATGGTCCTATCAGTTCGAAGGGGAGGACCTCAAACAATGCAGAAAGTGTACAATGGTTTACACAGGAGAGGTCAATGGGGGCTGGAGAAATCCGTATTCTTCCTACAGAAACAACCCCACTGAGATTAATGCAAGTCGTAGAACCTCTGTACTCCACCACACAAGCCATGGTCGTGCCTCCCCTTACTTCGATGCTGACCGGCGTCAGGTCGCCTCCTTTCATTTCTCCATGGCCCAGTTCTGATGCTCATTGTGGCCACTTTTGGCAGCAGACAGAGATCATTATAGGCACTCCAACCGGTCGGTGACTCCTCAGCCTCTTATACAGCAAGTTTAGTCCATGGGAAATGAACTATTAAATATGCAGAAAGTCCTTGTACGGGACCGATAGCGCATTCGTTTAACCCAGGATTACATTTTTTTTTCATTATTTTGTATTGTTTTTGTAATTTTTCTTGGTTTTATTCTGGTTTTAGACACATCAGCAATAAAAATGGTTTTACAGTAGGTACGGAAAGTATCCAGACCTCTTTAAATTTTGCACTTTTTGCTTTATTTCATTGCAGCCATTTGGTAAATTCTAAAAAGTTCATTTTTTTTCTCATTAAAGTACACTCTGCACCCCATCTTGACTGAAAATAACAAATGTAGAATTTTTTGCAAATTTATTAAAAAAAGAAAAACTGAAATATCACATGGTCATAAGTATTCAGACCCTTTGCTCAGTATTGAGTAGAAGCACCCTTTTGAGCTAGTACAGCCATGAGTCGTCTTGGGAATGATGCAACAAGTTTTTCACACCTGGATTTGGGGATCCTCTGCCATTCTTCCTTGCAGATCCTCTCCAGTTCCGTCAGGTTGGATGGTGAGCGTTGGTGGACAGCCATTTTCAGGTCTCTCCAGAGATGCTCAATTGGGTTTAGGTCAGGGCTCTGGCTGGGCCAGTCAAGAATGGTCACAGAGTTGTTCTGAAGCCCTCCTTTGTTATTTTAGCTGTGTGCTTAGGGTCATTGTCTTGTTAGAAGGTGAACATTCTGCCAAGTCTGAGGTCCAGAGCACTCTGGAAGAGGTTTTCATCCAGGATATCTCTGTACTTGGCCGCATTTATGTTTCCTTCAATTGCAACCAGTCGTCCAGTCCCTGCAGCTGAAAAACACCCCCATAGCATGATGCTGTCACCACCATGTTTCTCTGTTGGGATTGTATTGGGCAGGTGATGAGCAGTGCCTGGTTCTAACTTTGTTAGGAAGCAAGCATCTTGTCTCTGAAAGACGCAGGAGGTAATTAAAACGCAGGCTTGCACTAATTTGCTTGTAACCGTGAGGCTGCTTCCCGAGCCTCAAGGGGAAATTTGCAGACGAACTGACTCCGATATGAACTATGAAATATTATGAGTTCCATATGTCTGACAGTAACGGGACACATATGTTTAGTGACCAAATCAGCCCAGGAATGTATAGGTGGTTTTCCATGGCTGTAGGCAAAATCAGGGAGCTGTAGCGCAAAAACACCAGAATAGCAGACTGCAGCTATGTGATGTGTGGTCTTTAAATAAAGATAAAATCATAACGGAAAAAATGGCGTAGTTTGCAAGCTTCTGCGATCAATAAGCGGTGAGTTATTGCAGAAGTTAGCGTTTTTAATAAAAATGTACAGGCTGGAGACCGGCCCACATGATGTCACCACAAGGGGCGTGTGGGCAGATTTCCCCTTAGGTATAAGAGAACTCATGGACAGTACAGACTCACTCATTGCCAGGGGGGAATAAGAATTATAAGCAACGGGTCCTGTTCCATAACAGCATAATCCGACTGGGGAGCCCCTCCTCCACCTATATAGACTAGTCTCCACGATCTTATAGTGTAAGTTGTCTTCTTTTTACCCTGTTTATTTTATGTAACTGCCTATGTATTTTAATGTCTCCTTTGTAACATCCTTGTATATATTTTTCCTAAACACTGCCTCCCTTTTGGATTAAACATAAAATGTAATAGTTCTGTTGCTTTTGTTCTGTAATCGTTCCCTTCCCCGAAGCCATATACGCTACCAAAACGCAGGCGTCCGGCCAGGCCTGTATTATATTTCAAACTCAGCCGGTGGTGGCAGTGAATATTAATAATTGGGCTATCGTGAAGCTGACAGTGACCGTACGGAGGGCGTTAAACACGGATTCCAGGCTTTGGAATTCCCAAGGTGTGGCGCCATACGCTCACTGGTCTCTTGCCGATATCCACGTAGCGAGTAGTCTGGATCGCGTGCTCACGACTCTGGACGAAAAACGGACAGCGTGACGGCACGGTGAGATATTGCATGATCTCCCCGGTGTCGTCTCGTCTGTGTGTTGGAATTCCTGACAAATTGGTGGCAGCGTTGGGATATTACAGAACATCAGTGGCTGGATTGAGCAATCATTCCTTATCACTGAAAACTTGCATGGTTCTTGCGAGAATTCTGTGCAGAGTTTTAAGAAATGAGACTGTGTTTTAATATTTTTTTATCTGGGACATTACTATACGTGTAGCAGTTGCATCCCCTCCCCTTCTCTTGTTTTTCTATCCTGTCTTTTATTTGGCAATAATGGCTACACGTGAAGAGAACTGGTATCACCAGCAGGCGAAGACCACTATCTCCGCCCTCTGTGAGCTGAGGCAGATTGACCCCACGGGCAAAACCAAGGCCCAAATGATTGCTGAACTGTTGCAAGGTTATACAGAGCCTGTCCGACAGCAGAGCCCTGATGATGGGTCGGACAGCCAAGGCCCGGATGGTGCTGCTGCAGGGGTCCCACCTGTGATTGCCAGCCATACCCGCAGCCAGGGTAGTGTGGACCCCCACATGCAGATGGCCTTGGAGCTGCTCGCCGCAGATGATCGTGATGGACGACTGCAGCTGATCCAGAAATTCCAGGAGCGAGCGGAGCACCAGGCCCAAGCTGACCGAGAGGAGCGCCAGGCACAAGCTGACCGACAACACCAGCTGGAGCTAGCCCGGATTCAGAAGGAGTCATCCTCCACGCAGACCCGTGAGTCCAACAGTGCCAACTGCTTTAAACCCCGTCCTGAGCACTTCCCTGTGCTGGAAAAGGATGGGGACTTGGACACATTTCTGCGAGGCTTTGAAAAGGCCTGCAGGCAGTATCAGCTGCCCACGGACCAGTGGGCAAGGTACTTAACTCCCAGGCTCAGAGGAAAAGCCCTGGAGGTGTTTGCTTCTCTCCCTCGGGAACAAGATGGAGACTACGAGGCCGTCAAGCAGGCCCTGATAAGAAAGTACCAGCTGACTCCGGAAGTTTACCGGAAAAGGTTCAGAGCCTACCAACTTGGACCCCATGATAGCTACAGTGATTTGGTGGATGAGCTCAGAACCAACTTTGAACAGTGGGTCCAAGGACTGTCCGTTACCACCTTCGAGGACCTGAAGGATCTGATGGTGAAGGACCAGTTTCTTCATCTGTGCCCTGTGGAGGTGCGACAGTTTGTGCTGGACCAGGAGCCGAAGGAAGCCGCCAAAGCAGCCCAGATCGCGGATACCTATGAGGCCAACCGCACGCCAGAGGTGCGGAAGTCAGCCGCTAGCAACTGGAAAGGGGCTAAGCAGACAGCCACCCCCAGTGTTCCAGCCAGCCGGCCCTCAGCAGGTCCTGCCCCATTTTCCAGCACCTGGACTGCATTTGACTCCCGTAAGTGCTATACTTCTGACCAAACAGGTCACATCAGCCTTGTCTGCCTGGAGAGACAGAAGATGAACCCCACACCTGAGGCCCCAGGGCCTACTGCAGCCATTCTTTTTGTGGGTGGGGCGGTTGGTCGTGCCCAGGAGAGCTTACAACCCGTTACCGTGGGCAACACTGTCACTGTTGGCCTTAAGGACACCGGCGCAAAACGCACCCTGATCCGCCCCGAGTTTGTGTTACCAGAGGAACTCCTTCCTGGGAAGACCCTGACTGTCACCGGGTTTGGGGGTGTTCGCCGTCCCATACCGATGGCCCGAGTTTTCTTGGACTGGGGTGCGGGGAGGGGGTTAAGGGAGGTGGGGGTGTTGGAGAATCTCCTCACTAATGTGCTATTGGGAACTGATCTGGGACGGTTGGTTGCCCGATACATCCCTGACAACCCTCCCAGATCTGATATGTCATGTGATGCCACTGTCAAAAATGTCAAGGTGATGTCTAATAAAAGTGTGTGTTGTGGTAAAGAGGAACTCAGCCGCCTCACCCCGCGGGGTGATGCTGTTGAGGATCCCCTAAAGCGAGACAGCATAAGTGCTAGGGGCAAGGGGAGCAGGCACGGACACCAGGAAGCAGGTCGTCCCGTGCTGGTGACCAATGTCATGCCAGACAGTGGCATGGTCAATGATAGCTGCCCCATGACTAGCATGGCTCCAGAGGTGATGTGGAAGGATGGGGAGAAACACGGGGATCATAGGAAAAGTGGTCCCGTACCGACGACCAGTGTCACGACGGACTGTGACATGGCCGGTCATAGCTCACCTCTTGGGAGCACAGCTCCCAAGGTAAAAGTAATGACAGGTAAAAAGGTAGGCCGCATAACCAGGCAAGGTAACAGGAAAGTGTGTCCCCCTGTCTGTCAGGAGTATAAGAAGAAGGTACCCATAGCCTGTCAGACGTGTGGAGAAAATGTATCCCTAACCGGTCAGGGTGACCGAAAAGCTGGACCCTCAGGTTGGTGGGCAAGTGAATCTGCGGCTTGTCGGATCCACAGGAAGGGTGGGCCAGGAGGTTGGCTTAAAGGGGCAATCTGTAAATCACCCCTTACACCACCTCAAAGAGGGGGAGATGTCAGGAAAATATTAATGTCAGGGACATATTAACAGAATATTAGCCCTTTCTCCCATGCCCTCTGCTATAGTGTTTGTCCATAGATGACAATTATACAGTGTCTTACTGCAAATTATCACCACTTGTCAGCACCGAGCTTTCCCATTCTGCTCAGCACAAAAGCCCCAATTAGCACACGCCTGAGAAATAACTTATGCAAGCATCTTGTCTCTGAAAGACGCAGGAGGTAATTAAAACGCAGGCTTGCACTAATTTGCATGTAACCGTGAGGCTGCTTCCCGAGCCTCGAAGGGAAATTTGCAGAAGAACTGACTCCGATATGAACTATGAAATATTATGAGTTCCATATGTCCGACAGTAACGGGACACATATGTTTAGTGACCAAATCATCCCAGGAATGTATAGGTAGTTTTCCAGGGCTGTAGGCAAAATTAGGGAGCTGTAGCACAAAAACACCAGAATAGCAGACTGCAGCTATGTGATGTGTGGTCTCTAAATAAAGATAAAATCATAAGGCATGCAGACCCTTCTCGAATTTTAGTAGTGAATCAACCATTACAACTTCATGTGGTAGAGAGTTACACAGTCTCACTGCTCTTACAGTAAAGAATCTGCATCATGATTCTGATTAAACCTTCTTTCCTCTAGATGTAGAGGTTGCCCCCTTGTCCCCATAGCAGGCCTAAATGTATAAAGATCCAAAGAAAGATCTCTGTACTGTCTCTTATATTTTTACATTGTAATAAGAGCGCCCCTAAGCCTTCATTTTTCCAAACTGAATAACCCCAAGTGTAATAACCTGTCTTGGTATTGCAGTCCACCCATTACCTTAATAACCTCGGTTGCTCTTTGCACACACTCAAGGCCAGCTATGTCCTTCATATACACTGGACCAAAGCTGCAGACAGTATTCTAAGTGTGGCCACACTAGTGGCTTGTATAGAAGCAAAACTATGTTCTCCTCATGAGCATCATCTCTGCCAATTTTACATCCCATTATTTTATTTGCCTTGGCAGCAGCTGGCTGACACTGATCACTAAAGTGGAGTTTGCCGTCCGCCCATACACCAAAATCTTTTTCAGTGGCAGTTTTACCCAGTGTGTTACAATTTAGTACATAATTATACATTTTATTTCCTCTAGCCTTACATTTATCTACATTAAACTTCAATTGCCTCTTCTCAGCCCAAGCCTCCAGCTTACATAAATCCTTCTGTAATATTAAATTATCCTCCTCTGTGTTGATTACCCTGCAGACTTTAGTATCATCTGCAAATATTGTAATACTACTCTATGCCCTTTACAAAGTCATTAATAAATATGTTAAAAAAAAGAGGGGCCCAATACTGACCCCTGTGGTACCCCACTGTTAACTGTGACCCAATCCAAGTGTGTTACATTAATAACCACCCTTTGTTTCCTATCACTGAGCCAGTTGTTAACCCAGTTACACATTTTCCCCTAGTCCCATTTCTCTTATTTTATATACCAACCTTTTGTGTGGCACCGTATCAAACACCTTTGAAAAGTCCATATACACAACATCCACTGCATTTTCCTGGTCCAGTCTGGAACATACCTACCTCCTCTCATAGAAGCTGATCAGATTACTTTGACAGGACCAATCCCTCATAAAACCATGTTGATGCGGGGTCATGAGGTTATTCTTATTGAGATACTCTAGTATAGCATCTCTTAGGAAACCCTCAAGGATTTTACCCACAGCCGAGGTTAAGCTTACCGGCCTATAATTTTCAGGCTCAGATTTTGTCCCCTTTATGAATATTGGCACCACATTTGCTATGCGCGAGTCCTATGGTGAAAAGACACTTATTATGGAGAATTTCTGGTCTCCCTAATCATGTCGTCTGTTATGGGATTTTCTTGTATAAATACTGAAGAGAAAATGGAGTTTAGCACATTGGCCTTTCCCTCATCCTCTTCCACCCACACTATTTTTGAGGGGACCAACGCTATCATTTTTTTAGTTTCTTACTGTTTATATAGTTGAAGAATATTTTTCGATTATTTTTATTCTCATGGCAATGACTCTCTCTCGTCTCCATTTTTGTAGCTATGATTTGATTTTTACACAATTTTTTTTCTTTAATTATTTACTGCCTTGCCACGACCCTCTTGCTTTAATTATCTAAACGCTTTCTTTTTGTCATTTATTGCGCCCCCTCACGACCTCTGAGCCACAGCCACCAATGACAAATATAGGAAGATTTTCTATACTTGAAGCTGCAGTGCAGGCACTGAACTCAGAGACAGATAATATTGGTACTTAGAGACACATCTGTACTTAGCAGTGTATTTCTATGTAAGTATATTCTAGAGGTGAAGAAAGTCATATTTTTTTGTTAATATAAAACTACTAAAAAATTGTGAAAAACAATTACTTCCTGAAAACTGGTTTCCCCAGGAATCAAACCTGCAAGCTCTATCACAGACAGTAGCTAAAGCTACGACCCACAGCCAACACTAACAAGTATTGGAGAGTTTTGTATTCTTGAAACTGCATTGTAGCCACCAAACCCACATGCAGATTATACTGGTACATAGAGATACATCTGTACATAACAGTGTATTTCTATGTACCTGTATTCTAGAGGGAAAATAAATTATTTTTTCTCCCTATAAAATTAGTAAAAACTAATGAAAAAAAAAATGACATAAATGTCATTTTTAATGCACTTTTTAAAAAAATAATAATAATAAACGCCACAAATTAACAAATAACAGATATATTTGTATCCCTGTAATCGTAATAACCCACACAACACAGCAATCAGATTTTGTACGGGGATGAGTAAATGGCATAAAAAATTGTGTTATTGATTTTTTTCTATTAAACCCATAAAAAAAAGTAATAAAAATGTAACGCTGAGGCCATGGTCACGTGTAATGTAAATGCTAAGTTTTTGTACTGCTTTTTTTGCAGGTGTCCTCACCACCCAACAAATTACAATCTTCCCTGATTATTTCATTTTTTCTGCAGATCTTTTATGCGTTTTCCCCCTTATTTGATGCGTTTTTGGTGCAGTTGTGAAACAGTGTATTTAATGCTTTTTTAATAATACAGAAAAGCTTAGATTCTGCACTTAAAAGTGCAACAATGTTTTTTTTTCCATGAAGTATTTTTTCAAGCTCCACGTAGAAGCCTATAGAGAAAAAAAGCACAAAAACCGCACAATATAACAGTGTCTTTAGACGCACCGAGGACGAAATTCTCATGAAATCACATCCACTTTGCTTGGACATTTAGGCCGTGTTCACATGTAGCGTAAATGCTGCATTTTTTTCTAGTTTTTTTTGCACAGAAGTCTGCTGCGTTTAACTGTCCAAGCAAAGTGGATGTGATTTCATGAAAACTGCGCCCCCTGTGGTCTAAAGACGATGCTGAACTGTGCGGTTTTAGTGCTTTTTTTCTCCCTAGAGGCTTCTGTGTGGAGTGTTAGAAAAACAAATGTAAAAGACAGCAGATACTTTTTTAAGTGCAGAATCAAAGCTTTTCTGTACTAGAAAAAAAACATTAAAAACGCAGCTTCACATCTGCAAAAAAAAAACAGATCAAATAAGAGGGAAAAGGCATAAAAAATGCAGCAAAAAAGCAATAACCAGAGAAGATTGTGATTGTATACAGCAGCAAGGAGAAGTACAAGTCCGTCCATCATATTTCTCATCCCATCTGAATCCACTTCTGGCTTTGGATCAGGAAACAGCATAAAAACTGCGGTGGCGCTTTTCCAAAAATTGCTGTGTGTAAAGCCGCCCATAATAGGATTAGAATTAAGTTCAGTAATCCTGTTACTGCAGAGCTGAAATCAAGCAGGTGTCACTGATCACACAGACATAAGCTCATCCATACATTGGGGTGAAAACTGCCTGTGTTTACCTGTCCATAGGTCATGTAAAACAACAAGGGGATCTCCGCCACGGTCATTGCCACAAACTGCATAATGCAAAACCAGGGGAGGAGTCCTGAGGAGATAATTTGCATATTCCCACTGCATTTTGGGGTAAGTGAAGAGTCTCCGCGAGCTCAAAGAACACTGGATTTTGGCTGTTGGAGCTGAAAAGAGGACATCGGTAAACCGCGCGCCGGAAGGCACGCGCATTTTGAAGCTTTTTTTTTAAGCTTTTTTCACTGTTTTCAGAACATTAACAGTAAGAACATGGAAGAGTCCAGGAGCCATTTGGTGAGCTGCATATCCTGCTACATGTTCACAGACTTGCCAGTGGAAAAGCCAAACTTCACATGCCAGAAATGCAAGCTTGTGTCCCTGTTGGAGGAAAAGTTGCGAAATCTAGAAGAGAGGTTAACTACCTTGAAAATCATTAAGGAAGGTGAAGAGTTCTTAGACAGAGCAGAATTATCTCTTCATGATTCAGAAAGAGAAGAAATTCGAACTGCACCTGACGAAACAGAGGAATGGAAGCATGTGACCCACAGAAGCAGGAGGATCGAGAGGCAATCAGCACCCATACTGCTCAGGAACCAGTACCAGGCTCTCACGCAGGAGAACCATGAAGAAATACAGCAAGATAAGACTTTTCCAGCAATGAATAACCTTGTAAGCACTCAGAATCCTCCTGGATGGAGAAAGAAGAATGTTGTGAAGAAAAAACGGAGAGTGGTGGTCATGGGGGATTCCCTGTTAAGAGGAACAGAGGCCGCTATCTGCAGACCAGACTTAACCTCAAGAGAAATGTGCTGTCTTCCAGGAGCAAAAATTAAAGATGTGTCTGACAGGATATCAAGACTCTTCAGACCTACAGATCACTACCCATTCCTGCTAATACATGTGGGGACAAATGACACCGCAAGAAAGGACCTGGAAACCATCTGCAGTGACTTTGAAGACTTAGGCAAGAAAGTGAAAGAATTGGAAGCGCAGGTGGTCTTCTCATCCATCCTCCCAGTGGATGACCATGGAACAATGAGGTGGAATAAGATTCTACAGGTGAACAACTGGCTATGTCGATGGTGCCGTCAACAAGGATTTGGATTTCTGGATCACAGAATGAATTACCTATACGATGGACAACTTGCTAGAGATGGGGTGCACCTTACAAAGACTGGAAAACATGTATTTGGAAGTCGCCTTGCTACACTCATCAGGAGAGCTTTAAACTAGAACAATGTGGGAAGGGAAGCAAAAGGCCAGAAAAAGCAATACAGCTGACAAATACTATTGAGATCTCTGCTACTGGAAGTGGAAAGGAAGAACAAAGACAAAACAATTTAAATAATAAAAATATGGGAGGAAGAGAAACCAATCACAAACTAAAATGTTTTTATACAAATGCACAAAGCATGGGCAACAAACAAGGAGAATTGGAACTACTAATGCAGGAAAAGGAATATGATGTCATTGGAATCACTGAAACTTGGTGGGACGATACACATGATTGGAATAAAAGGCTAAAAGGATACAACTTATTTGCAAGAAACAGACTTGATAAACGAGGAGGAGGTGTTGCATTGTATGTTAGAAAAGCGTATATCTGCACAGAGATTGAAGCTTCAGAGACTGGGAGTTCTGTGGAAACTGTTTGGGTAAGAATACAAGGAGAGAACAACGGAAAGGACACCATTGTAGGCATTTACTACAGGCCACCTGGGCAAGCTGAAGATATGGATGAACTCTTTATGTATCAAATGACCAAGTTCTCAAAAAAATATGACGTAGTGGTCATGGGAGATTTCAACTATCCAGACATTTGTTGGGAATCTCTCTCAAGTAAAACTAACAGGTCAAGCAAATTCTTATCCTCTCTTGCTGACAACTTTATCTTCCAAAAGTTAGGGGAGGAAACAAGGGGATCTGTTACTTTGGATCTAATCCTTATAAACAGGGATGAAATGGTTGAGGAGGTAAAGGTGGCTGGGACTCTAGGAGGCAGCGATCATGCTATTATAGAATTTTCGATAACTAGAGGAGGAAGACATGTGAAGACTCAAAATTCAAGGTTAGATTTTAGAAAGGCAGATTTTAAGAGACTCAGAAAGAGAATAGGAGGGATCCAATGGCGGGATGTCCTTAAGGACAAAAATGTCCAGGAAGGATGGGAAATTTTTAAAAATGAGATTCTCAAAGCACAATCGTTAACAATCCCGAAAAGTAGGAAGAATGGGAAGCATTTAAGGAAACCAGGATGGATGAACACAGAACTTAAACACATGCTAAAAAGAAAGAAAGAAATGTTTATTAAATGGAAAGAGGGAGGCATATCTAAAGAAGATTATAATGCAGTCTGCAGATCCTGTAGGGCACGTATCAGATTAGCTAAAGCTGACAATGAATTAAGGCTTGCAAGAGATGTCAAAAGCAACAAAAAAGGATTTTGGGGGTATTTCAAAAGTAAAAGAAAAGTCAAAGATGCTATAGGATTTTTACAGGATGAAAATGGAGAAATGGTAAGAGAGGATGTTGAGAAGGCCGAACTTTTTAATTCCTATTTTGCATCTGTTTTCTCTCAGAAAGAAAATGTATCATCAACTGATCTTCACTGTCGTTTTAAAGGAATAGAATAATCCAAGTTATCTGTAAACAGAAAGATTGTGAGGGAATATTTAGCTAACATAAATGAGTTCAAGTCTCCAGGTCCAGATGAATTACACCCCAGAGTACTGAAGGAGATCGTAGAAGAAATTTTAGAACCACTCTCCATAATCTTTGAAAATTCTTGGAGAACAGGAAATGTCCCAGAAGACTGGAGAAGAGCAAATGTTGTTCCTATCTTCAAAAAGGGGAAGAAGGTGGACCCAGGGAACTATAGGCCGGTGAGTCTGACTTCTATACCAGGAAAGATCTTTGAACAAATTATTAAACAACATGTAGGTAAGTACATGGATAAGAATGAAGTGATTAACCAGAGTCTGCATGGGTTTGTAACTAACAAGTCATGTCAGACTAACTTAATTTCCTTCTAATGACCAAAACAAAAGCAGATCACCAGAGGTGAAATGCCATCTCCAAATCACTAAACAAAAACCCAGACAAGAACCTAGTAGGTATCTAAAGTTAGTCAAGCAGATAAATAGATATCATAAAGAGATACCCAAGACTCATTGGAGATCTATACAAAACATAATCTTTATTCATAGTGACATATTATTCTAGACAAAGATATCATATAAAGAGGTATAGGGAGAAGAGCAGCTAAAACAAAAAGAGATACAGGGTATATAAACCCAAAATAGTAAGAAGACCGTAGCTAAAGCCCCAGATAAATATCGCATAAATAATGGTTTTATACAGATAAAATATATCAGAAATGACAAGGTAATTTATGCTAAAGTAAAGCACAGAAGACAGTGATTGAATTAGAATAAGAACAACTGTTGAAAGCACAATACCATGCTGACTCAGGGTAAATATAATAGTCTGGAGTATCTCAGTCTATCTGAGTAGAAGTGAGGGGCCAGGGGCTGATATAAATGAACAGCCTAACATTAATTTGGTCATATAGCAGTATGCTGGCCAGTGCTGTGTAAATAATTACCTTGAGTCATGATAAGAGTCAGGGGCTCGTGATAGCGGTCTGCAAAACGCCTCGACGCGCGTTTCGCCTCGGCTTCGTCAGGAAGCCGAGGCAAAACGCGCGTCGAGGCGTTTTGCAGACCGCTATCACGAGCCCCTGACTCTTATCATGACTCAAGGTAATTATTTACACAGCACTGGCCAGCATACTGCTATATGACCAAATTAATTTTAGGCTGTTCATTTATATCAGCCCCTGGCCCCTCACTTCTACTCAGATAGACTGAGATACTCCAGACTATTATATTTACCCTGAGTCAGCATGGTATTGTGCTTTCAACGGTTGTTCTTATTCTAATTCAATCACTGTCTTCTGTGCTTTACTTTAGCATAAATTACCTTGTCATTTCTGATATATTTTATCTGTATAAAACCATTATTTATGCGATATTTATCTGGGGCTTTAGCTACGGTCTTCTTACTATTTTGGGTTTATATACCCTGTATCTCTTTTTGTTTTAGCTGCTCTTCTCCCTATACCTCTTTATATGATATCTTTGTCTAGAATAATATGTTACTATGAATAAAGATTATGTTTTCTATAGATCTCCAATGAGTCTTGGGTATCTCTTTATGATATCTATTTATCTGTTTGACTAACTTTAGATACCTACTAGGTTCTTGTCTGGGTTTTTTTTTTTTTTTTTCCTTCTATGACAGAATCACTGACTGGGTGGATCAGGGAAATGCTGTAGATATAGTATATCTTGACTTCAGCAAAGCATTTGACAAAGTATCTCACACCATCCTTATTGAAAAAATGACCAAGTATGCAATGGACCAGGCAACTGTTAGGTGGATTCATAACTGGCTTAGTGATCGGACTCAAAGGGTGGTTGTAAATGGCTTCACATCCAGCAGGATGAATGTCTCAAGTGGGGTACCACAGGGCTCCGTCCTGGGACCTGTATTGTTCAACATCTTTATCAATGATTTAGATGAAGGAATTGAGGGTAAACTGATTAAATTTGCTGATGACACAAAGCTAGGAGGGATAGCTAATACTAGAGAAGAGAGAGAGAGGATTCAAAAAGACCTAAATAAACTGGAGCAGTGGGCAGCAACCAACAGAATGGTTTTTAACAGGGAAAAATGCAAAGTACTACATCTGGGCAATAAAAATGAAAAAAGCATATACAGAATGGGAGGAATAGAGCTAAGCAACAGTACATGTGAAAAAGACTTAGGTATACTAATAGATCATAGACTGAACATGAGTCAACAGTGTGATGCAGCAGCAAAAAAGGCAAATACAATTCTGGGATGTATTAACAGAAGCATACAGTCCAGATCACGTGAAGTCATTATCGGACTTTACTCCTCTTTGGTCAGGCCTCATCTGGAATACTGTGTACAGTTTTGGGCACCACATTTTAAAAAAGACATAGACAAACTGGAGCAAGTTCAGAGAAGAGCGACCAGAATGGTGACTGGTCTGCAAACCATGTTCTATGAGGAACGGTTGCAGGATTTGGGAATGTTTAGCTTGCAAAAAAGAAGACTGAGAGGAGACTTAATAGCTGTCTACAAATATGTCAAGGGCTGTCACATTGTAGAAGGATCATCTTTATTCTCATTTGCACAAGGAAAGACTAGAAGCAATGGGATGAAACTAAATGGGAGGAGACACAGATTAGATATTAGAAAAAACTTTTTGACAGTTAGGGTGATTAATGAGTGGAACAGGCTGCCACGAGAGGTGGTGAGTTCCCCTTCAATGGACGTCTTCAAACAGAGGCTGGACAGACATCTGTCTGAGATGATCTAGTGAATCCTGCTTTGAGCAGGGGGTTGGACTAGATGACCCAGGAGGTCCCTTCCAACTCTACATTCTATGATTCTAATGGATATACCCTCTGGAATGGCATGATGATCTGTTCATAATAATAAAGACCTTGCACTCCATCTTCACTTTCATAAAGATAGGGCTGTTTATAGATGGGATGGGAGGAGTGATGTACTGCAAGATGGGCCTATTCATAAAGGGTCTGAGAGGAGTGATGTACAACAAGAAAGGACTACATAAAGGTGAGGAGTGATGTACAGCAGAATGAACTGTATACAGAGGTGCTGGGAAGATTGATATGCTGCAAAATGGAGCTGTACATAGAAGGGTTAGGAAGAGTGATGTACGACAGGAAGGGACTGTATATAAAGGAGGTGAGAAGAGCAATGTACTGCAGATTGGGGCTGTATATAAAGAGGAGTACTTATAGAGGGGCTGAGAGGAGTGATGTTCTGTGAGATGGGGCTGTATATAGAGGGGCAGAGAGGAGTAACGTTCTGTGGGATGGGGCTGTGTATAGAGGGGCTGAGAATAGTGAAGTTACTTTGGATGGAGCTGTATCTTGAGGGGGTGAGAGGAGTGATGTTCTGTGAGATGGGGCTGTATATGGAGGGGCTGAGAGGAGTGATGTTCTGTGGGATAGAGCTGTATATAGAGGGGCTGAGAGGATTGATGTTCTGTGAGATGGGGCTGTATATAGAGGGGCAGAGAGGAGTAACGTTCTGTGGGTTGGGGCTGTATATAGAGGGGCTAAGAATAGTGAAGTTACTTTGGATGGAGCTGTATCTTGAGGGGGTGAGAGGAGTGATGTTCTGTGGGATAGGGCGGTATATAGAGGGGCTGAGAGGAGTGATGTACTGCAGGATGGGACTGTATATAAAGGAGGTGAGAAGAGCAATGCACTGCAGGTTGTGGCTGTATATAAAGAGGAGTACTTATATCTGTAACATGGTTATGGGGCTGTATATAGAGGGGCTGAGATGAGTAATGTTCTGTTCTGCAGGATAGGGCTGTATATAAAAGGACTGAGAAGAGTGATGTTCTGTGGGATGGGACTGTATATAGAGGGGTTGAGAGGAGTGATGTTCTGTGGGATGGAGCTGTATATTGAGTAGCTGAGCAGAGTGATGTTCTATGAAATGAGGCTATATATATAGGGTGAGAGTAGTGATGTTCTGTGGTATTGGGCTGTATATGCAGGGGCTGAGAGGAGTGATGTTTTGTGGGATGAGGCTATATGTAGAGGGACTGAGATGAGTGATTTCTGCGGGATGGGGCTGTATACAGAGGATCAGTGCTGTTCTGTGCGATGGGGTTCTTAATAGAGGGGCTGAGAGGAGTGATGTTTTGTGAGATGGGGCTGTATATAGGGGCAGAGAGGAGTAACATTCTGTGGGATGGGGCTGTATATAGATGGGCTGAGAGGAGTGATGTTCTGTGGGATAGAGCTGTATATAGAGTGTCAGAGTGCTGTTCTGTGGGATGGGACTGTATACAGAGGGGACGAGAGGAGTGATTTTCTGTGGGACTTAGCTGTATTTAGAGGGGCTGAGAAGTGTTCTGTGGGATGGGGTTGTATATAGAGGGGCAGAGAGGAGTGCTGTTCTGTGAAACTGAGCCGTATACAGAGGGGCTAAGGAGTGATGGTCTGTTGGATAGATTTGTATATAGAGGGGTTTAGAGGAGTGATGTTCTGTGGAATGGGGCCTTAGTATAGTTCTTCAGATTTGCTATGTCGCTTACCCCATGTGCAGGGCATTGCTGTAGCTTCGGTATCCATGGTTACGAGCACTCATATAGTGACAGTTATTAGTGGTTGTAACCATTGATACCTACTGCAGTGCCCTGCACATAAGGAAAGAGTCATAGTGAATCAGAAGAACCATACTACTGTTCTAATTGGAGGCATTTGGTGATAATATTATTTCACCTACTACATATGAGGATAGGAGCTTGGAGATGGGAATACCCTTTAGTGACTCCGCAGATATATGTAATTTATTTGTTAGAAAAAGCAGTAAGATGAATGCCATTTTTTCACCACAAGAAAAGCAGAGAAATTTCAACTACTGTAAAAATAAAATATCTTCGAGTTTCCCCGGTTGCGGTGTTTCCCGTGTGCAGCGGGCGGCCGGCAGGGCAGGGACTCCGGGCAGCTCCCGGGACTGTCAGCTCGGGGATGTCCGGAGCAGCTGCAGGCGGAGGAGCACAGGAACCGCCGCATGCAAAACGCCGCCCTGACCAATCACAGCGCAGTGCTGTGGTCCGGTCACCTGACAGGAAGTAACGTCACGGAGCATCACCCACTTCCGCCCATACTGAGGAGAGGTGTTCCCCTACTCCTTTAGTTACAGTGGGCGGTCACGTGACGTACGGGCCGCGCTGGGGTCTCGTCACGTGTGCGACGGGTGGGGGGGGTTGGAAAGTGAAGATGGCGGCTGCCGGGGGCCTGGACGAGAGGTAAAGAAAACGGGCAGGAGAGAACCGGCGGCTACCGGAAGCAGGGAGGAGGCTGACAGCAGCAAGTGACGTTTAAATGGGAAAAGGCGGGAGACAGAACATTGAGACATGTCAGCTGCCGCCCCCGGTGCTGCCAGGTGGAAGAGCCCTCACCACAGGCTGTGTGCGCACTGCAAGACTCAGCATGCTCCGCCGTCCATAATGGACTATATAGGGGAGGACTGTTATATAGAGGAGATCATCCCCCCCCCCTATAGAGAGCTCCCGGCAGAGAGCGTGCTCCCCCCCCCCCCTATAGAGAGCTCCCGGCAGAGAGCGTGCTCCCCCCCCCCCCCTATAGAGAGCTCCCGGCAGAGAGCGTGCTTTCCCCCCCCCCCCCTATAGAGAGCTCCCGGCAGAGAGCGTGCTCCCCCCCCCCCCCCTATAGAGAGCTCCCGGCAGAGAGCGTGCTCCCCCCCCCCCCTATAGAGAGCTCCCGGCAGAGAGCGTGCTCCCCCCCCCCCTATAGAGAGCTCCCGGCAGAGAGCGTGCTCCCCCCCCCTATAGAGAGCTCCCGGCAGAGAGCGTGCTCCCCCCCCCCCCTATAGAGAGCTCCCGGCAGAGAGCGTCCCCCCCTATAGAGAGCTCCCGGCAGAAAGCGTGCTTCCCCCCCCCCCCCTATAGAGAGCTCCCGGCAGAGAGCGAGCTCCCCCCCCCCCTATAGAGAGCTCCCGGCAGAGAGCGAGCTCCCGGCAGAGAGCGTGCTCCCCCCCCCCCTATAGAGAGCTCACGGCAGAGAGCGTGCTCCCCCCCCCCCCCCCTATAGAGAGCTCCCGGCAGAGAGCGTGCTCCCCCCCCCCCCTATAGAGAGCTCCCGGCAGAGAGCGTGCTCCCCCCCCCCTATAGAGAGCTCCCGGCAGAGAGCGTGCTCCCCCCCCCCCCTATAGAGAGCTCCCGGCAGAGAGCGTGCTCCCCCCCCCCCCCTATAGAGAGCGAGCTCCCGGCAGAGAGCGAGCTCCCGGCAGAGAGCGTGCTCCCCCCCCCCTATAGAGAGCTCCCGGCAGAGAGCATGCTCCCCCCCCCCCCCCTATAGAGAGCTCCCGGCAGAGAGCGTGCTTACCCCCCTATAGAGAGCTCCCGGCAGAGAGCGTGCTCCCCCCCCCCCCTATAGAGAGCTCCCGGCAGAGAGCGTGCTCCCCCCCCCCCCTATAGAGAGCTCCCGGCAGAGAGCGTGCTCCCCCCCCCCCTATAGAGAGCTCCCGGCAGAGAGCGTGCTCCCCCCCCCCTATAGAGAGCTCCCGGCAGAGAGCGTGCCCCCCCCCCCCCATAGAGAGCGCCCGGCAGAGAGCATGCCCCCCCTATAGAGAGCTCCCGGCAGAGAGCATGCTACCCCCCCCCCTTCATAGAGAGCGCCCGGCAGAGAGTGTGCCCCCCCCCCCCCATAGAGAGCGCCCGGCAGAGAGCGTGCTCCCCCCCCTTCATAGAGAGCGCCCGGCAGAGAGCGTGCTCCCCCCCCTTCATAGAGAGCGCCCGGCAGAGAGCGTGCTCCCCCCCCCTTCATAGAGAGCGCCCGGCAGAGAGCGTGCTCCCCCCCCCCCCCCCATAGAGAGCGCCCGGCAGAGAGCGTGCCCCCCCCCATAGAGAGCGCCCGGCAGAGAGCGTGCCCCCCCCCCCATAGAGAGCGCCCGGCAGAGAGCGTGCCCCCCCCCATAGAGAGCTCCCGGCAGAGAGCGTGCCCCCCCCCATAGAGAGCGCCCAGCAGAGAGCGTGCCCCCTCTCCCCCCCCCCCCATAGAGAGCGCCCGGCAGAGAGCGTGCTCCCCCATAGAGAGCGTCCGGCAGAGAGCATGCTACTCCCCCGCCCCCTTTCATAGAGAGCGCCCGGCAGAGAGCATGCTCCCCCCCCCCTTCATAGAGAGCGCCCGGCAGAGTGTGCCCCCCCCCCCATAGAGAGCGCCCGGCAGAGAGCGTGCCCCCCCTAAAGAGCGACCGGCAGAGAGCGTGCCCCCTTCCCCCCCCCCCCCCATAGAGAGCGCCCGGCAGAGAACGTGCTTCCCCCCCCCCCCCCATAGAGAGCGCCCGGCAGAGAACGTGCTTCCCCCCCCCCCACCCATAGAGAGCATCCGGCAGAGAGCGTGCTCCCCCCCCCCCCCATAGAGAGAGCGCCCGGCAGAT
The DNA here is from genome assembly GCF_046119375.1 of Phyllobates terribilis. Lineage (NCBI taxonomy): Eukaryota > Metazoa > Chordata > Amphibia > Anura > Dendrobatidae > Phyllobates > Phyllobates terribilis. Next base: position 244,184,455 of record NW_027362767.1, on the reverse strand, counting down.
AGCGCCCCCCCCCTCCCCCATAGAGAGCGCCCGGCAGATAGTGTGCCCCCCCCCCCCCCATAGAGAGCGCCCGGCAGAGAGCGTGCCCCCCCCCCATAGAGAGCACCCGGCAGAGAGCGTGCCCCCCCCTCCCCCATAGAGAGCGCCTGGCAGAGAGCGTGCCCCCCCTCCCCCATAGAGACTGCCCGGCAGAGAGCGTGCCCCCCCCCCTCCCCCATAGAGAGCGCCCGGCAGAGAGCGTGCCCCCCCTCCCCCATAGAGAGCGCCCGGCAGAGAGCTTGCTTCCCCCCACCGCATAAAGAACGCCCCCTCCTCATGGAAGTTTCCCAGTATAAAGGGTCTTCCCCTCCCCCGATAGAGAGCGCCTGCCGGAGGATGTTGCCTGGCAGAGAGCGTCTTTAAAAAAAAAAAAAAAAAACTGTTGAAATAAAACCTCAGAAATTTGTTAAAAAAAAAAAGCCCTCTTGTCCATGTCGCCTTTTTCTCAGACGATGCCACTTTCCCTTCTCCATCAGTGTCGGGCGCTTGTTTCCTGGCAAGCTGACGGAAATCTCTTGTAACTATTTGGGGCACTTGTGACTTTTTGATAGTTTCTTTTTACAGTTTTTGGTCGAGTCGCGACGATGGGAAAACAATTCCGGAGCAATGATTTTATTTTTCCCTTTTTGGCTTTTGCCGTCTGAGTTGAATTTATTTTGTCATTGAGCTTACACGGACGCAGCGACGCCAAGTATGATTATTAATTCTTATTAAATGTAGCAATTGATTACCATCTGCCCCTCACGATGGGTACAAGCTTTTTTGGTGCATTTTTGCTGCTTTTTTTTCACTGTCCTTTTGTCTCTTTATGCATGTACATAAAGTTCAGTGGAAAAAAAATCTCAATCTGGTTTTGGCACAAAAAAAGCTCAAAAACCTGACACCTGCGTTTTTTCAGCGTTTTTTTCATTACCCATTACTTCCAATGGGTGAACAAGGCTGAAAGAAGTGACATACTCTATTGTGCAAAAAAACCATGCAAAGCACAAAATACTGATCAAATAAAAACCAAGCTGTGTGCATGAGATTTCTGGAATGTCATAGACTTTGCTGGTAAACACAGCTTAAAAAAAGCATAGAAAAATGCTGAAAAAACGCAATGTGTGAACATAGCCTTAAAGGGGCGATGCAGTTTGGTAGCTTTTTGCATTGGATTACTTGACATCCTTGTGCTCCGAGCCCGGAGGGGGGGGACGTGAAAGATCGAGAGTTTACTAGAGTTTTCTTTCTATATTTTTTCAGGAGCAGCCGGGAGCTGTGGACGATTCTGCTTGGCCGCTCTGCTATGAGAGATCCGGTAAGTGTCACCAGCTCGCTCGATGTCACCGCTCCGGGAAGGATTGTACTATTCTACCGACGAGCTGTAACACTTTCGATCTCTCACCTTAATTCTGTGCCCCCCCCCCCCCCAATCACTGCTGTTAAAAAAAAAAAAAAACGTCAGAATTGCCATTTTTTTGGTCACCGCACCTCCCCTAAAAAGTAGAATAAAAAGCAGTCAAAACATTTGTTTGTACACCAAAATGGTACCAAGAAAATCTACAGCTCATTAAAAAAAACCTCAAATGGGTCCATCAGCAAGAAGAATTTGGGGCCTCAAAAAATGAAGACAGAAACTTTTTTTTTATTTTTAGCCAATTTCTGATTTTTTTTTTAACCACTGAAAAAATAAAAAAGAATATATAGTGTTCGTGTGTGTGTATATGTATGTATATATATGTATGTGTGTATACACACACACAGACACAGACACACAGACACACACACACAGGTGGAGGGGGCCGTAGGAAGGCAACAACCCAGCAGCAGGACCGCTACCTCTGCCTTTGTGCAAGGAGGAACAGGAGGAGCACTGCCAGAGCCCTGCAAAATGACCTCCAGCAGGCCACAAATGTGCATGTGTCTGCACAAACGGTTAGAAACCGACTCCATGAGGGTGGTATGAGGGCCCGACGTCTACAGATGGGGGTTGTGCTCACAGCCCAACACCGTGCAGGACGCTTGGCATTTGCCCCAGAACACAAGGATTGGCAAAGTCGCCACTGGCGCCCTGTGCTCTTCACAGATGAAAGCAGGTTCACACTGAGCACATGTGACAGAGTCTGGAGACGCCGTGGAGAACGATCTGCTGCCTGCAACATCCTTCAGCATGACCGGTTTGGCAGTGGGTCAGTAATAATGTGGGGTGGCATTTCTTTGGAGGGCTGCACAGCCCTCCATGTGCTCGCCAGAGGAAGCCTGACTGCCATTAGGTACCAAGATGAGATCCTCAGACCCCTTGTGAGACCATATGCTGGTGCGGTTGGCCCTGGGTTCCTCCTAATGCAGGACAATGCCAGACCTCATGTGGCTGGAGTGTGTCAGCAGTTCCTGCACGATGAAGGCATTGAAGCTATGGACTGGCCCGCCCGTTCCCCAGACCTAAATCCGATTGAGCACATCTGGGACATCATGTCTCGCTCCATCCACCAACGTCACGTGGCACCACAGACTGTCCAGGAGTTGGCGGATGCTTTAGTCCAGGTCTGGGAGGAGATCCCACAGGAGACCATCCACAACCTCATCAGGAGCATGCCCAGGCGTTGTAGGGAGGTCACACAGGCACGTGGAGGCCACACACAATACTGAGACTCATTTTGACTTGTTTTAAGGACATTACATCAAAGTTGGATCAGCCGGTAGTGTGTTTTCCACTTTAATTTTGGGGGTGACTCCAAATCCAGGCCTCCATTGGTTAATAAATTTGATTTCCATTGATGATTTTTGTGTGATTTTGTTGTCAGCACATTCAACTTTGTACAGAACAAAGTATTCAATGAGAATATTTCATTCATTCAGATCTAGGATGTGTTATTTCAGTGTTCCCATTATTTTTTTGAGCAGTGTGTGTGTATGTGTATAATATATATATACACACACACACACTGGTCCAAAAGTAGGTGGACAGAAAGTGTAATTATATAGTGTATGTGTATATATATATAATATATACAGTACAGACCAAAAGTTTGGACACACCTTCTCATTTAAAGATTTTTCTGTATTTTCATGACTTTGAAAATTGTACATTCACACTGAAGGCATCAAAACTATGAATTAACACATGTGGAATTATAGACTTAACAAAAAAGTGTGAAACAACTGAAAATATGTCTTATATTCTAGGTTCTTCAAAGTAGCCACCTTTTGCTTTGACTGCTTTGCACACTCTTGGCATTCTCTTGATGAGCTTCAAGAGGGGAAACTTTTGGTCTGTACTGTACACTGCTCAAAAAAAATAAAGGGAACACTCAAATAACACATCCTAGATCTGAATGAATGAAATATTCTCATTGAATACTTTGTTCTGTACAAAGTTGAATGCGCTGACAACAAAATCACACAAAAATCATCAATGGAAATCACATTTATTAATCAATGGAGGCCTGGATTTGGAGTCACCCCCAAAATTAAAGTGGAAAAACACACTACCGGCTGATCCAACTTTGATGTAATGTCCTTAAAACAAGTCAAAATGAGTCTCCGTATTGTGTGTGGCCTCCACGTGCCTGTATGACCTCCCTACAACGCCTGGGCATGCTCCTGATGAGGTTGTGGATGGTCTCCTGTGGGATCTCCTCCCAGACCTGGACTAAAGCATCCGCCAACTCCTGGACAGTCTGTGGTGCCACGTGACGTTGGTGGATGGAGCGAGACATGATGTCCCAGATGTGCTCAATCGGATTCAGGTCTGGAGAATGGGCGGGCCAGTCCATAGCTTCAATGCCTTCATCTTGCAGGAACTGCTGACACACTCCAGCCACATGAGGTCTGGCATTGTCCTGCATTAGGAGGAACCCAGGGCCAACCGCACCAGCATATGGTCTCACAAGGGGTCTGAGGATCTCATCTCGGTACCTAATGGCAGTCAGGCTACCTCTGGCGAGCACATGGAGGGCTGTGCGGCCCTCCAAAGAAATGCCACAGAACACCAGGATTGGCAAAGTCGCCACTGGTGCCCTGTGCTCTTCACAAATGAAAGCAGGTTCACACTGAGCACATGTGACAGACGTGACAGAGTCTGGAGACGCCATGGAGGGCGATCTGCTGCCTGCAACATCCTTCAGCATGACCGGTTTGGCAGTGGATCAGTAATGGTGTGGGGTGGCATTTCTTTGGAGAAATGAACACCATTAAAGTAATACTCGTAAAACAATGGTGTAACTGCAGGGTTCTGTTTTTTTTACGATTTCGTCTAAATATCTTTCCTGTGTTTTCAGTACGTTATTTGTTAAAATAAATGGTGTCATTGAAAACTACAACTCGTCTCGCACAAAACAAGCCCCTCGTACGGCTATAGAACAATAAGTTATGACTTTTGCAAGAAGAGAAGCAAAAAAACATGAGCAGAAAAATTGTCTGCAGCGGGAAAGTGTTAAATCCTTCCTCACTCCAGCACAACACTGGGGGTCCCTAGTGGTCTTTGTTTGGTTGCAGTGATGATGGGCCTTACAATCACAAGCACTGCAGCACATCATTATTGCAGTACAGCAAAAATTTACAGGGAGTATTGTTTTTTCTGTAATTCTTTGACCCCAGACTAGTCTTTTAAATACTCTGTGCTGCTGTGAAGCAAATGCCTGCTCCTAACAAACTGTAATATACTTTGCAGATACAAATCAAAGCGGAGCTGGACCGCTACGGAGAAAGGTTCCTGCAGGGATTGTCCTTTTACAAAGCGCCCAGGTACATTTCTATACAGACTTTATCCTCAGTCCTATAACGTGTTTGTGTTTCCATCCCTCCTCATTTGCAATCTGTACTTGCTGTCAGTGAATGAAGGTTTTCCTGCATTTGCATGACAGGAATCAGAGATTGCTCATTCCTCCACCTCCTTTAACCCTCTACTTGCAGAACAAGCTCCGCAGACAAGGTGAAGGCCAACAAGAACTTGGCTCCGGCCCTGAAAGATCTCGGGCAGCGAATCAGTAAATTTCTGGTGAGACCACGTTTTTGGACGATGGTGGGTGACCGTACCGTACAGGTATAACCCATATTTGCTGTGCGTTCATTGCCGCAGGGTCTGGATGAGGAGCAGAGTGTGCAGCTGCTGCAGTGCTACCTCCAGGATGACTACAGGGGGACACAAGACTCTATTAAGGTGGGTCCTCGCTACTGTTCTTCACGTGGTACACGGGTCGCACGTGCTGATTTTACACATCTCCCATCTTTGTATATTTTTTTAGCTGGTACCACAGGATGAAAGGCAGAGCCAGGCGCTGATGCTGAAGGTTTGTGTGAATCCATTCTCCTGTCGTTAGGATCATGACCTGTGCATATGTTAGACCATCTATATGTGATAAGTAGACATTTGACAGATGTAGCGGGGCCCCTGCCCTGCAGGACCCGGCACAGCGACAGCCGATCACACATTGACGGTCGGGCAAGGTGTCCTGTCTGTGTTACAAGTAATCTTAGATTTATCTTATCGCTCTTCCATCACTTCTTAGATAGCGGACTATTACTACGAGGAGAGGATCTGCATGCTGCGCTGCGTCCTGCTGCTGCTGACCTACTTCCAGGATGAAAAGCATCCGTACAAGGTACAGTCTGTAGATGATTGCTCATGAAGGAGCGACCAAAATCCTCATCCATCAATCTTTTGGATCCACATGGTTTGGGACATCTTTAAAAAAAAAATGTATCCAATGAAAACGCATGCGTTCTCTGGCAAAGCCCTGCATGCATACAAGCTGTCACTGACCGTCAGCTGCCGCTCCTCCCATGCACAGATCTTCATGGCTGATCGTTCTCTCTTGTCACTTTAGAAAGAGTTTAATGACTGCATGGATATGCTGCAACGGGAGGACTTGATGGGCAAATATCGCAAGCACTTTGAAGATCTCTGCAAAGAAGAAGCGCCCACATGGGAAACTCATGGGAACCTAATGGTATGTCAACAACTTTACACACATAATCAGTATACAATGAGTGTAATGGGGGAGTCAAGCAGCTGTGTGTCTGCATCCGGCGCTCCCATAGACAATGAATGGAATCGGAAGTGAGCACTCTCTGGATTGGTGGGGGTCCCAGAGGTCGAACCCACAGCGATCAAGAAGTTATGTCCTATCCTCTGCATGGGGCGTAACTTTTAAAATCCTGGTACAAACCCTCTAAGCGCTTCTTTTTTTTTAATCCCTGTGACCTATTAATCTTTTCCCTCCACAGCCAATTATTTTTTTTGTTGCACTTTTTAGTTTTTTACTCCACTTTTTCCAAGAGCTAAAACATTTTTATTTCTTGCAGGACCAGATATAGTATTGAATGACACTATTTATTTTACCATATAAACAGCTGGGAAACTGGGAAACTTTGCAGCACTTATCCTCTAGGCTAAATATATACAGTTATATGAAAAAGTTTGGGCACCCCTATTAATGTTTTATAAAAATTGGTGTTTTTGCAACAGCTATTTCAGTTTGATATATGTAATAACTGTTGGACACAGTAATGTTTCTGCCTTGAAATGAGGTTTATTGTACTAACAGAAAATGTGCAGTCTGCATTCAAACTAAATTTGACAGGTGCATAAGTATGGGCACCTTTATCATTTTCTTGTTTTAAATACTCCTACCTACTTTTTACTGACTTACTAAAGCACTTTTTTTGGTTTTGTAACCTCATTGAGCTTTGAACTTCATAGCCAGGTGTATGCAATCATGAGATAAGCAACTTAAAGTGGCCACTTGCAAGTTGTTCTCCTGTTTGAATCTCCTCTGAAGAGTGGCATCATGGGCTCCTCAAAACAACTGTCAAATGATCTGAAAACAAAGATTATTCAACATAGTTGTTCAGGGGAAGGATACAAAAAGCTGTCTCAGAGATTTAACCTGTCAGTTTCCACTGTGAGGAACATAGTAAGGAAATGGAAGAACACAGGGACAGTTCTTGTTAAGGCCAGAAGTGGCAGGCCAAGAAAAACATCAGAAAGGCAGAGAAGAAGAATGGTGAGATCAGTCAAGGACAATCCTCAGACCACCTCCAGAGAGCTGCAGCATCAACTTTCTGCAGATGGTGTCACTGTGCATTGGTAAACTATACAACGCACTTTGCACAAGGAGAAGCTGTATGGGAGAGTGATGCGAAAGAAGCCGTTTCTACAAGCACGCCACAAACAGAGTCGGCTGAGGTATGCAAAAGCACATTTGGAGAAGCCAATTTCTTTTTGGAAGAAGGTCCTATGGACTGATGAAACCAAGATTGAGTTGTTTGGTCATACAAAAAGGCGTTATGCATGGAGGCAAAAAAACACAGCATTCCAAGAAAAACACTTGCTACCCACAGTAAAATTTGGTGGAGGTTCCATCATGCTTTGGGGCTGTGTGGCCAATGCCGGCACCGGGAATCTTGTTAAAGTTGAGGGACGCATGGATTCCACTCAGTATCAGCAGATTCTTGACAATAATGTTCAAGAATCAGTGATAAAGTTGAAGTTACGCAGGGGATGGATCTTTCAGCAAGACAATGATCCAAAACACCGCTCCAAATCTACTCAGGCATTCATGCAGAGGAACAATTACAATGTTCTGGAATGGCCATCCCAGTCCCCAGACCTGAATATCATTGAACATCTGTGGGATCATTTGAAGAGGGCTGTCCATGCTCGGCGACCATCAAACTTAACTTAACTGAACTGGAATTGTTTTGTAAAGAGGAATGGTCAAAAATACCTTCATCCAGGATCCAGGAACTCATTAAAAGCTACAGGAAGCGACTAGAGGCTGTTATTTTTGCAAAAGGAGGATCTACTAAATATTAATGTCACTTTTCTGGTGGGGTGCCCATACTTATGCACCTGTCAAATTTTGTTTGAATGCAGATTGCACATTTTCTGTTAGTACAATAAACCTCATTTCAAGGCAGAAACATTACTGTGTCCAACAGTTATTACATAAACATTAAGCTTAAGATTAATAGGGGTGCCCAAACTTTTTCATATAACTGTATATAGTACAGACCAAAAGTTTGGACACACCTTCTCATTTAAAGATTTTTCTGTATTTTCATGACTATGAAAATTGTACATTCACACTGAAGGCATCAAAACTATGAATTAACACATGTGGAATTATATACTTAACAAAAAAGTGTGAAACAACTGAAAATATGTCTTATATTCTAGGTTCTTCAAAGTAGCCACCTTTTGCTTTGATGACTGCTTTGCACACTCTTGGCATTCTCTTGAGGAGCTTCATGAGGTAGTCACCGGAAATGGTCTTCCAACAATCTTGAAGGAGTTCCCAGAGATGCTTAGCACTTGTTGGCCCTTTTGCCTTCACTCTGCGGTCCAGCTCACCCCAAACCATCTCGATTGGGTTCAGGTCTGGTGACTGTGGAGGCCAGGTCATCTGGCGTAGCACCCCATCACTCTCCTTCTTGGTCAAATAGCCCTTACACAGCCTGGAGGTGTGTTTGGGGTCATTGTCCTGTTGAAAAATAAATGATGCTCCAACTAAACGCAAACCGGATGGAATAGCATGCCGCTGCAAGATGCTGTGGTAGCCATGCTGGTTCAGTATGCCTTCAATTTTGAATAAATCCCCAACAGTGTCACCAGCAAAGCCCCCCCACACCATCACACCTCCTCCTCCATGCTTCACGGTGGGAACCAGGCATGTAGAGTCCATCCGTTCACCTTTTCTGCATCGCACAAAGACACGGTGGTTGGAACCAAAGATCTCAAATTTGGACTCATCAGACCAAAGCACAGATTTCCACTGGTCTAATGTCCATTCCTTGTGTTCTTTAGCCCAAACAAGTCTCTTCATTTCTTAAAGTAATGATGGCCACTCGTTTTTCTTTACTTAGCTGCTTTTTTCTTGCCATAATACAAATTCTAACAGTCTATTCAGTAGGACCATCAGCTGTGTATCCACCAGACTTCTGCACAACACAACTGATGGTCCCAACCCCATTTATAAGGCAAGAAATCCCACTTATTAAACCTGACAGGGCACACCTGTGAAGTGAAAACCATTTCCAGTGACTACCTCTTGAAGCTCATCAAGAGAATGCCAAGAGTGTGCAAAGCAGTCATCAAAGCAAAAGGTGGCTACTTTGAAGAAGCTAGAATATAAGACATATTTTCAGTTGTTTCACACTTTTTTGTTAAGTATATAATTCCACATGTGTTAATTCATAGTTTTGATGCCTTCAGTGTGAATGTACAGTTTGCGTAGTCAAGAAAATACAGAAAAATCTTTAAATGAGGTGTGTCCAAACTTTTGGTCTGTACTGTGTATATATATATGTATGTATGTGTGTGTATGTATATATGTATATATATATATATATATATATATATATATATATATATATATATATATATATATATATATATATATATATATAATCTGTCCATGCAGCTGAAAAACACCCCTGTGGCATGATGCTGCTACCACCATGTTTCACTGTTGGGATTATATTGGGCAGGTGATGAGCAGTGCCTGGTTTTCTCCACACATACCGCTTAGAATTATCACCAGAAAGTTCTATCTTCGTCTCATCAGACCAGAGAATCATATTTCTCATAGTCTGTGAGTCCTTCATGTGTTTTTGAGCAAACTCTATGCGGGCTTTCATATGTCTTGCACTGAGGAGAGGCTTCCGTCGGGCCACTCTGCCGTAAAGGTCCGACTGGTGGAGGGCTGCAGTGATAGTTGACTTTGTGGAACTTTCTCCCATCTCCCTACTGCATCTCTGGAGCTCAGCCTCAGTGATCTTGGGGTTCTTCTTTACCTCTCTCACCAAGGCTCTTCTCCCATGATTGCTCAATTTGGCTGGACGGCCAGGTCTAGGAAGACTTCTGGTGGTCCCAAACTTCTTCCATTTAAGGATTATGGAGGCCACTGTGCTCTTAGGAACCTTGAGCAATGCAGAAATTCTTTTATAACCTTGGCCAGATCTGTGCCTTGCCACAATCCTGTCTCTGAGCTCCTTGGGCAGTTCCTTTGAGCTCATGATTCTCATTTGGTCTGACATGCACTGTGAGCTGTGAGGTCTTATATAGACAGGACTTGATTTGGAAAGGCACACACCTATCAGTTTAATTAAACACAGCTTCCAGTGAAGGAGTAGAACCATCTCAAGGAGGATCACAAGGGAATGGACAGCATGTTACTTAAATATGAGTGTCTGAGCAAAGGGTCTGAATACTTATGACCATGTGATATTTCAGTCTTTATTTTTTTAATAAATTTGCAAAAAAATCTACATTTTTGTTTTTTTCCGTCAAGATGGGGTGCAGAGTGTACTTTAATGAGGAAAAAAATGAACTTTTTAGAATTTACCAAATGGCTGCAATGAAACGAAGAGTGGAAAATGTAAAGGGGTCTGAATACTTTCCGTACTCACTGTAGCTAAAATGATCTCCCATGAATCCCACCTTATGGGCACAGCACGCCTTAAATGCCACTGTGAAAGATTAAAAGCAGCATTTAAAGGGTTAACAGCAGCGATGGAGCTGCTGTCAGAGGCTGGCTGTGTAACAAATATTAAAAAAAAAAATACATATATACATGTTTGGTGTCTGCATACTCATACTGACCTGGGGAATCATATTGCATGGTCAGTTTTAACGTATAGTAAATAAAAACCCAAAAAAACTATTGCAGAATTGCCCTTTTTTTTTACTATTTCACCACACTTTGATTTTTTTTCCCCTCATTTCCAGTACATAACATGATAAAATGAATAGTGTCAGTAAAAAGTAAAACTCGTTCCGCAAATAACAAACCCTCGTAAGACTATGTGGACGGAACAATAAAAGAGTGTTAGCTCTTGGAAGTAGGGAAAAAAAACAAAAGCGCAAAAAATGCAAAATCGTCCCTTTGGGAAGGGGTTAATACTCTCATTACTATATACTTGGTGCATATTTGGGAATCGGTATTCTTGCATTTTCTCTATATTGGTACCTTTTTGACTTTTCTTAAATATCATCTTCCATCCACAAACACCAGAGCTGATGTTTTTTCCTCCGCTTTGTTCTGTTAGACCGAGCGTCAGGTGTCCCGGTGGTTTGCTCAGAGTCTACGAGAGCAGGCAATGCTGCTGGAGATCATCTTCCTCTATTATGCCTACTTTGCCATCTCCCCCTCCAACCTCCTGGCACTCGCCAAGCTGTTCAAGGAACAAGGGTTTGGACGGAGACAACAAAATCGTCACTTGATTGAGCAGAGCTTGGACCCTTTAATAGACCGAATCGGGTGAGTGATCGTAATCGCACGTCAGCGGGTCCTGCGATCGTTTACATTAGCTTTAGATTAAAGGAAGACGCTGGTAAAAAAAATGATTTCTTACACTAAGCCTATAGGGCCAGTATCCTTTATGTCTAGGAGATGCTGGGTGCGCACCTGCTCGGAGAACAAGCTTCCATTTTTCTGCATCCAGGCAGACGATAAGAGGAATTCTGGTCCCCATATTAGTGCTGGTCTCAGAATTCGGACTCCCCCCTCCCCCATCTGTCAGACGTTCAAGGGATATGCATGTTGTACAGTTATAGCATATCCTCGGGATATGCTATAAATTGTTATGAGATGTGGTTCTGCCTAGTGGGACCCAGATCTATCTTGTAGACAGGTTCCCGTACAGCATTGCCATCGATGGTTGGAATTCCCGGACAAATAAATGGGGATTCTGTAGAGTTGGGCAGATCGATTCACGGGGACTCCTGTCCATCATCCAAGGTCAGTAGTCTCTGGCCGCCGGACAGGAGGCCTGTGAATCTCTTATGAATCTATTCATCTGTGCATCACGCCGCGATAATGACGTTACGCTAGCTCTGCTATCTAATCAAACGCTGCGCCGAGGATCCCGAATACAGGAGATTTGCGTCTACTGATTTGGCCTATGGGTCGTAGTTCCACAAATTTTTATGCCGCTGCTCAACTTCAGTGCCGTGCATCAAGGTCCTGTTTTTAATACATGCAGGTCCCATTGGAGGGTACTGCATTCACTATACATTTATTACAAACCCGCAGATAGTTGTCAGGATTCCAGTTGTCCTTTCTCCAATTTGACCACTAGTGGCTGCTATTGTTCACCTTAATAATTGTGCTGCAATCCCACTCCTTACCACTGAAGGTTGCTGTTGTGTTCTGCAATTGGCCCTATACTAAGATGTCAGATTCTGAACCTGTGGGATCCATCTTGTTTCCTGTTTGGGCTTACTTAAAGTCGCATGGATCTCTCACTCATTGCTTGAGTATTGTGTCTAGCTGTTAGCCTAGTTTCCAGTCTCCAAACTCCTGAACATTTTTACCTAGATTGTTCTCACCTATCTACGGATTGTTTCCTACAACGAACTCTTTTGTTAACTCCAAGAACTTCTACTACCGCTTGCTGTTCCTGCTCATACTTCTTCAGCCACTGGTTTCCAGCAGTACTACGCCTGTCTCGTAACAGTAAGAAGCACGGCCTCTGGTCTGTCTTGTTTTCAGTATCTTATGATTCCTCCTTTTGTATTTCAGATATTTTGAAGTTCTCATCCTGTTAGAAGGAATCGACATGGACTCTCTGCAGGATTACGTTTTCAAGGATGAGCTCGAGCACCCTTTTACCAATGAGCAGCAGTTCTGTAAGGTGAGGTTTGCCATGATAAGCCCTGTATGGGACTTGTTATCCACCGTCTGACCAGATCCTGTTAATGCCAACTCCGCAGGACATGGACAACATCTTGCTAACGTTTGGGGATATCCCTCACCACGCTCCCGTCCTCCTGGCCTGGGCTCTGCTGCGACATACTCTGAGTCCAGATGAAGCGGCCACGACCATCCGGAAAATGGGCAGCATTGCCGTCCAGCTCCACGTCTTCAAGTATTTGACAAGTATGCTGCGAGCCCTCGGTAGTGGCGAGAATAATGTAAGAATCCATTGCAAGGTTGAGCAGGATTTTTCTAAACGACATGATTATAATTATTATTCTTTTCATTACTGTTGCAGTGTACCACCAGCACGGCATGTCTGTGCGTCTACAGTCTGCTGTGTTTCGCCTTGACTTCCATGGAAGAGCATACTCTGGGCAAACAGCAGGTAAAAGTTGGAATATAGATCTATACTTATACAATCGCATTAGTATTAATCCATTTATTAAATAATATTATCTTGTCAGGATATTATTGATACGGCTTGTCAAGTGCTGACCGCCCCGAACCTCTCAGATCTCTTCTGGAATACGGTGAGTGCGGTTTTGGAGAGCTTTTGACATGTCGTAGAGATATGTCAGAAGTTTTAGTCAGTGGGAGTCCCAAGTGCTAAAATGAAGGAGCAGAAGCACTCAGACGAACCCTCCTTTCCCCTGAGACTGAAGGCGAGCTCAATAGAAAGTCTGCCTTCAGTCTCTGAGAAGAGCTGCACTCGGTGGGTTGAGCTTGTCTCTTCCTTTTGTTTTGACAGTCTCAGCACCTGGACCCCAACCCGAGCAAATCTTCTGACATGTCAGAAGTTTTGTAAAAGTTCATTAACACTTTAAAGGGGGTGCCTACTACTTGGATAACCCCTTCTTTAATTTCCAAATCAAACAAGAAAAGCTTATACTCCCCTCCTGTGCCGCTGTCGATGCGGGGTTTCCCAGTGGTCGCGTGACATTGATCAGCAGCCGCTAATGGACTGCAGCACTCGCACCTCTCTGGACTTCAAAGTTTCGTCTAAGGGAAGTGTGAGCGGAGCAGCCCAGAAATACTGGAAGACCCGGCATTCACATTGCTGAAACAGCGCTTGTGCGGGAGGAGAGCGTAAGCTTTTCTTGTTTTATTCGGGATACTCTGGAATTCAAGACTGGATTGTTCAAGTAGTGGACAATCCCTGTAAGCAGGATCTGCATATCTATTTAAAGGACCAGTGCTGTGAGGTTTTGTTTTTTTTATTTCTCCCTTTGGGGCTTGCATGAATGCAATATATTCACTGGTCGCTGTTTCAGCGGAGCTCGGGTCCGTTCCAGCATCTTGTGACCGCATTTGTAACCTGACAATTTTCATGGTCTTTAAATTTGCTTAAAACGAGTCAATGAGGCCCAGAAGGCACTGAGGAAGTATACGCCGCCTCCACACATTGGGTTACACATGCCGCTACAGGACGCTAGAATGGTACCGAACTCCACCGAGAACGGCAGGAAACTACAACCGATGAGTTCATTGCACATACACACATGAGTGCTACCTCCGGAGTGCTCCTTTAAAGATTCTTGGACCTTGTTGTATTAGTGTGTATCTGTCCTTCGCTGTAACGCCCCCTGGTTTGTGATTACTTACATGTCTTCCTGCAGGACACCACCATAGGCCTTGGCATCTTACTCGACAGCGTGTGTACAATGTTCCCTTATCAGCTGTCTCCGCTGCTCCAGCTCTTCACTGCTCTCGTCTCAAACAAGTCCACGGCTCGGAAGGTAACAAGCAGCTAAATGTCCGACATATCGCGGCTCTTTATATAATAAAATCATTGCATTTAGTTCAAGTTGTGTTGTGCGTTTTCCCCCCAGGCCTATAGCTTCCTGGATAGGATGGCGTTTTACACCGAGCATTATAAGCACAAGCCCCACGATGTCATGTCACACGATGATGAGACGCTCTGGAGGAGACAGAGCACTAAACTGCTGTACGCTTTAGGTAATCGCCGGACTTCCACGTATAATATGTTTTGTGTGAGATCAAAATGGGCTGCTCTATGATCAGTGACCCAACAATGTCAGAAGCTTCTTAAAATGATGGTACCTTTATGGAGGACCTTTAACTAGTTTGTGAAACCGGCCACATCCTGGAATAGCAGCTGCAGAGCTGAATAAAACATCAGGTATATTTTTTAATTTCTCATCTCTGTGTGATATGAAAATACTGAGGTGTCCAACCAGGTTGCACGGATCTCAAGCTGTGTGACATTACAAACACCGCTTTGCATCTATCCCAGACGTCGGGGAATACTGCAGAGCGGTGTATGTAATGTCACACAGCTCTGCTCTCCTCCTGCGCTTGTAACCCCAGCACATGAGTCTGACCTGGTTAGTAACATCGATCTTACCAGATCACACAGAGAAAGTCTGTTCTCACCTTCTCTGGGGGCTTCTCCCTTTTTTTTTTTTTTTTTTTTCTTTCTCCTGTATGATGACCCTTTAATTATACAGTAGCTACACAATGTAGATGAGAAATTAAAAAAAATAATTAAATCTATTTAGCTCTGCAGCCGCTGTCTATAATGTGGCCGATTTTAACATGTTAAAGGTCCTCTTTGTCCACTTTCAAAAAACGTTTGGGGGCAAACTTTGGTAGTTATAAAAATCAGACTGAGCATTACTTACCCTCCCTGGGTCACACACCGACTCTCCTCTGCTTCTCTGCTCTCTTTTTAGTGTTGTCTAAGGGGGTGAGTAATGCTCTGTTTTTTTAATAAACACAAAGTTTATACCCAAAAGTTTTGTGAAAAGGGACGACCCCCTTTAAGTTATGGTTGCACGCAGCCACTGCAAGTGGGCGCTTATTGCAAGTGGATTTATATAGCTCCGTTAAAGGGAATCTGTCACCAAGTTTGACCTTCGCCTCACATATAAGCGCTTATAGCTCAATGAAAGATGGCCTCATTGCCTCAATCTTGAAGAATCCGCTCTCCTAGTTGGGGGCGTCCTACTGTATATTTCCATTTATTTCATGTATACGGTTCTCCTTTTTTATTCTTGTATCACACGGTAGGACAGTCATTATTATGGCCTCTCATTTCTGTTTTAGGACTGGGCCAGACCAATCTGCGTATTCCTCAGGGGACAGTCGGTCAGGTGATGTCTGAGGAGCGCGGCTTCTTCGTGCGCTGGGAATACTCGTTCAGCAGCTGGACCCTCTTCACCTGCGAGGTCGAGATGCTTCTTCACGTGGTGTCCACAGCTGGTAAGAGATGCCTTCCTTTGTCTCATCCTGCGGCATTGAGTGGTTCCGTTTCGCTCATCTTCTCCTCTCCATCTTCTTCTTCTCTCCAGACGTTATCCTGCATTGTCACAGAGTAAAGCCCATCATTGACCTTGTGCACAAAGTTATTAACACTGACCTGTCCATCGCGGATTACCTTCTGCCCATCACTTCTCGGATTTACATGCTGTTGCAGAGGTAGGCAGTAGGGGAAGGTGAAGCTGCAGGGGGAGTTATATAACCGGACGTGGATGATCATTACACTTTTCTTACCAGATTAACAACAGTCATGAACCCGCCGATGGATTTCATAGCCTCCTGCGTGAACTGCCTGACTGCTTTAGCTACACGGATGCCCGGAAAGGTGAGGACAGATTATGCCCTTGTTAAATATCTTGCAAACTAATATGGATCTCTCAACGCCTTGTTTCATCCTACTCCAGGTATGGACAGATTTGCACCACACAGGATTTCTTCCATTTGCTGCCAGTTCTTCGTCGGGACACATTATCAGGTAGTGTTATACAACTCCTGGGGGGGTTTGTAGCTCCCTGTGTCTCCCCCCCCCCCCCCCCCATTCATTCCAACTTTACCCGTCCATGATTCATGGACCGGCCATGGGTCTCCCGAACCTGTCCAGATTGGTTCAGGAGACCTGCGACCAAGTCGTACATCATGGTCTGTGCATGCAGCATTGCTCTAATTTTACACTTTCCAATATTTTAGTTTTTTTTCTCCTTTTTTTTGACACAGCACTGAAAACATGAATGCAGGAGGATACGGTACACTGCTGGGGATTGAGCAGTCGCACGGAGAATACAGTGTCACAATCTCATTCCTCCGCCTTATTACTACATTAGTGAAGGTATGACTTTGTGGAACAGCAGAGAAATTTGTGTGTGTTCTGTAAATTCTCAGCTTTTAATTTTCAGATTTTTTTCTAGGGTCAATTGGGCAATATGCAAAGTCAGGGACTCGTGCCATGCATTCTGTTCGTGTTACGAGAAATGCTTCCTAATTACCACAGGTGGCGCTACAACTCTCATGGAGTGAGGGAAAACCTTGGTATGTGATCTGTCTTTTTTTTATAAAGCAGGCGGCATGAATCAGAT
Organism: Phyllobates terribilis; assembly: GCF_046119375.1. NCBI lineage: Eukaryota > Metazoa > Chordata > Amphibia > Anura > Dendrobatidae > Phyllobates > Phyllobates terribilis. Next base: position 244,167,381 of record NW_027362767.1, on the reverse strand, counting down.
CCCTGCTGCGTGATTGCAGAAAAGCATATATTACTCTGATTCCTGCCGCAGCGGTTTGGGCAGCATGAATCTGATGACCAGTTCCCTTGATGCGCTCCCCAGTCCAGTTAGCGCTCCACAACCCCTCTCTTTTGCTCTTGAGTGACATCAGTGGTGGGATTTTGGTTAGATGATACAACCATTGTTCAAAGGTAGAGGGATGGAGTTGTAGAGCCCCTAAAGGGGGTTTCTGGATTCCTCCGGATGCACTTTATTAAAAAAATATATATTAAAGTTGTGCTTTTCTCATCCTCCCCAGGTTCGACTCTGTCTCCTCCGCTGCTCTCGGTGTCTGTTATTGTCTGCAGCGCTGTCATCCTGTCCATAGCATTGCCGCCAAACATTGAGCTCAGCCGCTCTGCCTGAGTGGCCTGAAAAGGCCACTGAGCTCACTGATTGGCTGCAGCGCTGTTGATGTGTTGTGAGCACTGCAGACAATAACAGACACTGCGAGCAGCGGTGGAGACTCAGCGCTGGACTTGGGGAGGGTGAGCAAAGTGCAGTTTGTTTGTTTTTAAAACTGGAAATCCAGTTTAATACAGCGAGCCAAGAGCGCTCTACATTTAGGGACTACAAACATTTTTGTATTTAAGGGGTATCCCAGAATTGCAAATTATCCCCTATCCCTAGATTAAGTAATTGCTGATTGCCCGGGGACCCTCAGCGAACTAAAAAAAAATGGGAGTATTGAACTTCTGATCTGACTGGAGCGGATGTTCGAATGCTTGTCATCCGCTCCATTCATTCTCTATGGGTTCTTACTGCTGGAGAAAATGCAGTACAGTGCTCCACTGTCTTCTGCAGTCCTATAGACAATGCATGGAGTGGAGGCCGAGCGTGCAAACCTCTGCCCCATTCAAGACTGGGCTCTGCATAGCCACGTTCTAATCCCCGTTCTTGGGATCATTGTGGGACCCATGGCCGTACCCAAGCATAATCAGATAATGACCCCCCCCCATTCAATGGCTAGCAGATGACTTGCAGTTATGGGAATAACGCCTTAATTTTGCAGCTCACACGGTGCAGTGAGGTATGGATAAATTCTTCTACATCTAGTGCTATCAGCAACCTAGATTGGTAGAGTAATGTAGCCGGGGCCATATGTCCTAATAGAGCATATGGACGTCACTGACAAGGCGACACCTCACTGCCGTGCTGGACATTGGAAGACTGTATAGATAGTGTAGGTCATCAATATGAAATCCTAGAATACCCCTAGTAGTCCTCATATGACTAATGCCTGAAGGTTTATTTGAGAGCGTCCCTTTATCAGCTACTCACTGGGTAGGTGATAAGTGTCTGGATGTTGGGGGTCTGCTGAAGACCATAGATCACTACAGTCACATGGGACCGTATACCTGGCACTATACGGTCCTCTCCTTTATTGTATATGCAGTTACTATGTCATTTTTGACTCTACAAATGTCGTCGTCTTTTTTTTTTTCAGGGTACCTGATCTTGAATCTGATTCATGCCATCCTCAACCTGTGCCCGGACCTGGATCCACAAAGCAGGTAATTGGTGCTATATCCCATCAGTCCTTCCACCCGCCATTTACATATCGTGATCAAAGGTAACATCCTTATACCTATATCCATTGCCCGCAGCCCCCCAAATCTGCAGAGCTTGTGCATCTTCAGTCTGACAAACACCGAGGCAGGACAGGCCGTCATTAACATCATGGGGATCGGTGTGGATACAATCAACGTGGTCATGGCCTCTCAGGCCGGCAGGTGAGTGGCGACATAGCTGGTGATTTATCGAGGTGACTCCTACTCGGGGGTTGTTTCTTTTACTCCTCCTTCAATCCCTTTTTTCTTCCCATGTCAGCAGTGGAACCGAAGGACAAGGTCAGATGTTAATCCAGACGGTTAAATTGGCATTTTCCATAACCAACAATGTCATCCGTTTGAAGCCGCCGTCTTGTGGTGTGTCCCCCTTGGAGCAGGCGCTCACGCAGCATGGTGCGTCAGGTTTCCATACAGGCGACAGTGTATTTATGGTTTTCTTTTTGGGTCTCTGAATAGTATTTTGCTCTATCACCAGGAGCTCACGGAAACAACCTGATTGCAGTCCTGGCCAAATATATTTACCATAAGTACGATGCCTCGTTACCCCGGCTGGCCATACAACTGCTGAAGCGTCTGGCGACTGTAAGTGGTTTTTTTTTCTTATTTTTAATGATTTTGTAAATTTTTGCTCTTCTTAATAGAAAGTGCATCTATGATTGGTTATTTAGGTGGCCCCCATGTCTGTGTACGCCTGTCTGGGAAGTGACGCGGCTGCTATCCGGGATGCCTTTCTCAACCGCCTGCAGTGCAGCATAGAGGACATGCAGATCAAAGTGATGATTCTGGAATTTCTCACCGTCGCTGTAGAGACCCAGCCGGGGCTGATTGAGCTTTTCCTGAATTTAGAGGTGAAAGATACTAATGGAACCAAGGTAAGGAATGGTAATGGTGGAGAACGCTCCCATTTTTTTTCATCGTATTTTACATTTTTATTCTCTTTAAATTCAGGAGTATAGTTTGGGGCAGTGGAGCTGTCTGCAAGTTGTCCTGGACCTAATAGATCTCCAGAAATCTGACCGGTTTTGGTGCACGCCTCAGCTACACCGCTCCGCCATTGCTTTCCTGCACGCCTTATGGCAGGATCGTCGTGACAGTGCCATGACAGTCCTAAGAACCAAGTGAGTTACAAAAGTTACGTATCGGATGTTTTCAATGGATCATGCAGGTAAAAGTCATTCTTCTACTCTAGGCCCAATTTCTGGGAGAACCTGACAGCTCCTCTCTTCGGGACACTTGTGCCCCCCTCCGAATCTTCAGACGTAAGTGCATTACATGACTATATTGTGTAAAGTGATGTGACGTGTCCTCCCGACTTACTGATCTGCTATACTTTTCCAGCTGAGCGTCCTGGAGACCTGCGCCTTCATCATGAGGATCATCTGCCTGGAGATCTTCTACGCTGTCCAGTATGTGATCCTGGTGAAACCTTTTAACTGGACACCAGACTTTTCTGTTTTATACGTTTTATCTCGTGAATTCACAATTCTGGAGCATCTTTTCTTAGAACTGTACATTAGGATAACTCCTCCTGGAAATGTGACTTTAATGGCTGTCATCAGTCGTCTTGTCAGTTAGGTGTGTCCTGCACATTCTGGTTTTGTAGGAATACATCCCCTTTGACAAGAGGAATGGTGGCGTATGAATTAAATTATACTTTTTCAGGAGGAATAGCAGAGGAATGCAAAGTACTAAAAAAAAAAAAAAAAAAACGCTCCAGAATTCTTTTGAGAAAGTCTGATGTACTGTCACTACTTGTCCGGAGAGCTCCCCGGCCCCTTAGATTTGCTGCATTACGGCTCATTCAGATGTCCGTGAAACTCTGTCCGAGCAAGGACTGTCCACGGGTCACCCGACCCATGCTCCACACCCTCTTATATGCGTATGAAGCTGTCGATCTCTGGTCGGGAGATCTGCGGACAGTCCATGCTTTGCAGACGTCTGCATGAGCCTTTACACAGACTCTTTACCTTGCTACATGTCTGCCTTCATTTACTCTTCCTGATCCTCTTCCCCGTGTAGTGGATCACTGGACAAGTCTCTGAAGAGCATTCTTGAGAAATTCTCCAAGGATGGACGCTTTACCTACTGGTCCAATTACATGCACTCGCTGGTGCAACGCGTTGCGGAGACGGAGGGCAGCTGCAGTTCTCTCACGGAGTACCAGATGCTGCTGTCCGCCTGGCGAATCCTGCTCATCATTTCCACACACTATGTACGTACAGAGAGAACATTATCAGATCAACAAGTACTATTAGATTTGCTTACGGTCTATGGGTGATTTAGAGTCATGAAGAATCCCCTGTCCTCATGTCCTGTTAGGGCTTGGGACCTCTTCTATTAACTAGAGCAGAGAGTTTCATGAGTGTGGTAAATTTACGATACTCAAAATCTATTGGGGACAGAGGCTGAGAACCTGTCCTGACAACCTGCGGACATTGGTCGTGATCAGGACAGAGTTTCATCATCTGGAACCAAGGGTGGGTGAGAAAGTGAGACACAATTTTTGCCGTCTATAACATCCATCAAATGGAGTCTGTCAGCAAAAATGACTGCTCAAACCAAGCACAGGGTTTCAGTGCACCCTTGGAGTGACAAAACGGATGAATGCATATTGCCACTTACTTTTAGGCTATGTGCCCACGATGCAGAAATGAAGCAGAAAATTTCTGCATCTCCCTGGCAGAAAAAACGCATGCAGATTGACAAGCGCTTTCCAGGCGATAGCATCACTTGGGAAGTGCTTGACAACTAGGTCACACTGTATAAATCCATGCAAACAGCATGGATTTATACAGTGTGAACCGTAAAAATTAAAACAAATAAAGCTATACTCACCCCCGAGGCCCCGGTGTGTGCAGCAGCGCTCGTTCCTGTCTGGTTCCCGGCTGCCGGCATATCGCGAGACAGAGCGGTGAAGGGCCTGCGGTCACATGACTGTGACGTCACCGCAGGTCCTCAAGCGATGTCGGCATTCAGAGAGAAGACGTCGGACAGGTGAATATAACTTTATTTATTTTATTCTTTTTTTTACAGGTACCTTGGTACCCAGGTCTGGATGAGAGTCTCCTCTCCTCCAGAACTGGGTACCATCCGCACATAGAGACGCATAGAAGCCGCTTGAACAAATGTACAGTCGCGGTTTCTATGCTTTTCAATGCAAGTCAATGGCGGGGCTTCCGCTGCGCTACCGCAAAATTAAATGACATGCTGCGGATTTTTGTACGCAGCATAAACGCTGCGGAAAAATCCGCAGCATGTGCATAGAACATGCGGAATCCCCTTGGGGACCATGGGGTGCGGATTACCTAGCGTTTCACAAGCGTTTACGCTGCGGAAATTCCGCAGCATAAACACTTGAAAAACGCTACGTGGGCACCCAGCCTGAGGAGTTTACAGTGTGAGATAGAGATATATACACACGTGGGCACCCAGCCTTATATTTTCCTTTTTTTTTTTTTTTTTTCTCTTCTCTGGCTCCTGTAATACCGGGGTGATCAATAAAGGTAGAGGAGGGTGATAGTAGATGCAAAATAAGTTGGTAAGAAGGTGCACTGAACTGCTCGGCCATGCCAAGGGTGCACAGACAGCATGTGCTTGGTTTGAACAGTAATTTCTTTATCGCTTCATTGGGGGACACAGGACCATGGGTGTATGCTGTTGTCGCTAGGAGGTTGACACTAGGCAAAAAAAGAAAAAAGCTCCTCCTCCACATTATACACCCGACTACAGGCACCAAGCTCACCAGTTTAAGTTTAGTGTCTGTAGGAGGTAGACCTGGATCCTACTGATCCAACCCTGTTGTGTTTTATTAACATTTCTTCTTTATTTTTCAGATACAGCTCTTCAGGGTTAACAGGGAACACTGCGTCCCCTGTTATCCCCATTCTCAAGCGACCGAGAGAGCAGTGTGGCATTCCCCACATCGCCCACTCTCGGACCCGCTGGGCAGGACCTATCCCTTGTCACCCCCAGGTGTCTCAGGGTGATTCCTGGTGGCCAGTCCTTGCCTGTTCCCCACCCCAGCCCCCTCCTCGGAGCGGCCTGGGAGGGAGACGGTGGTCACTACGGTGACCTTCCCCCCAGATTCTGGGGTTGACACCGTCTCCTGCACTGTCCAGGACCGGTCAGTGCGGGAAGGAGGAAGAGCCAGGATCCCCCCTATCCACAGAGGACCTCCTGTGTCCATCCTCAGAGGGAAAGAGGAAGAAGAGTACTCGGGAAAGGTACAATCCCTCCCTGCTGCCTCCTCAGCCCCAGGTCCCTCACATCTCACGGCTATGGCACAGAGTTGCCTGCCAGCAGGCCCCGTAAATCCTGGGATATTAATGGGGGCATCACATTTCCCCACCGACGCTCACTTACAGCAGCTCTTGGCCATGCCCCCTCTCCATCACAGGACACCAGGAAGCGAACCGGGGGCCTCGGACTCACAGCATAGCATGGCGTCCCCCACAGCCCCCCCCCCCCCCTTTCTCTGTCCTTTTTTGCGCGGCATTTCTGCCCGCGTTTTCTCTGTCGGGGGGGGCGGCTCGGGGTGGGCGTTACTCTTTCCGGTGGGTATACGCCCCTCCCGGAAACCGGCCAATCAGGACCGAGGAGCAATATGACGCTTCCGTCACGCCCACTTTTATCCCGGGGGCCTATCAGCGGCCGAGTTCTTAAGCCCGCCCCCATCCCTTCTGCCTATCGGAGCTTTGGCTCCCCTAGCTTGCTCAGGGCAGCACGCTTTGCTCCGGCTCCGCCCCTCTACGCTGCTCTCGGTCTGGCTCCGGCTGCATCATTCTGTGACTGCCTCATCATCGCAGCCCTGCTCCTATCGCCGCTACTCTGGACTTTCCGATGTGGGATACGGGACCGTGCCTATTCCAGACTGGGTAGGCCCTACTCTGGCACCTACACACACCACAGGCTCCCTCCTCTGCAGTTTTCCTGGTTAGGCACATATGCCCAAACCCAGGGAGCTTTCTGTCCGTCCCACTCACACAGTCACATACTATGCCTGTGCTCTTTGCAGTACTAAGTGGCCCGCGGGTCTGACAACGGCTTTCTGCTCGACCTGCAAGCCTCCCACCATGCTGGCACCCCAAGATCCCCCCCCGCCGCTCAGGACGAGGTAACTCCCCCTCCTCCAGAGTGGGCTGTTGCTATGTCCCAGTCTGTCTCTGACCTCACCAAGGTTTCTCACTCTCAGAAATGGACTCACACAAGCTCATCCTCCAGATCTCCAGACTCCAAATTGCTTCCTGCATCTCAAACCTCTTCCCCAGAGGTCGCTCCGGGATCAGACACGGCATCAGATTCTGACTCTGGATCCGACACAGACCAATATTCTAGAGTCCAGGACATGGTTGACAGCCTTATATCGGCCGTCAATCAGACTCTGCATGTTAAAGAGGACGAGAGCCCTTCTCAGGGCTACTGTTTCCTTCAAGAGAATCAAGCGCCCGGCACACACCTTTTCTAACCATTCAGAATTTGATGGTGTCTTTCAGAAACAATGGCAGCATCCTGAGAAGCGCTTCACTGGAAAGAAACAGTTAGACATGCTATACCCATTTAACCACGACCTCGTCAGCAGATGGACGGAGTCCCCTTCTGTGGATCGTCCTGTCTCTCATCTCTCGTCTAAGACGGTACTGTACCTTCCAGACGGTTCTTCCCTCAAGGACACTACAAATAGACAGGTTGAGGCCTTGGCTAAGTCAGCCTTCGAGGCCGCTGGCACCTCCTTTTGTCCTTCCTTCGCCTCAACTTGGGTATCAAAAGCAGTCTCTGCATGGGCCAAACAGCTTAGGCAGGGCAGATCGCTGAAGCAGGGAAATATCTCCTCACGACGTCCCTTGACGCCGCTACCTGTTCAGCCCGCGTCTCCAGCAATATCATCGCTATACGTAGGATTCTTTGGCTGAAGGCTTGGAACGCCGACCCGGCCTCCAAGAAATCACTAACAAATCTCCCTTTTCAGGGCTCCAGACTGTTTGGGTCTAAATTAGACCAGATCATCTCTGATGCCACTGGGGGCAAGAGCACTTCCCTTTCCCAGCGTAGACCTAATCGCCCCTTTCCTAGGAAACGTTCCCTTCAGTTCCGGTCCTTTCGTCGGTTCGCTCAACCAGGACCCTCCTCTCAACAGGACCGTACCGCAGCACAGCAGGACAAACGTAAGCCTACCTTTTAGGCCCGCTCCCAACTGGCGCGCAAAGGGTCACTCTTCCAAGCCCTCTGGATCCCGATCACGATCCAACAGATTTTCCTCAGCATGATGGGTCACTCCCACCTGGGATTTCTCCCAGGGTGGGCGGCCGTCTACTTCTGTTCCGAGACCCTTGCGTATCGGCAATAGAGGATGCCTGGGTCAAGGAGGTAGTGACCTCAGGCTACAAGATCGAGTTCAACGCCGTACCAGGAACACGATTACTCTGTCGCCTCATTGGGGGACACAGGACCTTGGGTGTTATGCTGCTGTCCACTAGAAGGCGACACTAGGCTTAATCTGAAAAAGATTAATGGTGGCTCCTCCTCTGCGGTATACACCCCTGGACGGCGTCAGCCATCTTCAGTTTTTGCCTAGTGTCGCAAGGAGGCACACCTAAAAATTTAAAGGAGGAAAATCTCGCAATTCCTCCTCATCATGACTGGCAAACTCTGGAAGACACCACACCTGTAGGCGGCCGTCTTTTGCTCTTTCACCAAGTCTGGCTGCCTATTACAGAGGACAGGTGGGTCCGGGAACTAGTGTCTTCAGGATACAAGATAGAGTTCACTTCCAACTCGCCAAACAGATTTTAAAACTGCCAGCCAAGGCTCGTGCCTTCCACCACACGGTTTCCTCGCTTCTTCAAGCAGGATTCATAGTATCGGTCCCTGCGGCTGAGCGCTTCCAAGGGTTCTACTCGAATCTATTCGTAGTCCCCAAAAAAGACGGCAGCGTACGGCCCATATTGGACCTAAAACAGCTCAACAAATATGTACGGGTACGTCATTTTCGCATGGAGTCCCTTCGGTCCATCATTGCGTCCATGGAAAAGGGAGAATTTCTCTCCTCCATAGACATACAAGACGCATACCTACATATACCAATTGCGCCAGCTCATCAGAGATTTCTCAGGTTCGCAATCGACCAGGAACACTACCAGTTCGTGTCTCCCGTTCGGCTCCCAGAGTGTTTACCAAGGTCATGGCAGTCACCATGGACAGCCTGCACTCCAGAGGCATAATAGTCGTTCCATATCTGGACGATCTCATCAAGGCTCCCACCTTCAAGGACTGCGAAATCAACGTCTCAATCACAATCGACATTCTGAGCCGTTTGGGCTGGTTAGTTAACTTGAAAAAGTCATCACCAACCCCGAGTCAGTCTCTGACCTTCTTGGGAATGTTATTCAACACCCTCAAGGGTTTAGTACTCCTCCCCAAGCACAAAGCACTGCCTCTCCGTATAGGAGTCAGCACCTTACTTCGCAAACCCCCTCGGTCTCTCCGGTTTGCCATGAGAGTCCTTGGCAGGATGGTGGCGGCAATAGAAGCGGTCCCATTTGCCCAGCTTCACCTCAGGCCTCTCCAACTAGCCATCCTCAAGTCATGTGACAGGAACCCTTTTTCTCTCGACAGGGAGTTTCAGTTGACGTCTTCAACCAGGAGGTCCCTGCACTGGTGGCTCAAGCCAACCTCACTAACAAAGGGGAAATCCTTTCTCATGGGTCAATGGAAAGTTCTGACCACCGATGTGAGCCTGACGGGTTGGGGTGCGGTACACCTACACCACAGAGCACAGGGCAAGTGGTCCCCAACAGAAGCGACCATGCCCATCAACATCTTGGAAATTCGTGCCATTCTCCTGGCGTTGAGAGCCTTCCATCACTTACTGGCAGCCTCTCACATCAGAATACAGTCAGACAATGCCACGGCTGTGGCATATATAAATCACTAAGGGGGGACCCGCATTGCCCAGGCTATGCGAGAAGTGACACACATTCTCCACTGGGCAGAAGACACAGGTTCGGTTCTCTCTGCGGTCCACATTCCGGGTGTGGACACCTGGGAAGCAGACTTCCCCAGCCAGCAGGGAATGGACTCGGGAGAGTGGTCTCTCCATCCCGAAGTTTTTCACCAGATCTGGCATCGCTGGGGGACTCCGGACGTGGACCTAATGGCATCCCACTTCAATGCCAAGGTCTCCAACTTCATGGCCAGAACACACAACCCGTGGTCGCTGGGAGCGGACGCCCTGGTTCAGGGCTGGACTCCGTTTCAGCTCCTGTACATCTTCCCCTGATATCCAGAGTGGTGAGGAAGATCAAGCAAGAGGGAGTTCCAACCATCCTCATCGCACCAGACTGGCCCAGACGTACGTGGTATGCCGACATCGTGCAGCTTACAGCAGACGTCCCCTGGCGTCTCCCCGACCGCCCAGATCTTCTGTCACAGGGCCCGTTCTACCACCAGAACTCAGGGGCCCTCAATTTGACGGCGTGACCATTGAGACCTACAGACGACCACTAGAGACGTGGGATCTCAACCTGGTGCTGACAGCATTGCAGGAAACACCCTTTGAACCCCTTAGGGAAGTCCCACTCCGCCTTCTATCACAGAAAGTGGTTTTCCTAGTGGCAATCACCTCTCTACGCAGGGTGTCTGACCTGCAGACAACTGTTCCTGGCTTTTTACCAAGACAAGGTAGTTCTCCATACGGTTCCATCCTTCCTTCCGAAGGTTGTGTCCGACTTCCACCTCAGTGAGGAAATTTCACTGCCGTCCCTCTGTCCGGCCCCAGTTCTTAGAGTGGAAAAAGCTCTGTATACGCGTGACCTTGTCAGGGCATTACGTATCTATGAGTCTAGGACTGCGCCCTTCCGGAAGTCTGATTCTCTTTTCCTTCTTCTGGAAGGCGGCCGCAAGGGTCTACCAGCTTTCTAAGCTACCCTTTCTAGGTGGATCAAATCCACCATACAAGAGGCCTACCGCCTCAAAAATTCTCCTCTTCCAGCAGGTATTACGGCACACTCTACACGTGCGGTAGGGGCCTCCTGGGCCATTCGGCACCAGGCCTCGGCGCAACAAGTGTGTAAGGCAGCCACCTGGACTAGTCTACACACGTTTACCAAACACTACAGGGTTCATACCCAATCTTCGGCAGACGCGAGCCTGGGTAGACTTATCCTGCAGGTGGCAGTGCCCCAATTATAGGGGCCAGTCTACACAATATTCGTCCATTGCTTCCCACCCAGGGACTGCTTTGGGACGTCCCAAGGTCCTGTGTCCCCCAATGAGGCGACAGAGTAAAGGAGATTTTTGTGTACTCACCGTAAAATCTCTTTCTCTTAGCCTCTAATTGGGGGACACAGCTCCCACCCTGTTGCCTGTTCCGGGCTGTTACGTTGAGTTCTCATATTGGTGTTTTTTCTTGAGCTCATACATAGTTGCCTTCTTATAGGCATGGTTATGTTATCCATGTTACGTTCCTCCTAATGCTTTTGCACAAAACTGAAGATGGCTGACGCCGTCCGGGGGTGTATACTGCAGAGGAGGAGCCACCATTAATCTTTTTCAGATTAAGCCTAGTGTCGCCTACTAGTGGACAGCAGCATAACACCCATGGTCCTGTGTCCCCCAATTAGAGGCTAAGAGAAAGAGATTTTACGGTGAGTACACAAAAATCTCCTTTTCTCAGGTCCCGCCACCCGCATCCATCTCTACTTCCCGGTTTCCTTCAGGCCATTGCCTCCCTTCTGCGCTCAGGAGTCATAGTTCCAGTCCACCTTCAAGAAAGGTGTTCGGGTTTCTACTCAAATCTTTTCGTCGTTCCAAAAAAGGACGGCTCACTACATCCGATCCTGGACCTCAAACAACTAAACCGACAGGTGTACGGCACTTCAGAATGGAGTCCCTCAGGTCGGTAATCGCCTCAATGGAGGCCGGGGAATATCTATGTTCAGTGGACATTCAGGACGCTTATCTTCATATCCCAATCTGCGCACCACATCAGAAGTTCCTTCGATTTGCCTTCCAGAACGCACCTTACCAGTTCACTTCTCTCCCCTTTGGGCTTGCCTCCGCCCCAAGGGTTTTCACAAAGGTAATGGCGACGGTCATGGCCATTCTACGAGCCAGGGGGATTGTAATTAATCCCCTACCTCGACGACCTAATGATCAAGGGTCCCACGTTCAGGGACTGCCTCCACAGTCTCCAGATCACCCTGAACACGCTTTCTCGGTTAGGCTGGCTGATCAACACAGACAAATCCTCCCTGGTGCCATCTCAGTGCTTAACCTTTCTAGGGATGCAGTTCGACACGACCCATGCCCGGTTCCTTCTCCTGAGGGAGAAGATAAACTCCATCGGGGGGGGGGGGGGATTCACCTTCTCTCCGACCCAAGTCCACGCCGTCTTCGCCTGTGCATGAGTGTCTTGGGAAAAATGGTGGCAGCTATGGAAGCAGTCCCGTTGCCCAGTTCCATACCCGGCCTGTTCAACTGGCCCTTCTGTCAGCATGGGACAAGAACCCGTCGTCTCTAGATCGAAGCATCAGGTTACCTCTTCATGTGAGAAGGTCATTAATATGGTGGACTCGTCCTTCTTCCTTCAGACCCGGGAGGTCATTCCTACCGCTTCGCTGGCAGGTGGTCACGACCGATGCCAGCCTCATCGGTTGGGGGGCAGTCTTCCTCCACCACACAGCGCAGGTCCGTTGGAGTCTCCACGAAGCCTCCATACCGATCAATATATTGGAGATAAGGGCAATTTACCTGGCGTTGCGTCACTGGCAGGACATTCTTGCAGGGTTCCCAGTCCGCGTACAATCTGACAACGCCACGGCTGTGGCGTACATAAACCGTCAGGGAGGAACACGCAGCAAGTCCGTCTAGTTTGGGCCGAGAACACTGTTCCGGCAATCTCAGCAGTCCACATTCCGGGGGTCGACAATTGGGCGGCTGACTTCTTCAGTCGGCAGGGCCTTGCCTCAGGAGAATGGTCTCTCCATCCCGAGGTGTTCCATCAGATATGCTTACGATGGGGCACGCCGAACGTCGACCTCATGGCGTCTCGGTTAAACCACAAGGTTCCATCCTTCATAGCCCGGTCCCGCGATCCCCTTGCGATTGCTGAGGACGCGCTAGTCATATCATGGTCTCAGTTCCAGCTGCCCTATCTTTTTCCCCCTCTACCATTGATCCCTCGGGTCGTCAAAAAGATCAAGACAGAGGGAGTACCGGTAATTCTAATAGCCCCGGATTGGCCCAGACGCGTCTGGTACGCAGATCTAGTAAACCTGCTCGTCGACTCCCCCTGGAGACTACCGGACCGTCCGGACCTCCTCTCTCAGGGTCCTATTCTTCATCAGAGTTCTCGTTCTCTGAATTTAATGGCATGGCCGTTGAGGCCGCAGTGTTGAGGAAGGCGGGTTTTGTGGACATCGTCATCCAGACCCTAATTAGTGCCAGAAAACCCGCAACCTCGCACATATTCCACAGAACCTGGAGAACCTTTTTTCGTCACTGCGAGAAAGATCTGCTAGCTCCCATGTCCTTTTCGTTACCGGTCATTTTGGCATTTCTTCAGTCTGGTCTGGAAGCGGGACTCTCTCTCTAAGCACCCTCAAAGGCCAAGATTTGGACTTGTCCATCCTATTCCAACGTAATTTGTCTTTCCGTCCTCAGGTCAAGACGTTTCTACAAGGGGTGGCTCACCTGGCGCCACCTCATCGCCCCCTGGTGGATCCATGGGACCTTAATATGGTCCTAAGCGTCCTCCAACAGCCCCCGTTTGAACCCATTCGGGACATCTCAGCCTCTCTTCTCTCCTGGAAGGTGGCTTTTCTGGTGGCTGTTACCTCTATTTTTAGGGTTGCAGAGCTCGCAGCCCTCTCATGTCGGACACCCTTTCTGGTCTTCCATCAAGACAAGGTAGTGCTCAGGCCGGTGCCTTCCTTTTTTGCCGAAAGTAGTCTCCTCTTTCCACATCAATGAGGACATTGTTTTGCCTTCCTTCTGCCCGGCCCCAGTGCACTCACGGGAGAAATCCCTGCATAAACTGGATCTGGTCAGAGCTCTACGTGTGTACCTTTCTAGAACGGCTTCCCTTCGGCGTTCGGACGCCCTGTTTGTCATCCCTGAAGGGCGTCGCAAGGGCCTTCCTGCTTCTAAGTCAACCATCGCCCGTTGGATACTCTCGACCATTTTGGAGGCATATCGCATCTCGGACAAACCTCCCCCTCCGGGGGTAAGGGCTCACTCCACCCGGGCGGTGGGGGCCTCTTAGGCTGTTCGCCATCAGGCTTCAGCTTCTCAGATCTGTAAGGCCGCAACATGGTCTTCACTCCACACCTTTTCAATGTTTTACATGGTCCACACTTATTCCTCGGCTGATGCGAGTCTTGGACGGAAGGTTGTGCAGGCAGCAGTTGCCCGCAGTCAGACCTAATCTGTGGCTAGCTTTTGTCCTCCCACCCTAGGGACTGCTTTTGGACGTCCCATGTTCCTGTGTCCCCCAATGAAACGATAAAGAAAAAGGGATTTTTGGTACTCACCGTAAAATCTCTTTCTTGGAGCCTTCATTGGGGGACACAGCACCCTCCCTGATTTTGGGCATATGTCCAGTTGGCCCTGTTGGGCATCTAATTTAGTTTTCACGGTTGTGCCCCATTGGGCATTGCATAGTTAATTTTTTTTGTGTTTCTCCTACTGCTTTAGCCACTAACTGGTGAGCTTGGTGCCTGTAGTCGGGTGTATACTGCGAAGGAGGAGCTATTTTCTTTTTTTACCTAGTGTCAACCTCCTAGCGACAACAGCATACACCGATGGTCCTGTGTCTCCCAATGAAGGCTCCAAGAAAGAGATTTTACGGTGAGTACCAAAAATCCCTCTTTTTTTATGCTGACAGACTCCCTTTAAGCTGCATATCATCCAATTAAAAAGAGCCTTAACCTCTGTATCACTTGCCTCGTGTATCACTTGCCTTCCCTATCACTTGCCTTGTGAATCACTTGTCTTCCCATCTTCTTACTTTTTGCTTCCCACGACAGGCGGATGTGATGCACTTGACAGACATGGATGTAAAGCAGGAGCTATTCCAGGACATCTTATCAGGAACGGAAATCTTGGTAAGTAGCCTGGTGGCGGGCCTGCCCCACAACGCGTCTCTGTAGGTTTGGGCTGATTAGTTTTAGACTGGAGCTACACGGCGCCTCACTGTGGTCAATATACGGCACTGAACTGGCTGGAAATAACCCAAATCTCTGCAGTTTCAGGTCCCAGGCTCGGCTCCCTGTTTGCAGCTCGGCTTCATGCTCTGCACTTTAATGATGATTTTACTCCGACGCTGGAAGAAGTAAGTCGGCTCGGGACAGATTCCTTATTTTTTTTTTTGCCCTATAAGATGTATAGTCAGGGGGTGCGAAACACAACAGGGGAAGGGGGCGATGCACTAAACCACCAGCGAAACAAGGGTGTCCACTTGTAACACCTTCACTACCCTACACTGCATTACTTAAGACCACCAGGGATCCAAATCTTTACGATTTCACCAACCAAAAAAAAATGTACCACCAAGTAATTAAATATTAATCTCTACTGCTCTAGGACACTGGATCTGGTAAAATGTACCCATTACAGAGCTAGGAAAAAGGGAGCATTACCCTAGACCACCAGGGAAAATACTAATCTCTCCTCTAGCACCGCAGCTTGTAAATTTAACCCTTCCTCTGCCAGGAAAGTCATGATTATTCTAAAATATTATTTTCTTTCTATTTTCTGAACTTTGTCTTAAAAATGCAGAAGTTTCCACACCTCCTGTGCTCTTCTGGCACCTGAGTAGCAGGGATCCTTTTTCCTGCTATTTTTTTTGCTTGTCTTTGGGGAGATTTGACGTTATTTTCTGTTGCTGGCAGCGAACTGAATTCCCCGGAGGACATTCTCAAATCCCTGGCGAGAATCCTGGACGGCATCCTGCAGGCGGATAAACAGCAAATGGAGAAGGCAAAAGCCCGAATCTTCTCAGCCCTGATCTGCGTATTAGAAATGAAGCAGATGAAAGGTAAGCACAGCGCCGCCACTGACTGACTGGTGGGGGGGGGGATCCATCCTAAATGACTGATATGTCCTTAGGTTAAGCCTGATAGGTGCTGGTTCAAGTTCTCGGATCGTCACCTATCAGGGTAAGGGGGCTCTCATTCCTTATAGAAGTCAATGGCGCAATGATCTCTGTTGACATCTATGGTAATTATGGAAAGATTATAGGAATATATGGAGGACCTCTTCAGGAACTTTGGCATGTTGCAAGGATGGTTGTCGGCATTATAGCTAAAACTAAAAGTGGATTGCTCAGATCTCCTTTTATTATCAAGAACACATCGCTCCCCTTCCTCTCAGCCTCCTGCTTGCCCGGGAGTGGTGCGCTCCTGAAGATTGACGGTTCAGACGAGAGCCGTGGTTGTGCCGCTGGTCTAACCTGAGCGCTTTGCCGTGTTGCAAGAACAGGCAGCGTTGGAAAAGTGGGATACAACCATACAGCCATCTGCAGAGCTTTTCTTGCAAGGTCCTTCCCTAGGAGACCGGCCACCGCTGATGGACTGCAGAGGTGGCTGGTAACCTAAGCAATGAGCAGTAAACTATACATTTAAAAAAAACTCTTATTGCAAAGTTGCTTGTTTTTATTACGCACTTTGCAAATGTACCCCTTTAACAAGATAAGAAGACCCCTTTAAGCCAGATTGGGTTATAATAAAGAATATCAAAATACCGTCAGCTTGTCAGGAGACAAAGATTATCGGCACATGACCTAAGGTGACGGAGCTGATCTGCCTCGTCCAATATCGCCCTCAGACAGGAGTGGCGCGGTGTGTGGAGCATGTTTCTTTTCTCGGCCTCTTCATTGGGGGGGCTCTGTGACGTGTTTTCTTTGTTTTATTTTATTTTCTGGGTGCAGTCAGCAGTATTCCCCAGTACCAGCAGCTGGTCCTCAGCGTATGTGAGAACCTACAGGACGAGGTGATGTCGCTTATAAATGAGACACGTCATGGACTGGAGACTGGGGATGGAGCAGAGGACAGGGACAGCATGGAGACGGATGACCTACCCAGAACCCGGCACAAAGACCAGCGTGATACGGTGAGAGATCGCCCCATGTATGACAGGAACTAGAGGTGTCGGCCATAGGGCCCCTCTGCCGGGCACATATATAATATGAGCTGCATTCTTTCTTTGTACAGGTTTGTGTTCTGGCATTACACTTGGCAAAAGAGCTGTGCCAGGCTGACGAAGATGGAGACCAGTGGCTACAGGTCATCAGGCAGCTGCCCGTGTTGCCCATGCTGTTTAGCGCCCTAGAGATCAGCCTCCGGGGCAAACAAAACCTGCATTTCTGCGAGGCGTCTTTCCACCTATTGTTTACATTGGCCAAAACGCACCAGGTAAGTGGCCTATCAACCATTGTGCCCTGAGTAGCTTCTGGTTTGTCACACAGTCCCATCGTCCCCCGATGTATAACATCCGACCCCCGCCATGCCGTCTGCCTTTACTAACATGACAGAGCGTCCGGTGGTGCAGAGCTCACTGACACCAGCGCAGTCCTGTAATAGGAGACACCGGGGTAACAAGTCCGTTCATGACATTTCTTCCTCTTATATCTTCCCCCATCACCTGTGAGTGATATTATTGAGAAGTGGAAGGAACCGCAGCAACTCAGCCACAAAGTGGAGACCCTGTAATGTTAGAGCTGGGGGCCGAGTGCTGAGGAGCAGAGGGCAGAAAAGTCACCAATGCTCTGCTGACCCCATATCTGCAGAGTCCATACCTCCTCTAGTATAACATCAGCACAAACACTGCGCCCCCGCCAGGAGCTACATGGCCGAGCAGCTGCATGCAGCCGTACATCACCAAGCACAATGCCGAGCGTCGGATGGAGTGGTGTAAAGCTGCCACCACTGGACTCTGGAGGAGACGTGTTCTGTGCAGTGATTGATCACACTTCTCTATCCGGCGTCTGATGGAGGAGTCTGGATTTGGTGATTCCAGGAGAACGTTACCCCCTGACTGCATTGTACCTGCTGTACAGATGGTGGAGGAGGATAATACTATGGGCTGTTATCAGGGGGCGGCCTCGGCCTCTTAGTCCCAGTGAAGGGAAATCTTAATCCTTCAACACAAGACATTGTGGACAATTGTAGCTTCCAGCTTTGTGGGAACACTTTGGGGAAGACCCTTTTTTGTCCCCCATGACTGCGCCCAGTGCACAAGGTCCATACAGACATGGAGGGAAAACATGAGCGACCGCACAGAGCCCGGACCTCAGCCCCATCCAAGAACAGAGATTGTGACCCCGGCCTCCCCCCAACATCAGGGTCTGACCCCACAAATGCTCTTCTGAATGAAGGGGCAAAAATTCCCACAGACTCCTCCAAAATCTTATAGAAATCCTTCCCAGAAGAGCGGGAGCCGATATATCTGCAGAAGGGCGACTCCATATTATGTCTATGGGTGTAGGATGGAAGGTCAGAAAATCTCCTGGAGGTGGGATGCGGGGGGCACATACTTTTCTACACACACCTCAGTGATGCCCATATGACTGTGTCCCGCAAGAGTGAAGCTGAGACATTTCATATACCGATAGATGCTGGTTGATATATGTCTTGTTTTTTCTCTCCAGGGTGCAGCGGCCATAGCGGGCGCGGGCATCACTCAGAGTATGTGCCTGCCTCTGCTGAGTGTCTACCAGCTGAGTACGAACGGTGCGAGTACGGTAAGAGAAGCGTGTTGAGATCACAGATGGCATTGCATGTGTTTTTCCATTGGACTTACAAACAATAATCACATTTTTTATATTAAAGGGGTTGTCCAATGAAGATAAGGCATTGCATATCCACAGGATTGGTGATAACTTACTGATCGGTGGGGGTCTGACCGCTGGGAATCACACCAGTTGGCAGAACAGGACACTTTTATCCCTCTTAGAGTGGAGCGCAGTGAGCATGCTCGACCGTCGCTCCATTCATTCCTATAGGGCTGCCGAGCGCTGCATTCACTTTTTTCTGGCTGCCAATTAAAAAATGACTGGAGTGGCATCCTATAGGCACCCCCTTAGAATGATGGGGCCGAGGGTCAAGTAGAAAGACAGAGATGGACGGGTGCGGATGTGTAACACAGCCATCATCTGTCAAGTATGATGTGGGCTCAGCTCCTGAGCCCGCATCCTATACGGGAAGCCAAAATTGGACATACCAGTACGTCCAATGCCGGTAATGGGTTAAAGCAAATCATTGTATATAAATCTAAAAGGTAATTTCGTTTATTTTCGATGTAGGTACAGCCGCCCCTCTCTTCCCGTAAAGTGGTCGATGCCCCCTCTTGGCCGGGCGTCTACCGTCTGACCGTATCTCTTATGGAACGGCTGCTGAAGACGCTGAGATATAATTTCCTTACAGATGCCTTAGACTTTCTAGGTGTTCACCAGGAAAGGATATTACAGGTAAGACGGGGGGGTGACGTCCTGCTACGGCGGGTGTTTAGATCACCGTGTGACGAGTGCCGTCTGTACCCCCGCAGTGCCTGAGCGCAGTACGCACCGTGCAGAGCTTGTCCTGTCTGGAGGAGGCTGACCACACTGTCGGCTTCTTGCTGCAGCTCTCCAACTTCACCAAAGAATGGCATTTCCACCTGCCGCAGCTAATGAAGGACGTTCAGGTAAGAAGTGGAACGTTGCGACCATCCACCCACGCTGGATATGTAGTAGCTCACCATCCTCTCACCCACACAGGTCAGTCTATGTTACTTGTGCCAATCCTGCACCTCTCTGCTGTACAGCCGCAAGATGCTGCAGCATTACCTCCAGGTGAGTGGCGGCATGATTTATGCTGGAGCAACTTCGCCAAACCTTCTGCAAAAGTGTGCTGCTATCATTTGCTTTACTCCTCAGATAAAAAGTGGCGAAGCTGTGAGTTCGGGTTCAGCCTCTCGTGGTCAGCGCACGCCTCAAACGCCATCCAAGCAGCCGAAACCAGAAACCGAGGCCTTGGAGCAGAGAGCGCTGCGCTCCGTCCAGCACAGTCTGCTAAAGATCCTCAGTAAGACGCTGGCCGCACTGCGAGCGTTCACACCCGATCTCTGCCAGATACTTCAGGTTTGTAACTGAAAAATGTGCAAAAAAGGAGGGAAAAGTAAATGGTTTTGTCTTTTTAATTTTTTCCCTTCTCTTCCAGCCTCTGGACCTCGCACAGTATCAGCTGCTTTTGGCCTTGAACTTTAGCACGCCGGCATTTGATGCAAATGTTGCACCATCGTTTGGTACTTTCCTGGCGACTGTAAATGTGATGCTCAACATGCTTGGAGAGGTGAGGGCATGTACGGGCTACTATAGATCTACACACGGGAAAACCAGGCACAGCGATTGTCTGGAGTCTGGGCACCGAGATGCCAGAACAGAGGAGGCTCCAATCCATAGCCAGTGCATATGTGATATATGCTTCCACCCCTTAGGTCTTCATTCTTACTTTTATGGCTGCAGTCCTGTTACTACAACGGAGGCAGCAGTCTCGGTGCACACGTATATCATCAGTCCCGTCTGATGCCGTTCTGTATTGTCCGTGTGAATGAGGGTTTAGCTTGCAGTTGATTTCCAAGACTCTATCATCACCATAAGCTTTTGTATTTACAGATGGATAAGAAAAAAGATCCTCCATTTCCATCTTCTGCTCCTGCAAGTCCTTCCGAGGAAAGCAAGAACATCAAGTAAGTGCCGTGTACAGAAACGTGTGCCGTGTGCTTCCTCTAGTGATAGCGTAGACTTGAAGGGTACACCGGATGGCAATCCTCTGACAAACGGAAGAGGGGGGGAACCCATTCATTGCCTGGTGTCATTATTAAGCTTGCTTAAAAAGAAAAGATATCCTCATTCTCGGCAGCACATTGCTCTATGTAAACAGGACATGTGCTGCCAAAACTATCTATCAACGTGAAACTTTTCAGCTTGTTTTTTTTTTAAAAATTTTGACAGCACATTCCTCTGTGTAAACGGGGCACGTGCTGCCGAGAACATGATATTCTACGTGTACAGAGCGGCCTATTAACGATCGCTCTCTGCACCTGCCTAAACAATCGCTGTCTCCTTGAAGACAACGGTCACTTCAAGTTTTAGAAAAGTCGCAACTTTTTTTTTTTTTCTTCTACAAAATGGGTTGTAATGCATTACTTTTAAATAAATAATGTCCCCCCAGTATTGCCCAAATGTCGCCTCGGTACCTGGTGCCAGGCGACACGTTGGCGTTTCTCAGCTATATATCCATCAGTGGCCATTGTCAAGCACCTGAGATTTAGTAGGTGACGTCGGGTTTTGTGCTCACCAGGCCGCTGCTGCTCTTCATCATTGAGAACTGTTTTTACCTGACCATCTCACAAGCGGTGCGTTATCTGCGGGACCCCTCGGTGCACCCCCGGGACAAGCAGCGCATGAAGCAGGAGCTCGGATCTGAACTGGTATGAATCCCCCCGATCAGATGAACACTTATGTCCCACCTTTATATACCGCCAGGTAATGATCCCTTTGTTGTGTCCTTTTCCTTCAGAGCACCCTTCTCTCCAGTTTGAATCGCTACACTCGGCGAGGGGTCCCGTCTTCTCCTGCCGCAGGGGTGCTGCCCTTACCACAACCCAAAGCTGGACCTTCAGCCAAAGCAGCGCCCGAGGCTCAGGAGCCCATTATCCAGCTGGTTCAGGCCTTTATAAGGCACGTACAAAGATAACTGAACTTTTTATTACTTGGTAATAACTACCGTCATGGACCATAATAAACATTCTTAAAGGTACGTGGCATCCATCAAGCAACTGTATAACTCCAGCCATTGCCAGTGTTGATGAAGGAAAGCCGGAGGAGGGGGGTCGTGGTCAGAACAAGCTGCTACATCTCCGCACAATGGGGGTGCATGTAGTTTAGCCCCCTCTTTGATGCATGCAGCGCTCGATAGTTTTCATTTCCCTGTGTGCTCCACTTTCCTTCTTTTTTTTTTGTACTGTCCCTTTATTTTCTTGTACTCTGACATTTTGTATTTATACTGAGCAGTAAAAAAAAAAAGAGACGACATTTACTGACTCGTGTGTGTGTAAGAAGCGTCCTGTCCGCCGCCGCCATTGCAGGAATGATAGAATTTATTAATATCTAATCAAACACAGACCAAGGAAGGGGATAAAATGCAGACAAGCAATAAATAACACTCAGGAATCAAATCAACCAAGCCGGACGATGGGTGCAGTTGTTCGAAGAAAAAAAGACGGAAGCTGTCCGAATTACACATTAGAAATAATTATCTTTCAGCGAGCGCGGCCGATCCAGAGCCTCCTGAGAGCGACACATTCCTCTGTGTAATATGGAAAGCCACAGTCATATAGTGTATAAGTAGGCGGCGGATCGTACATTCATGTAGTAGTGTCTAAGCAATATGGCCGCACCGTCGTAACGGGACATCGCGTACTAAGGAAAGGGAATTAATTCTAATGTCTTTCCAGTGCGGCCGGCGTATTGTCCATATATTTCTCACTATTACAGCAAATTCAATGTGGAGGCTGAATCTGTATCAGCAACGCTTTACATTGTGGGTGGAGGGGGGTCACAAAAACCACTTCTGCGTATAGGACTGGCAATAGATACTCTGCAGGGTAGAGGTTTCCTTTATAGTAGATCTGCCAGAAAGAAGGATAAGATCGAGGGGGCAACACTGAGCTCGGGGACATATAAAAAGCAGCCAGGACTCCTAGAGGAAGCCTGAGAGTCCGGCCTTCCCTCCCCACCCACACAGTGATCGGACCGCTCCTCCTGTATACAGTATGCAGGTGTGTGTGTGTGGTGGGGGGGGGGGGGCGACTCGCAGGCTTTCTCCATCAGTACTTACAAAGTTAATATGGAAGTGTTGTCTCATGTTCTGAAATGGGTAAAATTGCAAAATATTTGTCAAAACAAGCAACTTTTATTAAAAATATTCTCTGTTCTCAAGAACAAAGGAATTTTTTTTTCTCTATACTCCAAAAGTTTGTTGTCTAAGTCAGGGTTCCCCAACTCCAGTCCTCAAGGCCCACCAACAGGTCATGTTTTCAGGATTTCCTTAGTATTGCACAGGTGATGTAACTATTGCCTGTGCTGATGATGGAATTATCACCTGTGCAATACTAAGGAAATCCTGAAAACATGACCTGTTGGTGGGCCTTGAGGACTGGAGTTGGGGAACCCTGGCCTAAGTTACCGGTTACCTAGGAAAGGAGCAGGCTCTGTGCTTTACAGGAGTGTTTCCTAAAGTCCAGTCCTCAGCCCCCCACAGATCATGTTTTCAGGAGTTCTTTAGTAGTGGAGGTCCCAGGCATCGAATGCCCACCGAACTGATATTGATGACCCATTCTAAGTATATAAAGAGTAATGGACAACCTCTAAGTCATAGAAAACTTAATATCCAAATTGACTTACAAATATTAGGATAGTATATGAAAAAGAATACCCTTTAAAATGTAACTTTTAATGATTACTGACATCAGTATATTATTAAGTAATCATTAAAAGTTATATTTAAAAAGGTATTCTTTTTCGTAACGGAAACTTTCTATCCCCAAGCTCAGCATCTCGCCCCCGCTCAGAACGCTGCCTTCATTAGAGACCCAACACAACTACTTTAAAGGCCTTGCAGCCAGTTTCATTATATTTTGTTGTTTAGCAGCTTTGATGCCGTTTTATGCCTACAGCTCCTACGCTGACTGATGTGTCCCTTTTTTGGGTTAGCCAGGAATGCAGGAATGATTACACACGGTGGTTTGTTATTTGGAAATCTAGAAACACATCGCTTCACATTGGTGCTGTAGACACAAAACGGTAGGACAATTCTTTAAAGGAAGATTTACAGAGTTGCTTTATTTTATTTTTTTTTTTAAGGTGACACCGCATTGATTTAGCGTTGCAGGACTCCAAGGAAAGTTTGGAAGGTGAAACACTAATGCCCTCTCATTTTCAGGATGGGTAGGGAAAACATTTTCAGAGACCCTTCTCCAGGGGGCAGGGCAGTACTCTGGCCACTGGACAGGAACCAAGCAAACTGCCTCTTACCTGATGGCGGTCTTGGTGTAACGACATGCGGGTGTGTGCTATGCCACAGCGCCAGGCCGGCTAATCAAGAGAGGAGCCACAGAGTACTGACCTACCCCCACTGTACCAGGGTCTGGGGAATAGATTTGCTCATCTTTAGCAGGGGAGAAGTGGGGACTCATTATACTTTGCACAATGGGAATATTCTTGTAAGGTGCCGTCCCTCTCTGTAAGTGACTTATCCACCAGATAGAAGAGTGCCGGAGAAACAGACAAGGCAATGGCCGACAGATGGCTTGGAGAGTGAGTAGAGGGCACAATGAGGGGTTCACGTAGCGGCACAATGCCCCCCCCCAGAATCCCTCTCTGCATAGTGGCGATAAAGTGATCGTATTATCTGGATCCCACACGGTTTAGGGTTGGACCTTCCCATCTGCGACCCATCACTCTTCCGCATTGGTAAGAACAATGCACATTTTAGGTTTAGAACGAGATTTTGGGACAGACGTGGGGATGGGTGGGTAGCAGGCATTTTTCAGGAATCAGGGTGGAGGGGAAAGAATGAAATCAATGACTTTAGTGCAAGCATAATGGGTTACTGCGGTGCTGCGCCCTCCAACAGCAGAATTGTGTCATGGTGCTTAACCTCTCAGGTGCTGGAAAGGATTACGTAAATGGGGGACTGGTGGAGAGGATATGCAAGGATAGACATAAAAGGAACTTGGGGGGGGGAAGCAGCAGCCTCCGAGCAACGACGGCCCCGCTGGGCGATTGGCTTGTTGAGAGATTCTGCACAACGGCCACCTTCAGTCTAACTGAGGAGTTCCAGGTATGTGACGGGGACTTTGCCTTTCTGGTTCCCTCGCTCTCCGATAAGCCAGTCTGGGTCCATGCCAGGGAGGCTGTACACCGTGATGAGCTGGAGGGGAAAGAAATGGCCAAGGATTAGACATGATGCACAAGCTGGCCGTGGGGGTCTCCTTACTCAGCCGTGATAACGTCAGGAGCCCCATGGCCACGTCCGCAGAGTGGAGTTCATACTCTGCACACGGATGTCTCAATTTGGCCACACACATACTGCCTGAAACATCACACTCGGCATCCCCCACTCACCTCGTCGGCCATGAGAGCCAGCTCCGTGCTGTCCGCAGCCTCGTAGTCGTACAGCACTCTTGCCTTTCGTGTGCCACTCGCAGGGGGTTTGACGTCCGCTGGATTCAGGGTCCCATCCGTAGGATTGGGGCTTACAGCTTGGAGCAGGGGGAGAGTGGCAGCTGGAGGAGAGGTGCTGATTGTAGGGGCGACAACGGCTTCTGCATTCCCCACAAATGTGGATGGAAACCTGACAAAGAAAGAATGGTGAATACTGGTTATCAGGGGAAGTGATAGATCTTAAAGGTGTTTACTACTTGGACAGCCCTTTCTTAAAAGAAACGGTGCCTCATTTTAAATAAAAACCCCATATACTCTCCTCCTATTTCAATATCAGCACTGCATCTGTCAAGCCTTGTGGCACATGAGCGCTGCAGCCCATCAGCAACCACTGATGGGCTGCAGCACTCACACTTTCCTATTTCATCTGGATGGGGAGTAGATTTTATTTTTTTTTGCTATTTTACATCTGGAACAGTTTCATTTAAGAAGGGTCTACAACAGTATTGGGATCCATAGCTACAATGACATCCTATGAACCCTGCTGAGCATCGCAGCAGTAACAGATATGGCAGGCCGAAGGCGGCTATGTGAACCGCAGCACCACTACAACACGCCTCAAATGCCACGGACAGTTATCAGTGGCATGTAAGGGTTAACGGCAGCGATTGGAGATCCACAGATTGCACCTCCTCCATGGTGTGCGGACTGATCTGTACCACATACTTACACCTCACCCCGGGAGCTGGCGGCATAAGGGGGGAGAAAAAAAAAGTATTAGTCATTTCTGAAATATATTCACGTTTTCACAGTGGTGTTCTGGCAAAGCGAACTAGGACGACCATCTGCAGGCGACTGCTGGGGGCTTCCTGCTACATGAGGGGCCTTTGATGGACGTCCAGGCCGTTCCCATAAAGAGAAACAACCCATTCCTGACATGTCAGAAGCTTCTCATCCAGCTGACCAGTAACCTGCGCTGACAGTGGGAGAAACCTCTCCAACACAGCAGTTTACACATAGATGGTACAGAGGGGGGAGCCATCATCAGAAGACCACCTGTTTAAACCCAGTTTTTGTGTTGATGTGTAGGGGGAAAAATATACATGATCAAAATTTGTAATCTTGCAATTTTCACACTAGACACTGCGGTTCTTTAGGCTCATACTTCCTGACGTTTTCAGCAGTCTCATTATCATCAGAGGCAGGATTACAATGACTGATAACACCTCTATATACAGTAGATAACACAGGATCCACCACACACAATAGGTGATTTCACAGCTCACCTCCTCCTCCTGTACAATGACTGATAACACCTCAATATACAGTAGATAACACAGGATCCACCATTCACTATATGTGATGTCACAGCTCACCTCCTATACAATGACCTTTGCAGAGGCTCACTAGACAATTCAACACAAAATAGGGTTGGAGACTGCCCCTTGTGACCAATGTACATGTACCATTTCTTGAAACAGAAAGGTAAAGTCTAAAAAAAGGAAGAAAAAAAAAAAAAGCCCTAGTGGCCGGTGTTAGAATTGCAAGATTTCTAACTTTTATTTTTTTTTCCCCATATTGCAATTTTTAATAAAACAGAAACCTGATTTTAACAATAGGTCAAGTTCTGATGATGGCTTCCCTATCTAAGGAGAGCATAGAGAGTTAATTTGTGTAACTTTCTTCTCCCATATAGAGAGTATTGCCTGGTCTATAAGTCTCCACAAGGAGAAACAGTGCCCCCTGCAGGTTCCAACACCTAAATGCCACTCTTCCTATGGATTCATACAAATCTGTCCTGGTCATGTTATGAACACAAAGGCGTACGGCTCCTTAAACTAAAGCTTTTTATTATAATGAGAACAGATATGGATCCATGGAAGCAAACCAAGAAAATTTCTATTAAATGAAAGCAAATAGAGATCCCAAGAGCAATGAAGAATTAGTGCGGTAAGTTTGGAAAATGTAATTGCTGAACTGGAATAACCCCTTTAAATAAAACTCAAGCTGCACTTCACATCACAACCACTGGGTGGCCACAGACTTATTGTAAAATTGTGGGTTTAATTTTTTAAATGTGGTTGTCTCCTGCCACTCATCCTGTGATATGTGGAGAGCAAAGTAAGAATGTCTGCATCTCCCAGTGAAGTCCATGGGAGCAATATAATCTCAAATGTAACATGCTCCCCCTAGTGGTGGCTGCTGGGAAGCTTTATAAGAGACGTGTAATGCCTGCAGCATAGCATAGTGTGAACAGCCCCAGCCGTCCCGTACATACCTGCCCAGTTGTTTCTGCAGATCCACCATGTACTGGTAGCACTGAGCATAGTATGTGGCCTGGGCCTCTGCAAACTCGTGCAAGCAGCGAAGGTGATTGACCTGTGGAAGACACAGCAGGTGACGCACGCCATTCTTTTTCCAGGATACAGTTTCCTATGTCATGGCTGACAACACTTGGTAAATAGGATACAAGTCACACACAGAGGAGCGGATCCGCTGTGCAACAGGGAGTTCACCATTCACAAACGCCAAAGAGACATTTTTTTTCTTTTACAGGATTATTTCTATTTTTATAGCTGCAATTAATCCTACATTACAGGCTGCATTATGTAATCCAGAGCAGAAATCTCCCCAGCACTCCTTGCTGCATTAACCCCATCCTGACATGTGACGCGACAGTCCGGCATGTGTCAGGTGGTTTTATATGGAGCGTTGAGCCCGCGCCATGCCAGGAAGATGCCGGCCAGGATTCACACCCTGCAAGCAAACTATCGCAGCTTCAACTCCCCATTGGGGACATATATTGTTCCCCTCCATATATTATCTATAGACCATGTATAATGTATGGAGGCCCCCCCATCTGCTGTATACAGGCAGTATAGACTCACGTGAGTGCTGCTGATCCCCTCCATATATTATCTATAGACCATGTGTAATGTATGGAGGCCCCCCATCTGCTGTATACGGGCAGTATAGACTCACGTGAGTGCTGCTGATCCCCTCCATATATTATCTATAGACCATGTGTAATGTATGGAGGCCCCCCATCTGCTGTATACGGGCAGTATAGACTCACGTGAGTGCTGCTGATCCCCTCCATATATTATCTATAGACCATGTGTAATGTATGGAGGCCCCCCCATCTGCTGTATACAGGCAGTATAGACTCACGTGAGTGCTGCTGATCCCCTCCATATATTATCTATAGACCATGTGTAATGTATGGAGGCCCCCCATCTGCTGTATACGGGCAGTATAGACTCACGTGAGTGCTGCTGATCCCCTCCATACATTATCTATACACCATGTGTAATGTATGGAGGCCCCCCCCATCTGCTGTATACGGGCAGTATAGACTCACGTGAGTGCTGCTGATCCCCTCCATACATTATCTATAGACCATGTGTAATGTATGGAGGCCCCCCATCTGCTGTATACAGGCAGTATAGACTCACGTGAGTGCTGCTGATCCCCTCCATACATTATCTATAGACCATGTGTAATGTATGGAGGCCCCCCATCTGCTGTATACAGGCAGTATAGACTCACGTGAGTGCTGCTGATCACCTCCATACATTATCTATAGACCATGTATAATGTATGGAGGCCCCCCCATCTGCTGTATACAGGCAGTATAGACTCACGTGAGTGCTGCTGATCCCCTCCGTACATTATCTATAGACCATGTATAATGTATGGAGGCCCCCCATCTGCTGTATACGGCCAGTATAGACTCACGTGAGTGCTGCTGATCCCCTCCGTACATTATCTATAGACCATGTATAATGTATGGAGGCCCCCCATCTGCTGTATACGGGCAGTATAGACTCACATGAGTGCTGCTGATCCCCTCCATACATTATCTATAGACCATGTGTAATGTATGAAGGCCCACCCCCCCATCTGCTGTATACAGGCAGTATAGACTCACGTGAGTGCTGCTGATCCCCTCCATACATTATCTATAGACCATGTGTAATGTATGGAGGCCCCCCCCATCTGCTGTATACAGGCACTATAGACTCACGTGAGTGCTGCTGATCCCCTCCGTACATTATCTATAGACCATGTGTAATGTATGGAGGCCCCCCCATCTGCTGTATACGGGCAGTATAGACTCACGTGAGTGCTGCTGATCCCCTCCATACATTATCTATAGACCATGTGTAATGTATGGAGGCCCCCCATCTGCTGTATACGGGCAGTATAGACTCACGTGAGTGCTGCTGATCCCCTCCGTACATTATCTATAGACCATGTGTAATGTATGGAGGCCCCCCATCTGCTGTATACAGGCAGTATAGAATCACGTGAGTGCTCCTGATCCCCTCCATATATTATCTATAGACCATGTATAATGTATGGAGGCCCCCCAATCTGCTGTATACAGGCAGTATAGACTCACGTGAGTGCTGCTCATCCGCTCCATACATTATCTATAGACCATGTGTAATGTATGGAGGCCCCCCATCTGCTGTATACGGGCAGTATAGACTCACGTGAGTGCTGCTGATCCCCTCCATACATTATCTATAGACCATGTGTAATGTATGGAGGCCCCCCATCTGCGGTATACGGCCAGT
The DNA here is from genome assembly GCF_046119375.1 of Phyllobates terribilis. Taxonomy (NCBI): domain Eukaryota; kingdom Metazoa; phylum Chordata; class Amphibia; order Anura; family Dendrobatidae; genus Phyllobates; species Phyllobates terribilis. Next base: position 244,137,988 of record NW_027362767.1, on the reverse strand, counting down.
ATAGACTCACGTGAGTGCTGCTGATCCCCTCCATACATTATCTATAGACCATGTGTAATGTATGGAGGCCCCCCATCTGCTGTATACGGGCAGTATAGACTCACGTGAGTGCTGCTGATCCCCTCCGTACATTATCTATAGACCATGTGTAATGTATGGAGGCCCCCCATCTGCTGTATACGGGCAGTATAGAATCACGTGAGTGCTGCTGATCCCCTCCGTACATTATCTATAGACCATGTGTAATGTATGGAGGCCCCCCCATCTGCTGTATACGGGCAGTATAGACTCACGTGAGTGCTGCTGATCCCCTCCATACATTATCTATAGACCATGTGTAATGTATGGAGGCACCCCCATCTGCTGTATACAGGCAGTATAGACTCACGTGAGTGCTGCTGATACCCTCCATACATTATCTATAGACCATGTGTAATGTATGGAGGCCCCCCCCCATCTGCTGTATACAGGCAGTATAGACTCACGCGAGTGCTGCTGATCCCCTCCATACATTATCTATAGACCATGTGTAATGTATGGAGGCCCCCCCCCATCTGCTGTATACGGGCAGTATAGACTCACGTGAGTGCTGCTGATCCCCTCCATACATTATCTATAGACCATGTGTAATGTATGGAGGCCCCCCCATCTGCTGTATACGGGCAGTATAGACTCACGTGAGTGCTGCTGATCACCCCCATACATAATCTATAGACCATGTGTAATGTATGGAGGCCCCCCATCTGCTGTATACGGGCAGTATAGACTCACGTGAGTGCTGCTGATCACCCCCATACATAATCTATAGACCATGTGTAATGTATGGAGGCCCCCCCATCTGCTGTATACGGGCAGTATAGACTCACGTGAGTGCTGCTGATCCCCTCCATACATTATCTATAGACCATGTGTAATGTATGGAGGCCCCCCCCCATCTGCTGTATACAGGCAGTATAGACTCACGCGAGTGCTGCTGATCCCCTCCATACATTATCTATAGACCATGTGTAATGTATGGAGGCCCCCCCCCATCTGCTGTATACGGGCAGTATAGACTCACGTGAGTGCTGCTGATCCCCTCCATACATTATCTATAGACCATGTGTAATGTATGGAGGCCCCCCATCTGCGGTATACGGCCAGTATAGACTCACGTGAGTGCTGCTGATCCCCTCCATACATTATCTATAGACCATGTGTAATGTATGGAGGCCCCCCATCTGCGGTATACGGCCAGTATAGACTCACGTGAGTGCTGCTGATCCCCTCCATACATTATCTATAGACCATGTGTAATGTATGGAGGCCCCCCCATCTGCTGTATACAGGCAGTATAGACTCACGTGAGTGCTGCTGATCCCCTCCATACATTATCTATAGACCATGTGTAATGTATGGAGGCCCCCCCCCATCTGCTGTATACAGGCAGTATAGACTCACGCTAGTGCTGCTGATCCCCTCCATACATTATCTATAGACCATGTGTAATGTATGGAGGCCCCCCCATCTGCTGTATACAGGTAGTATAGACTCACGTGAGTGCTGCTGATCCCCTCCATACATTATCTATAGACCATGTGTAATGTATGGAGGCCCCCCCCATCTGCTGTATACAGGCAGTATAGACTCACATGACTGCTGCTGATCCCCTCCGTACATTATCTATGGACCATGTGTAATGTATGGAGGCCCCCCCATCTGCTGTATACAGGCAGTATAGACTCACGTGAGTGCTGCTGATCCCCTCCATACATTATCTATAGACCATGTGTAATGTATGGAGGCCCCCCCCATCTGCTGTATACAGGCAGTATAGACTCACGCTAGTGCTGCTGATCCACTCCATACATTATCTATAGACCATGTGTAATGTATGAAGGCCCCCCCCCCCATCTGCTGTATACGGCCAGTATAGACTCACGTGAGTGCTGCTGATCCCCTCCATACATTATCTATAGACCATGTGTAATGTATGGAGGCCCCCCATCTGCTGTATACGGCCAGTATAGACTCACGTGAGTGCTGCTGATCCCCTCCATACATTATCTATAGACCATGTGTAATGTATGGAGGCCCCCCCCATCTGCTGTATACAGGCAGTATAGACTCACGTGAGTGCTGCTGATCCCCTCCATACATTATCTATAGACCATGTGTAATGTATGGAGGCCCCCCCATCTGCTGTATACGGGCAGTATAGACTCACGTGAGTGCTGCTGATCCCCTCCATATATTATCTATAGACCATGTGTAATGTATGGAGGCCCCCCATCTGCTGTATACGGGCAGTATAGACTCACGTGAGTGCTGCTGATCCCCTCCATATATTATCTATAGACCATGTGTAATGTATGGAGGCCCCCCCATCTGCTGTATACAGGCAGTATAGACTCACATGAGTGCTGCTGATCCCCTCCGTACATTATCTATAGACCATGTGTAGTGTATGGAGACCCCCCATCTGCGGTATACGGCCAGTATAGACTCACGTGAGTGCTGCTGATCCCCTCCATATATTATCTATAGACCATGTGTAATGTATGGAGGCCCCCCATCTGCTGTATACGGGCAGTATAGACTCACGTGAGTGCTGCTGATCCCCTCCATATATTATCTATAGACCATGTGTAATGTATGGAGGCCCCCCCATCTGCTGTATACAGGCAGTATAGACTCACATGAGTGCTGCTGATCCCCTCCGTACATTATCTATAGACCATGTGTAATGTATGGAGGCCCCCCCATCTGCTGTATACAGGCAGTATAGACTCACGTGAGTGCTGCTGATCCCCTCCATACATTATCTATAGACCATGTGTAATGTATGGAGGCCCCCCCATCTGCTGTATACAGGCAGTATAGACTCACGCTAGTGCTGCTGATCCCCTCCATACATTATCTATAGACCATGTGTAATGTATGAAGGCCCCCCCCCCATCTGCTGTATACGGCCAGTATAAACTCACGTGAGTGCTGCTGATCCCCTCCATACATTATCTATAGACCATGTGTAATGTATGGAGGCCCCCCATCTGCTGTATACAGGCAGTATAGACTCACGTGAGTGCTGCTGATCCCCTCCATACATTATCTATAGACCATGTGTAATGTATGGAGGCCCCCCCCATCTGCTGTATACGGGCAGTATAGACTCACGTGAGTGCTGCTGATCCCCTCCATACATTATCTATAGACCATGTGTAATGTATGGAGGCCCCCCATCTGCTGTATACGGGCAGTATAGACTCACGTGAGTGCTGCTGATCCCCTCCATACATTATCTATAGACCATGTGTAGTGTATGGAGACCCCCCATCTGCGGTATACGGCCAGTATAGACTCACGTGAGTGCTGCTGATCCCCTCCATATATTATCTATAGACCACGTGTAATGTATGGAGGCCCCCCATCTGCTGTATACGGGCAGTATAGACTCACGTGAGTGCTGCTGATCCCCTCCATACATTATCTATAGACCATGTGTAATGTATGGAGGCCCCCCATCTGCGGTATACGGCCAGTATAGACTCACGTGAGTGCTGCTGATCCCCTCCATACATTATCTATAGACCATGTGTAATGTATGGAGGCCCCCCATCTGCGGTATACGGCCAGTATAGACTCACGTGAGTGCTGCTGATCCCCTCCATATATTATCTATAGACCATGTGTAATGTATGGAGGCCCCCCCCATCTGCGGTATACGGCCAGTATAGACTCACGTGAGTGCTGCTGATCACCCCCATACATAATCTATAGACCATGTGTAATGTATGGAGGCCCCCCATCTGCTGTATACGGGCAGTATAGACTCACGTGAGTGCTGCTGATCCACTCCATACATTATCTATAGACCATGTGTAATGTATGGAGGCCCCCCATCTGCTGTATACGGCCAGTATAGACTCACGTGAGTGCTGCTCATCCGCTCCATACATTATCTATAGACCATGTGTAATGTATGGAGGCCCCCCATCTGCTGTATACGGCCAGTATAGACTCACGTGAGTGCTGCTGATCCCCTCCATATATTATCTATAGACCATGTATAATGTATGGAGGCCCCCCATCTGCTGTATACGGCCAGTATAGACTCACGTGAGTGCTGCTCATCCGCTCCATACATTATCTATAGACCATGTGTAATGTATGGAGGCCCCCCCATCTGCTGTATACAGGCAGTATACACTCACGTGAGTGCTGCTGATCCCCTCCGTACATTATCTATAGACCATGTATAATGTATGGAGGCCCCCCATCTGCAGTATACGGGCAGTATAGACTCACGTGAGTGCTGCTGATCCCCTCCATACATTATCTATAGACCATGTGTAATGTATGAAAGCCCCCCCCCCCCATCTGCTGTATACAGGCAGTATAGACTCACGTGAGTGCTGCTGATCCCCTCCATACATTATCTATAGACCATGTGTAATGTATGGAGGCCCCCCATCTGCTGTATACAGGCAGTATAGACTCACGAGAGTGCTGCTGATCCCCTCCGTACATTATCTATAGACCATGTGTAATGTATGGAGGCCCCCCCATCTGCTGTATACAGGCAGTATAGACTCACGTGAGTGCTGCTGATCCCCTCCATACATTATCTATAGACCATGTGTAATGTATGGAGGCCCCCCCATCTGCTGTATACGGGCAGTATAGACTCACGTGAGTGCTGCTGATCACCCACATACATAATCTATAGACCATGTGTAATGTATGGAGGCCCCCCATCTGCGGTATACGGGCAGTATAGACTCACGTGAGTGCTGCTGATCCCCTCCATACATTATCTATAGACCATGTGTAATGTATGGAGGCCCCCCCATCTGCTGTATACAGGCAGTATAGACTCACGTGAGTGCTGCTGATCCCCTCCATACATTATCTATAGACCATGTGTAATGTATGGAGGCCCCCCATCTGCTGTATACGGGCAGTATAGACTCACGTGAGTGCTGCTGATCCCCTCCATACATTATCTATAGACCATGTGTAATGTATGGAGGCCCCCCCATCTGCTGTATACAGGCAGTATAGACTCACGTGAGTGCTGCTGATCCCCTCCATATATTATCTATAGACCATGTGTAATGTATGGAGGCCCCCCCCCATCTGCTGTATACGGGCAGTATAGACTCACGTGAGTGCTGCTGATCCCCTCCATACATTATCTATAGACCATGTGTAATGTATGGAGGCCCCCCACCTGCTGTATACGGCCAGTATAGACTCACGTGAGTGCTGCTGATCCCCTCCATACATTATCTATAGACCATGTGTAATGTATGGAGGCCCCCCACCTGCTGTATACGGCCAGTATAGACTCACGTGAGTGCTGGTGATCCCCTCCATACATTATCTATAGACCATGTGTAATGTATGGAGGCCCCCCATCTGCTGTATACGGCCAGTATAGACACACGTGAGTGCTGCTGATCCCCTCCATACATTATCTATAGACCATGTGTAATGTATGGAGGCCCCCCCATCTGCTGTATACGGCCAGTATAGACACACGTGAGTGCTGCTGATCCCCTCCATATATTATCTATAGACCATGTGTAATGTATGGAGGCCCCCCCCCCCCCAGCTGCTGTATACGGGCAGTATAGACTCACGTGAGTGCTGCTGATCCCCTCCATACATTATCTATAGACCATGTGTAATGTATGGAGGCCCCCCACCTGCTGTATACGGCCAGTATAGACTCACGTGAGTGCTGCTGATCCCCTCCATACATTATCTATAGACCATGTGTAATGTATGGAGGCCCCCCCATCTGCTGTATACGGCCAGTATAGACACACGTGAGTGCTGCTGATCCCCTCCATACATTATCTATAGACCATGTGTAATGTATGGAGGCCCCCATCTGCTGTATACGGGCAGTATAGACTCACGTGAGTGCTGCTGATCCCCTCCATACATTATCTATAGACCATGTGTAATGTATGGAGGCCCCCCCATCTGCTGTATACGGCCAGTATAGACACACGTGAGTGCTGCTGATCCCCTCCATATATTATCTATAGACCATGTGTAATGTATGGAGGCCCCCCATCTGCGGTATACGGCCAGTATAGACTCACGTGAGTGCTGCTGATCCCCTCCATATATTATCTATAGACCATGTGTAATGTATGGAGGCCCCCCATCTGCTGTATACGGGCAGTATAGACTCACGTGAGTGCTGCTGATCCCCTCCATATCTTATCTATAGACCATGTGTAATGTATGGAGGCCCCCCATCTGCTGTATACGGGCAGTATAGACTCAAGTGAGTGCTGCTCCTCACCTCCATACATTATCTATAGACCATGTGTAATGTATGGAGGCCCCCCATCTGCGGTATACGGCCAGTATAGACTCACGTGAGTGCTGCTGATCACCCCCATACATAATCTAAAGACCATGTGTAATGTATGGAGGCCCCCCATCTGCTGTATACGGGCAGTATAGACTCACGTGAGTGCTGCTGATCCCCTCCATATATTATCTATAGACCATGTGTAATGTATGGAGGCCCCCCCATCTGCTGTATACAGGCAGTATAGACTCACGTGAGTGCTGCTGATCCCCTCCGTACATTATCTATAGACCATGTATAATGTATGGAGGCCCCATCTGCAGTATACGGGCAGTATAGACTCACGTGAGTGCTGCTGATCCCCTCCATACATTATCTATAGACCATGTGTAATGTATGAAGGCCCCCCCCCCCCCATCTGCTGTATACAGGCAGTATAGACTCACGTGAGTGCTGCTGATCCCCTCCATACATTATCTATAGACCATGTGTAATGTATGAAGGCCCCCCCCCCCCCCATCTGCTGTATACAGGCAGTATAGACTCACGTGAGTGCTGCTGATCCCCTCCATACATTATCTATAGACCATGTGTAATGTATGGAGGCCCCCCATCTGCAGTATACGGGCAGTATAGACTCACGCGAGTGCTGCTGATCCACTCCATACATTATCTATAGACCATGTGTAATGTATGAAGGCCCCCCCCCCCCATCTGCTGTATACAGGCAGTATAGACTCACGTGAGTGCTGCTGATCCCCTCCATACATTATCTATAGACCATGTGTAATGTATGGAGGCCCCCCCCATCTGCTGTATACAGGCAGTATAGACTCACGCGAGTGCTGCTGATCCCCTCCATACATTATCTATAGACCATGTGTAATGTATGGAGGCCCCCCCATCTGCTGTATACGGGCAGTATAGACTCACGTGAGTGCTGCTGATCCCCTCCGTACATTATCTATAGACCATGTGTAATGTATGGAGGCCCCCCCCATCTGCTGTATACAGGCAGTATAGACTCACGCGAGTGCTGCTGATCCCCTCCATACATTATCTATAGACCATGTGTAATGTATGGAGGCCCCCCCATCTGCTGTATACGGGCAGTATAGACTCACGTGAGTGCTGCTGATCACCCCCATACATAATCTATAGACCATGTGTAATGTATGGAGGCCCCCCATCTGCGGTATACGAGCAGTATAGACTCGCGTGAGTGCTGCTGATCCCCTCCATACATTATCTATAGACCATGTGTAATGTATGGAGGCCCCCCCATCTGCTGTATACAGGCAGTATAGACTCACGTGAGTGCTGCTGATCCCCTCCGTACATTATCTATAGACCATGTATAATGTATGGAGGCCCCCCATCTGCAGTATACGGGCAGTATAGACTCACGTGAGTGCTGCTGATCCCCTCCATACATTATCTATAGACCATGTGTAATGTATGAAGGCCCCCCCCCCCCCATCTGCTGTATACAGGCAGTATAGACTCACGTGAGTGCTGCTGATCCCCTCCATACATTATCTATAGACCATGTGTAATGTATGGAGGCCCCCCCATCTGCTGTATACGGGCAGTATAGACTCACGTGAGTGCTGCTGATCCCCTCCATACATTATCTATAGACCATGTGTAATGTATGGAGGCCCCCCCCATCTGCTGTATACAGGCAGTATAGACTCACGCGAGTGCTGCTGATCCCCTCCATACATTATCTATAGACCATGTGTAATGTATGGAGGCCCCCCCATCTGCGGTATACGGGCAGTATAGACTCACGTGAGTGCTGCTGATCCCCTCCATACATTATCTATAGACCATGTGTAATGTATGGAGGCCCCCCCATCTGCTGTATACAGGCAGTATAGACTCACGTGAGTGCTGCTGATCCCCTCCATATATTATCTATAGACCATGTGTAATGTATGGAGGCCCCCCATCTGCTGTATACGGGCAGTATAGACTCACGTGAGTGCTGCTGATCCCCTCCATACATTATCTATAGACCATGTGTAATGTATGGAGGCCCCCCATCTGCAGTATACGGGCAGTATAGACTCACGTGAGTGCTGCTGATCCACGACATACATTATCTATAGACCATGTGTAATGTATGGAGGCCCCCCCCATCTGCTGTATACGGGCAGTATAGACTCACGTGAGTGCTGCTGATCCCCTCCATACATTATCTATAGACCATGTGTAATGTATGGAGGCCCCCCATCTGCTGTATACGGCCAGTATGGACCCACGTGAGTGCTGCTGATCCCCTCCATACATTATCTATAGACCATGTGTAATGTATGGAGGCCCCCCCCATCTGCTGTATACGGGCAGTATAGACTCACGTGAGTGCTGCTGATCCCCTCCATACATTATCTATAGACGATGTGTAATGTATGGAGGCCCCCCCCATCTGCTGTATACGGGCAGTATAGACTCACATGAGTGCTGCTGATCCCCTCCGTACATTATCTATAGACCATGTATAATGTATGGAGGCCCCCCATCTGCAGTATACGGGCAGTATAGACTCACGTGAGTGCTGCTGATCCACTCCATACATTATCTATAGACCATGTGTAATGTATGGAGGCCCCCCCATCTGCTGTATACGGGCAGTATAGACTCACGTGAGTGCTGCTGATCACCCCCATACATAATCTATAGACCATGTGTAATGTATGGAGGCCCCCCATCTGCGGTATACGGGCAGTATAGACTCACGTGAGTGCTGCTGATCCCCTCCATACATTATCTATAGACCATGTGTAATGTATGGAGGCCCCCCATCTGCAGTATACGGGCAGTATAGACTCACGCGAGTGCTGCTGATCCACTCCATACATTATCTATAGACCATGTGTAATGTATGAAGGCCCCCCCCCCCCATCTGCTGTATACAGGCAGTATAGACTCACGCGAGTGCTGCTGATCCCCTCCATACATTATCTATAGACCATGTGTAATGTATGGAGGCCCCCCATCTGCAGTATACGGGCAGTATAGACTCACGTGAGTGCTGCTGATCCCCTCCATACATTATCTATAGACCATGTGTAATGTATGGAGGCCCCCCCCATCTGCTGTATACAGGCAGTATAGACTCACGCGAGTGCTGCTGATCCCCTCCATACATTATCTATAGACCATGTGTAATGTATGGAGGCCCCCCCATCTGCTGTATACGGGCAGTATAGACTCACGTGAGTGCTGCTGATCACCCCCATACATAATCTATAGACCATGTGTAATGTATGGAGGCCCCCCATCTGCGGTATACGGGCAGTATAGACTCACGTGAGTGCTGCTGATCCCCTCCATACATTATCTATAGACCATGTGTAATGTATGGAGGCCCCCCCATCTGCTGTATACAGGCAGTATAGACTCACGTGAGTGCTGCTGATCCCCTCCATATATTATCTATAGACCATGTGTAATGTATGGAGGCCCCCCATCTGCTGTATACGGGCAGTATAGACTCACGTGAGTGCTGCTGATCCCCTCCATACATTATCTATAGACCATGTGTAATGTATGGAGGCCCCCCCCATCTGCTGTATACGGGCAGTATAGACTCACGTGAGTGCTGCTGATCACCCCCATACATAATCTATAGACCATGTGTAATGTATGGAGGCCCCCCCATCTGCTGTATACGGCCAGTATGGACCCACGTGAGTGCTGCTGATCCCCTCCATACATTATCTATAGACCATGTGTAATGTATGGAGGCCCCCCCCATCTGCTGTATACGGGCAGTATAGACTCACGTGAGTGCTGCTGATCCCCTCCATACATTATCTATAGACCATGTGTAATGTATGGAGGCCCCCCCCATCTGCTGTATACGGGCAGTATAGACTCACGTGAGTGCTGCTGATCCCCTCCGTACATTATCTATAGACCATGTATAATGTATGGAGGCCCCCCATCTGCAGTATACGGGCAGTATATACTCACGTGAGTGCTGCTGATCCACTCCATACATTATCTATAGACCATGTGTAATGTATGGAGGCCCCCCATCTGCAGTATACGGGCAGTATAGACTCACGTGAGTGCTGCTGATCCACTCCATACATTATCTATAGACCATGTGTAATGTATGGAGGCCCCCCCATCTGCTGTATACGGGCAGTATAGACTCACGTGAGTGCTGCTGATCACCCCCATACATAATCTATAGACCATGTGTAATGTATGGAGGCCCCCCATCTGCGGTATACGGGCAGTATAGACTCACGTGAGTGCTGCTGATCCACTCCATACATTATCTATAGACCATGTGTAATGTATGGAGGCCCCCCATCTGCAGTATACGGGCAGTATAGACTCACGTGAGTGCTGCTGATCCCCTCCATATATTATCTATAGACCATGTGTAATGTATGGAGGCCCCCCATCTGCTGTATACAGGCAGTATAGACTCACGTGAGTGCTGCTGATCCCCTCCATACATTATCTATAGACCATGTGTAATGTATGGAGGCCCCCCATCTGCAGTATACGGGCAGTATAGACTCACGCGAGTGCTGCTGATCCACTCCATACATTATCTATAGACCATGTGTAATGTATGAAGGCCCCCCCCCCCCCATCTGCTGTATACAGGCAGTATAGACTCACGTGAGTGCTGCTGATCCCCTCCATACATTATCTATAGACCATGTGTAATGTATGGAGGCCCCCCCATCTGCTGTATACGGGCAGTATAGACTCACGTGAGTGCTGCTGATCCCCTCCATACATTATCTATAGACCATGTGTAATGTATGGAGGCCCCCCCCATCTGCTGTATACAGGCAGTATAGACTCACGCGAGTGCTGCTGATCCCCTCCATACATTATCTATAGACCATGTGTAATGTATGGAGGCCCCCCCATCTGCTGTATACGGGCAGTATAGACTCACGTGAGTGCTGCTGATCACCCCCATACATAATCTATAGACCATGTGTAATGTATGGAGGCCCCCCATCTGCGGTATACGGGCAGTATAGACTCACGTGAGTGCTGCTGATCCCCTCCATACATTATCTATAGACCATGTGTAATGTATGGAGGCCCCCCCATCTGCTGTATACAGGCAGTATAGACTCACGTGAGTGCTGCTGATCCCCTCCATATATTATCTATAGACCATGTGTAATGTATGGAGGCCCCCCATCTGCTGTATACGGGCAGTATAGACTCACGTGAGTGCTGCTGATCCCCTCCATACATTATCTATAGACCATGTGTAATGTATGGAGGCCCCCCATCTGCAGTATACGGGCAGTATAGACTCACGTGAGTGCTGCTGATCCACTCCATACATTATCTATAGACCATGTGTAATGTATGGAGGCCCCCCCCATCTGCTGTATACGGGCAGTATAGACTCACGTGAGTGCTGCTGATCCCCTCCATACATTATCTATAGACCATGTGTAATGTATGGAGGCCCCCCATCTGCTGTATACGGCCAGTATGGACCCACGTGAGTGCTGCTGATCCCCTCCATACATTATCTATAGACCATGTGTAATGTATGGAGGCCCCCCCCATCTGCTGTATACGGGCAGTATAGACTCACGTGAGTGCTGCTGATCCCCTCCATACATTATCTATAGACCATGTGTAATGTATGGAGGCCCCCCCATCTGCTGTATACGGGCAGTATAGACTCACGTGAGTGCTGCTGATCACCCCCATACATAATCTATAGACCATGTGTAATGTATGGAGGCCCCCCATCTGCGGTATACGGGCAGTATAGACTCACGTGAGTGCTGCTGATCCACTCCATACATTATCTATAGACCATGTGTAATGTATGGAGGCCCCCCATCTGCAGTATACGGGCAGTATAGACTCACGTGAGTGCTGCTGATCCACTCCATACATTATCTATAGACCATGTGTAATGTATGAAGGCCCCCCCCCCCCCCATCTGCAGTATACGGCCAGTATAGACTCACGTGAGTGCTGCTGATCCCCTCCATACATTATCTATAGACCATGTGTAATGTATGGAGGCCCCCCATCTGCGGTATACGGCCAGTATAGACTCACGTGAGTGCTGCTGATCCCCTCCATATATTATCTATAGACCATGTGTAATGTATGGAGGCCCCCCATCTGCTGTATACGGGCAGTATAGACTCACGTGAGTGCTGCTGATCCCCTCCGTACATTATCTATAGACCATGTGTAATGTATGGAGGCCCCCCCATCTGCTGTATACAGGCAGTATAGACTCACGTGAGTGCTGCTGATCCCCTCCATATATTATCTATAGACCATGTGTAATGTATGGAGGCCCCCTATGTACTGTATACGGGCAGTATAGACTCACGTGAGTGAGGATGATCCCCTCCATATATTATCTATAGACCATGTGTAATGTATGGAGGCCCCCCCATCTGCTGTATACGGCCAGTATAGACTCACGTGAGTGCTGCTGATCCCCTCCATATATTATCTATAGACCATGTGTAATGTATGGAGGCCCCCCCATCTGCTGTAAACGGGCAGTATAGACTCACGTGAATGCTGCTGATCCCCTCCATACATTATCTATAGACCATGTGTAATGTATGGAGGCCCCCCCATCTGCTGTATACGGCCAGTATAGACTCACGTGAGTGCTCCTGATCCCCTCCATACATTATCTATAGACCATGTGTAATGTATGGAGGCCCCCCCCATCTGCTGTATACGGCCAGTATAGACTCACGTGAGTGCTGCTGATCACCTCCATACATTATCTATAGACCATGTGTAATGTATGGAGGCCCCCCATCTGCTGTATACGGGCAGTATAGACTCACGTGAGTGCTGCTGATCCCCTCCATATATTATCTATAGACCATGTGTAATGTATGGAGGCCCCCCCATCTGCTGTATACGGCCAATATAGACCCATGTGAGTGCTGCTGATCCCCTCCATATATTATCTATAGACCATGTGTAATGTATGGAGGCCCCCCATCTGCTGTATACGGGCAGAATATACTCACGTGAGTGCTGCTGATCCCCTCCATACATTATCTATGGACCATGTGTAATGTATGGAGGCCCCCCATCTGCTGTATACGGGCAGTATAGACTCACGTGAGTGCTGCTGATCACCTCCATATATTATCTATAGACCATGTGTAATGTATGGAGGCCCCCCCATCTGCTGTATACGGGCAGTATAGACTCACGCGAGTGCTGCTGATCCCCTCTGTACATTATCTATGGACCATGTGTAATGTATGGAGGCCCCCCGTGTGCTGTATACGGCCAGTATAGACTCACGTGAGTGCTCCTGATCCCCTCCATACATTATCTACAGACCATGTGTAATGTATGGAGGCCCCCCCATCTGCTGTATACGGGCAGTATAGACTCACGTGAGTGCTGCTGATCCCCTCCATATATTATCTATAGACCATGTGTAATGTATGGAGGCCCCCCATCTGCTGTATACGGGCAGTATATACTCACGTGAGTGCTGCTGATCCCCTCCATACATTATCTATAGACCATGTGTAATGTATGGAGGCCCCCCATCTGCTGTATACGGGCAGTATAGACTCACGTGAGTGCTGCTGATCCCCTCCATATATTATCTACAGACCATGTGTAATGTATGGAGGCCCCCCCGTGTGCTGTATACAGCCAGTATAGACTCACGTGAGTGCTGCTGATCCCCTCCATATATTATTATCTATAGACCATGTGTAATGTATGGAGGCCCCCCCCATCTGCTGTATACGGCCAGTATAGACCCACGTGAGTGCTGCTGATCCCCTCCATATATTATCTATAGACCATGTGTAATGTATGGAGGCCCCCCGTGTGCTGTATACGGCCAGTATAGACTCACGTGAGTGCTGCTGATCACCTCCATACATTATCTATAGACCATGTGTAATGTATGGAGGCCCCCCACCTGCTGTATACGGCCAGTATAGACTCACGTGAGTGCTGCTGATCCCCTCCATACATTATCTATAGACCATGTGTAATGTATGGAGGCCCCCCCATCTGCTGTATACGGGCAGTATAGACTCACGTGAGTGCTGCTGATCCCCTCCATACATTATCTATAGACCATGTGTAATGTATGGAGGCCCCCCCATCTGCTGTATACGGGCAGTATAGACTCACGTGAGTGCTGCTGATCCCCTCCATATATTATCTATAGACCATGTGTAATGTATGGAGGCCCCCCGTGTGCTGTATACGGCCAGTATAGACTCACGTGAGTGCTCCTGATCCCCTCCATACATTATCTACAGACCATGTGTAATGTATGGAGGACCCCCCATCTGCTGTATACGGCCAGTATAGACTCACGTGAGTGCTCCTGATCCCCTCCATACATTATCTATAGACCATGTGTAATGTATGGAGGCCCCCCCCATCTGCTGTATACGGCCAGTATAGACTCACGTGAGTGCTGCTGATCACCTCCATACATTATCTATAGACCATGTGTAATGTATGGAGGCCCCCCATCTGCTGTATACGGGCAGTATAGACTCACGTGAGTGCTGCTGATCCCCTCCATATATTATCTATAGACCATGTGTAATGTATGGAGGCCCCCCCATCTGCTGTATACGGCCAGTATAGACTCACGTGAGTGCTGCTGATCCCCTCCATATATTATTATCTATAGACCATGTGTAATGTATGGAGGCCCCCCCATCTGCTGTATACGGGCAGTATAGACTCACGTGAGTGCTGCTGATCCCCTCCATATATTATCTATAGACCATGTGTAATGTATGGAGGCCCCCCCATCTGCTGTATACGGCCAGTATAGACCCACGTGAGTGCTGCTGATCCCCTCCATACATTATCTATAGACCATGTGTAATGTATGGAGGCCCCCCATCTGCTGTATACGGCCAGTATGGACCCACGTGAGTGCTGCTGAAACCCCTCCATACATTATCTATACACCATGTGTAATGTATGGAGGCCCCCCATCTGCTGTATACGGGCAGTATAGACTCACGTGAGTGCTGCTGATCCCCTCCATACATTATCTATAGACCATGTGTAATGTATGGAGGCCCCCCATCTGCTGTATACGGCCAGTATAGACTCACGCGAGTGCTGCTTATCCCCTCCATACATTATCTATAGACCATGTGTAATGTATGGAGGCCCCCCCCATCTGCTGTATACGGCCAGTATAGACCCACGTGAGTGCTGCTGATCCCCTCCATATATTATCTATAGACCATGTGTAATGTATGGAGGCCCCCCCATCTGCTGTATACGGGCAGTATAGACTCACGCGAGTGCTCCTGATCCCCTCCATACATTATCTATAGATCATGTGTAATGTATGGAGGCCCCCCCCATGTGCTGTATACGGGCAGTATAGACTCACGTGAGTGCTGCTGATCCCCTCCATATATTATCTATAGACCATGTGTAATGTATGGAGGCCCCCCCGTGTGCTATATACGGCCAGTATAGACTCACGTGAGTGCTGCTGATCCCCTCCATACATTATCTATAGACCATGTGTAATGTATGGAGGCCCCCCATCTGCTGTATACGGGCAGTATAGACTCACGTGAGTGCTGCTGATCCCCTCCATACATTATCTATAGACGATGTGTAATGTATGGAGGCCCCCCCATCTGCTGTATACGGCCAGTATAGACTCACGTGAGTGCTGCTGATCACCTCCATACATTATCTATAGACCATGTGTAATGTATGGAGGCCCCCCATCTGCGGTATACGGCCAGTATAGACTCACGTGAGTGCTGCTGATCCCCTCCGTACATTATCTATGGACCATGTGTAATGTATGGAGGCCCCCCATCTGCTGTATACGGTCAGTATAGACTCACGTGAGTGCTGCTGATCCCCTCCATACATTATCTATAGACCATGTGTAATGTATGGAGGCCCCCCATCTGCTGTATACGGGCAGTATAGACTCACGTGAGTGCTGCTGATCCCCTCCGTACATTATCTATAGACCATGTGTAATGTATGGAGGCCCCCCCCATCTGCTGTATACGGGCAGTATAGACTCACGTGAGTGCTGCTGATCCCCTCCATACATTATCTATAGACCATGTGTAATGTACGGAGGCCCCCCCATCTGCTGTATACGGCCAGTATAGACTCACGTGAGTGCTGCTGATCCCCTCCATATATTATCTATAGACCATGTGTAATGTATGGAGGCCCCCCATCTGCTGTATACGGTTAGTATAGACTCACGTGAGTGCTGCTGATCCCCTCCATACATTATCTATAGACCATGTGTAATGTATGGAGGCCCCCCATCTGCTGTATACGGGCAGTATAGACTCACGTGAGTGCTGCTGATCCCCTCCATACATTATCTATAGACCATGTGTAATGTATGGAGGCCCCCCATCTGCTGTATACGGGCAGTATAGACTCACGTGAGTGCTGCTGATCCCCTCCATATATTATCTATAGACCATGTGTAATGTATGGAGGCCCCCCGTGTGCTGTATACGGCCAGTATAGACTCACGTGAGTGCTCCTGATCCCCTCCATACATTATCTACAGACCATGTGTAATGTATGGAGGCCCCCCCATCTGCTGTATACGGCCAGTATAGACTCACGTGAGTGCTCCTGATCCCCTCCATACATTATCTATAGACCATGTGTAATGTATGGAGGCCCCCCCGTGTGCTGTATACGGCCAGTATAGACTCACGTGAGTGCTGCTGATCCCCTCCGTACATTATCTATAGACCATGTGTAATGTATGGAGGCCCCCCCATCTGCTGTATACGGCCAGTATAGACTCACGTGAGTGCTGCTGATCCCCTCCATACATTATCTATAGACCATGTGTAATGTATGGAGGCCCCCCCATCTGCTGTATACGGGCAGTATAGACTCACGAGAGTTCTGCTGATCCCCTCCATACATTATCTATAGACCATGTGTAATGTATGGAGGCCCCCCATTTGCTGTATACGGGCAGTATAGACTCACGTGAGTGCTGCTGATCCCCTCCATACATTATCTATAGACCATGTGTAATGTATGGAGGCCCCCCATCTGCTGTATACGGGCAGTATAGACTCACGTGAGTGCTGCTGATCCCCTCCATACATTATCTATAGACCATGTGTAATGTATGGAGGCCCCCCCCATCTGCTGTATACAGGCAGTATAGACTCACGCGAGTGCTGCTGATCCCCTCCATACATTATCTATAGACCATGTGTAATGTATGGAGGCCCCCCCATCTGCTGTATACGGCCAGTATAGACTCACGTGAGTGCTGCTGATCACCTCCATACATTATCTATAGACCATGTGTAATGTATGGAGGCCCCCCCCCCATCTGCTGTATACGGCCAGTATAGACTCACGTGAGTGCTGCTGATCCCCTCCATACATTATCTATAGACCATGTGTAATGTATGGAGGCCCCCTATGTACTGTATACGGGCAGTATAGACTCACATGAGTGAGGATGATCCCTTCCATACATTATCTATAGACCATGTGTAATGTATGGAGGCCCCCCCCATCTGCTGTATACGGCCAGTATAGACTCACGTGAGTGCTGCTGATCCCCTCCATACATTATCTATAGACCATGTGTAATGTATGGAGGCCCCCCATCTGCTGTATACGGGCAGTATAGACTCACGTGAGTGCTGCTGATCCCCTCCATATATTATCTATAGACCATGTGTAATGTATGGAGGCCCCCCCATCTGCTGTATACGGGCAGTATAGACTGACGTGAGTGCTGCTGATCCCCTCCATACATTATCTATGGACCATGTGTAATGTATGGAGGCCCCCCATCTGCTGTATACGGGCAGTATAGACTCACGTGAGTGCTGCTGATCCCCTCCATATATTATCTATAGACCATGTGTAATGTATGGAGGCCCCCCCATCTGCTGTATACGGCCAGTATAGACTCACGTGAGTGCTGCTGATCCCCTCCATACATTATCTATAGACCATGTGTAATGTATGGAGGCCCCCCATCTGCGGTATACTGGCAGTATAGACTCACGTGAGTGCTGCTGATCCCCTCTATACATTATCTATACACCATGTGTAATGTATGGAGGCCCCCCCATCTGCTGTATACGGCCAGTATAGACCCACATGAGTGAGGCTGATCCCCTCCATACATTATCTATAGACCATGTGTAATGTATGGAGGCCCCCCATCTGCTGTATACGGGCAGTATAGACTCACGTGAGTGCTGCTGATCCCCTCCATACATTATCTATAGACCATGTGTAATGTATGGAGGCCCCCCATCTGCTGTACACGGCCAGTATAGACTCACGTGAGTGCTGCTGATCCCCTCCATACATTATCTATAGACCATGTGTAATGTATGGAGGCCCCCCATCTGCTGTATACGGGCAGTATAGACTCACGTGAGTGCTGCTGATCCCCTCCATATATTATCTATAGACCATGTGTAATGTATGGAGGCCCCCCCATCTGCGGTATACGGGCAGTATAGACTCACGTGAGTGCTGCTGATCCGCTCCATACATTATCTATAGACCATGTGTAATGTATGGAGGCCCCCCCATCTGCGGTATACGGGCAGTATAGACTCACGTGAGTGCTGCTGATCCCCTCCATACATTATCTATAGACCATGTGTAATGTATGGAGGCCCCCCCATCTGCTGTATACGGGCAGTATAGACTCACGTGATTGCTGCTGATCCCCTCCATACATTATCTATAGACCATGTGTAATGTATGGAGGCCCCCCCCCCATCTGCTGTATACGGGCAGTATAGACTCACGTGAGTGCTGCTGATCCCCTCCATACATTATCTATAGACCATGTGTAATGTATGGAGGCCCCCCATCTGCTGTATACGGCCAGTATAGACTCACGTGAGTGCTGCTGATCCCCTCCATACATTATCTATAGACCATGTATAATGTATGGAGGCCCCCCATCTGCTGTATATGGCCAGTATAGACTCAAGTGAGTGCTGCTGATCCCCTCCATACATTATCTATAGACCATGTGTAATGTATGGAGGCCCCCCCATCTGCTGTATACGGGCAGTATAGACTCACGTGAGTGCTGCTGATCCCCTCCATATATTATCTATAGACCATGTGTAATGTATGGAGGCCCCCCCATCTGCTGTATACAGGCAGTATAGACTCACGTGAGTGCTGCTGATCCCCTCCATACATTATCTATAGACCATGTGTAATGTATGGAGGCCCCCCATCTGCTGTATACGGCCAGTATAGACTCACGTGAGTGCTGCTGATCCCCTCCATACATTATCTATAGACCATGTGTAATGTATGGAGGCCCCCCCATCTGCTGTATACGGGCAGTATAGACTCACGTGAGTGCTGCTGATCCCCTCCATATATTATCTATAGACCATGTGTAATGTATGGAGGCCCCCCATCTGCTGTATACAGGCAGTATAGACTCACGTGAGTGCTGCTGATCCCCTCCATACATTATCTATAGACCATGTGTAATGTATGGAGGCCCCCCCCATCTGCGGTATACGGCCAGTATAGACTCACGCGAGTGCTGCTGATCCCCTCCATACATTATCTATAGACCATGTGTAATGTATGGAGGCCCCCCATCTGCTGTATACGGCCAGTATAGACTCACGTGAGTGCTGCTGATCCCCTCCATACATTATCTATAGACCATGTGTAATGTATGGAGGCCCCCCATCTGCTGTATACGGCCAGTATAGACTCACGTGAGTGCTGCTGATCCCCTCCATACATTATCTATAGACCATGTGTAATGTATGGAGGCCCCCCCATCTGCTGTATACGGGCAGTATAGACTCACGTGAGTGCTGCTGATCCCCTCCATATATTATCTATAGACCATGTGTAATGTATGGAGGCCCCCCCATCTGCTGTATACAGGCAGTATAGACTCACGTGAGTGCTGCTGATCCCCTCCATACATTATCTATAGACCATGTGTAATGTATGGAGGCCCCCCCCATCTGCGGTATACGGGCAGTATAGACTCACGTGAGTGCTGCTGATCCCCTCCATACATTATCTATAGACCATGTGTAATGTATGGAGGCCCCCCATCTGCTGTATACGGCCAGTATAGACTCACGCGAGTGCTGCTGATCCCCTCCATACATTATCTATAGACCATGTATAATGTATGGAGGCCCCCCATCTGCTGTATATGGCCAGTATAGACTCACGTGAGTGCTGCTGATCCCCTCCATACATTATCTATAGACCATGTGTAATGTATGGAGGCCCCCCCCCATCTGCGGTATACGGGCAGTATAGACTCACGTGAGTGCTGCTGATCCCCTCCATACATTATCTATAGACCATGTGTAATGTATGGAGGCCCCCCATCTGCTGTATATGGCCAGTATAGACTCACGTGAGTGCTGCTGATCCCCTCCATACATTATCTATAGACCATGTGTAATGTATGGAGGCCCCCCCCCATCTGCGGTATACGGGCAGTATAGACTCACGTGAGTGCTGCTGATCCCCTCCATACATTATCTATAGACCATGTGTAATGTATGGAGGCCCCCCATCTGCTGTATACGGCCAGTATAGACTCACGTGAGTGCTGCTGATCCCCTCCATACATTATCTATAGACCATGTGTAATGTATGGAGGCCCCCCCCCATCTGCGGTATACGGGCAGTATAGACTCACGTGAGTGCTGCTGATCCCCTCCAGGAGCAGTCTGGTCACTTCTGCCTGACGATCAAACTCCGTCTGAGCCACTCTCAGCTCGTGTTCTGCCTGCAAGAGAAATCCAATCGCCTCCACATTAACCCAAGAAAGCGGGGACTAGAATAAAGACACCGCACCTTCCTGACCACAGTCACAGGGATACGAGGAAGACCCAGAGGAGCTGCTAATGTTATACAAGATAAATCGCCCAAATAGCAATTCCCCAATGTAATTGGCACCATCAACTTCCCGCAGACACTCTATTAGTGAATTGTTATTTAACCCGTCCAGTAATATCAGTAAGTCAATCTCCACCTGATCTGCATGATGTGATTAAAAAATATATATATATGTCGTATTCTGATATACATTGCACTCAGTAATAACGTAGCACGCAGTGAGCTCCCTCTAGTGGTGACTGCAGGTAGCTACAATGTTATTACTGAGTGTAATGTATATCAGAAGGTGGTGAGCGCCCTTTAGTGGTGAGGGAATGTTATTACTGCCTTCTGATGTACAGTGGGCTCAGTAATAACATTGTAGCTACCTGCAGTCACCGAGTGGAATGTATATCAGAAGGTGGTGAGCTCTCTCTAGTGGTGACTGCAGGCAGCTACAATGTTATTACTGAGCCCACTGTACATCAGAAGGCAGTAATAACATTCCCTCACCACTAAAGGGCGCTCACCACCTTCTGATATACATTACACTCAGTAATAACATTGTAGCTACCTGAAGTCACCACTAGAGGGAGCTCACTGCATTCTGATACATTGCTCTTCGTGAGCTGCCTCTAGTGGTGAGTGAATGTTATTACTAAGTGCAATGTATCAATACAGTGAGCTCCCTCTAGTGGTGACTTCAGGTAGCTACAATGTTATTACTAAGTGTAATGTATATCAGAAGGTGGTGAGCTCCCTCTATTGGTCAATTAATTTTATTATTGAGTGCAACATATATGAAAAAAAAGTGAGCTCCCTCTAATGGTGACTGCAGGTAGTTAAAATGTTATTACAGAGGACTTAGTATATTAGAAGATGGCGCGCTCCCTCTAGTGTTGAGTGAGTGAATGTTATTACCGAGTACAATGTATCCTAATACAATGAGCTCCCTCTAGTGGTGGCTGCAGGCAGCTACACTTTTAATACTGGGTGCAAAGTATATCAGAAGGCTGTGAGCTCCCTCTGGTGGCGAGTGAATGTTATTACTGAGTGCAATGTATATCAAAATGCAGCGAGCTCTCTCTAGTGGTGACTGTAGGCTGCTAAAATGTTATTACTGAGTACAACACATCATAATGCCGTTAGCTCCCTCTAGTGGAGTCTACAAGCAGCTACAACTTTATTAATTAAATCTAGGTCTATGCAGGAGATTTGGGGCTGTGTATCAGAAACAGAGCTCTAATTACCAAGAATGCATCGGAATAAGTAGGACAGATATTCCACCACGCTAATGGGGAGGGATATCTACTATATGCAAGTAGAGGACTGCTCATAAGAAATATTAAATAAATGGCAAAAATTTCGCTCTAATGACATGCCGGAGGTCAGGAACAGCACTAGCTGATGAGATTAGTTTGGGAATTGAAAATGGTAACCCAATAAAAGTGCCCTAATAGCTAAACAAAACTTTACTCTATATTGTAATGCCATGTATATGGATGGAAGATCAGCTGCAAATCTGGGCCAAAATCTGCGTGATTTGGTGCCGATGTGCTGTGAATATTGTATGTGAAGAGCCGATGAATGCACATGGATGGCAGCTGAGAAAGTCTCTATATCTCTTTTGTAGGGGCCAGTGACCAGGCACATCAGGAATATCAATAAGGTCTAAAGGGCGAATGTGCTGGTAAATTTGGGTTACCTTTCAATATGGCTGCCTCCACTTGGGACAAGTTCATGTTATTAGTAAAAGTACATTTGTCCTGGTGATTCGGGGGAACAGAATGTATGACTGGACATGGTGTAAGTGCCCAACGCTATGGACGGGGACGTGCATCCTACGGGCGGTGGGGACGTGCATCCTACGGGCGGTGGAGAGGATCATGCTGGGAGGGAAGCAGCAATCAACAAAAGAAACAGATTATACAGAAAACAAACACATGGCACCTGGACCGGTCCTATATCTGGAGAAATATAGTCTACCCACAGTTGCAATCAAAATTATTCACCTCCGCATTACAAATTAGGTTTATTAGCAAAGTTTATAGACTTTCTGCAATAAACCAATGCATCAAAAACAAGGTATATAGCTGAATACAACAATATAACAAGAGGGTTCTCCAAATTCAGCAGAAAATGACACTAACTAGTGAAGTCTCAGAATTATTCACCCCCTTCATGACAAGCGGCTTTAGTGCTTAAAGGGGTTGTCCACTACTAGGACAACTGCTTCTCGATCTGAAGGTTTCCCCCGTTAAAATAAAAACACTTACTCACCTCCTGTGCCGGTGGAGCTCACGAAGCCAGCGCTGAATGGGTGCGGGGCTTACGTGATACAACAACCTCACGTGAGCCCCGGAACGCAAGTGCCGACACCGCTGGAACGACGCCGGTACGGGAGGGGAGTATAAGTGGTTTTATTTTAACAAGGGCAAATATTCACAGTGAGAAGGGATAGTCCTAGTAGTGGACAATCCCTTTAATAACAGCACCTCTGGCTGTTATGACCTGTTGCAAATATGATGCATAGCCAGACACCAGCTTTTGGCTGCATTCTTGAGGAATCCTAGCCCATTCCTCATGGGCTATAGACTTCAACGCACAAATATTCTTGGGTTTGTGTGTTGAATCCCATAGAAAATCTTTGATGGGATATCAAGGAGGCAGTTGCAAATCACGCGACTGACGGTCACCGAAGAATATTGTAGGACTCCTATTGGTCCAAGTCCTGATGAGACTTGGAAACTTATTCCTAGAAGGTGTCACGCTCCGCCGTAGGCGTCACCGAGCCGCCGTCACATCATAGTTGCAGCAGATCATAACAGCCAGAGCTGCTCTATTAAGCACTAAAGACGCTTGTTACGAGAATTCTGAGACTTCCGTCAGTAAAAGGCACAATTTATGTTGAATTTATGGAGACATCACTTGTTTCATTGTTTTCATGCAAAATTGCAGAAAGTTTATACATTTTGCTAATAAGCCAAATTTACAATGGGGGGTGGGGTGTTTGAATAATTCTTATTGAAATTGTATCACATGTCCTCAGATATGGAGATGTAGGTCTTGCATCTCGTACCTGCTCCTCAGGAGAGTCCACACTACACAGTGCACAAGAGGCCGGCGGAGACCCCTTTATACACATTAGGCATTCACCTGGTCACATCATGGTATGGGGGGGGGATTGTAGGACATCATTGTTGGCCAAACCTAAACTACTTCTGATACCGGCCAGAAGCTCATGTCTGTCGCTTGTGCCTTTGGTTCACGGGCATCGGTGGATAATGATGCTAAGCTGGGAGTATTTTTGCTTCTTGGAGGATTTCAATTAACATAATTTAAAAGGATTATTCCCATATAATCAAGTTACCCCCTTATCCATGTTATAGGGGATATTTTACTGATTGCTGGGGGTCTGACCGCTGGGATCACCTAGCGATTGCAACCTTGGGGCTCCGCAGCCCCATCCTGAATGGAGCGGGGTTGGCATGCTAGGTGTCATTCATTCATTGTCTAATGGGCTGATGGAAATAGGCAACTGGGCAGTCCCACAGATAATGAATGGGGGAGGCTGCGCATGTGCACCCCTGCTCCATTCAGGACAAGGCTGCAGAGCCCCCACACTTGGGATACCTGTAGGGGTCTGACTATTGGTGTGGATAACTTGATTTTTTAGCTAAATAACCCTTTAAAAAGGCCGGTAAGTCTACTATTCAGCATGAGGATATGAGAGGCTTCGTCACAAGCACCGAGCAATATTCTTATTTATGGACCCTGGTTTCTCTCTGCTCCCTGCATTTCACCCCATTTTCCCTTTTTCACAGTAGTTGAAAGGGACTGAAAAAGGAGAATCTGGCTCCATTCACGTCCATATCAGGAGGCCATTGAGGGCAGGTATGGCGCCGCCCGATGTTGTAATAGGATAGGCGCGCGATACCTACCGAATGCAAACACAAGCCGGCACACATCTGTAGACGAGATGTCATCAGCCTCGCGCACCTCCTGATACTGAAGTGAGAGAAGCCAGAATACCCCATTAAAAGGGATCCTATTACATATGAAGACCCTAAACCACTGCCGTAGCTTTATGCAGGGTAGGTCCATAGATTTTTTTTTTTCCTTTTATTCTAAAGTGACGTGAAAAGTTGTTAAAGTTGTAAAATAGCATAAACTATTTTTGAATAATCATGTGTGGGTGGTCCCGATCTATTGTGGTCCCTGTTTGCAAGCCAGATTCAGAGGCATCCAACACGTGGGCAGTGCACAGATGAAGACAAGGCTGGTACACCGCCATTAGCGTACATGCACCGGAGAATGACAGTGCTGACTTGCAAGCCTGGGACCGCCCAAATGACAACCCCCCCCCCCCCCTTCATTGCTAAAAATGCCTATTTACATGTT
This sequence comes from Phyllobates terribilis, assembly GCF_046119375.1. Classification (NCBI taxonomy): domain Eukaryota; kingdom Metazoa; phylum Chordata; class Amphibia; order Anura; family Dendrobatidae; genus Phyllobates; species Phyllobates terribilis. The sequence continues at coordinate 244,112,388 of NW_027362767.1, read as the reverse complement.
TTAAAAAACTTGAGAGTAACATATTTCATAGTTATTATTCTGTATAATGCCAGGACTGCAATTTAGGGGGCTCATATGTTCCCTTTAAAGGGCCACTAATCTCGGGCGGTACTTTGGGTTATGAGACGGGTTGCTAGTTCACACACGAGCAGGTAAATTCTGGACATTTTCAGAAAGAAAGAAAGCATTGATCATAAAGGTGCAGTCAATTTTCTGAACTTTTCTTTGAACAACACTTCAATCTGCCTCGTCTCAGCCGGTCCAATTCTTTTAAAAAGGGACAGTAAATAAATTTACTATTGATACCAATATGGGGCCTGGAGTTGGGTTCTGTGAACTGTGTAGTGATGGGATTTTCTGAGGACCTTGTTTAATTCCCGATATACTTTTTGGTGGAGCATCGGGCACAATATTAGTTGTCTGCATGGTCTTGGGTGCGCTTACCTTGTCCACCTCGTCACTCCAAAGCTGCAGTCACAGAGTAACAGGAGAGATGAGTCTGAGATACGTCATAGGCACTCAACAAAACACAACAGCCAGTGATGGTTCACAGATGGGAAGGAAAGGGAAGGGTTAAGTTGGGGAATTGATCAATGGAGGGTCATCATTTACACAGTTCCTTACTCGGGAAGAAGGGATTTGAGGGATCTGCAATACCCAACCCATCAAACCATCATGATTTTGCAATGGAGAGCCATTATTTTTGAGCCCCTGGACCTCAATACCAACCTTAATTCACTAAAAGAGTGTTCACAACAGCAGGAGCCCAGCAAAGTGTCCTACGCGGACATCATCTTGGGATGCAAAGGCCATAAAACTACCTCAAGGGCCAACGATGGTCAATCAAAGATCCAGATGGTCAAAAAATTCCCTCCAGAGGCAACCATGGCCAATAAAAGAGATCCAGAGAGTCAAAAAAATGTCTTCATGTGGCAACCAACCAAGATCGAAAGGGACAATCACAGCAAATCAGAGATGCCATATGTCTAACCCAAGAACAAAAACAAGCCTCTTCACCAAGAGATTGGGTACCCCATTAGGAGATGAGTCTACATCCATACCAACCTCATTATGAGACCTTCATAATAACCACCTACATCCTCAAAGAGAACATTTCCTTCACCACAAGGACATAAGTGACTGTAGATGGGATTTATCAGAGAAGTGACACCAAGATTAAATGTTGGACTCCTAAAGAGGACAAGTTACTTGCCATAAAAATTTATTTTTTGTTAAACTGGCGTGACTGCCGCTGTTTTCCTGAATCTGGGTTTGTTTTTCTTTTCTTCCTGCGCCTTTTCGTTCCCAAGATATGGCCTCCTCTTCCCTCAATCAGGTCTTTTTAAAAAAAAAGTGGGCGTGGTCTCTTGAAGATCACGCCCTGTTGGCCAATAAGACTAAATTAAAAACACAAGGAAAACGAGACCATATCTCAGGAATGGAGAGACGCAGGAACAAAAGAAAAATATCTCCAGATTCGTGAAAACAGTTGCAATTCCACCAGGTGAAATAATTACCAATTTATGGCAAATGGCTTATCACCTTTAAGAACATATTACTTTCCTCCAACCTGACACAATCCAACTTTACACCAATAGTGGTCATCATACCCTTCTGAAGGTACAACGACCACACAACAAATTAAGTCTTGGATTAAGTCATTTTAATCTGCATAACCAACCCAACGAAGACATATTTCTAGATGTTCATAAGACTTGGTCTCCTGGCCAACAACCATACACCAATTCTTTAGGCCAGGGTTACATTATGGAGATCAGCAGTTAACAAGTCAAAGACAAAATGAGGTCTCCAATATTGTGCTATAGACTTCGAAAACACACTGACTCTTCCAAAATGACATTTACTATATAGAAAGGATCTCAATGTGGAAAAGTGAGGTGGCTCTCCATATATCAGCACAGACCTACCATGTTAGAAGGGAGCGGAGATCAGGATAATACATTGCTAAAAGGGGTTAATAATCTAACGAGCCTGGAGGGAGGTGGGGTGGGGGGACGGATAGGAATTGACGAGGATTAGGGGGAAGGTGGTTTCGATTGATCTTACCGCTGACGCACTGGCCGACAATACGTAATTACGAGGTCGGGTCTCCTGAAAATCAGGCAAAGCCTGTGGGGAACAGAGCTCATGTCATGCAGGGAGAACATGAATGTGAGAACAGAAGCACACAAACCATACAAAATAAAAAACTAACATGGATGGGTAAAGGGGACATATAGCGGCGTTACTAAGGGTCCACCCCAGAAATAAGGGCCGTAACCACGGGTTTTCCATATTTATATCTGGCTAACTGTTCTTTGTGTGCTGCCATGGAAGATTAAAAATGGAGCATGTCCTTAATAAGTATGGAGGACTGAGCGGCTGCTGGGTCAGTTCCTCCATTTTTATCGCCCATTAGTTTCTACCAATAGTTCCCCACAACTATCCGACCACTAAAAAAAAGGGAGGGGTGGGGGGGGTCCATGTTGCCCATAGCAACCAACCCACAGCTTGTTCAGTGTCCATTCTTGAGCTACGAAACTGGTTGCTAAGGAGGCAACTAGCATTGTAAAGATTGTAAGATTGTGGTTGTTAGGTAGCATTCCCTAGCAACCGGTCAGACATGACACTAGGGAAAAAAAAAAAAAAAAAAAAAAACACAGGTCCTTGTTGCTCATAGCAACCCACAGTCGAGTGGTTCATTCTTGAGCTGGAGACCTGGTTGCTAAGGAAGCTCTGCTAGGCAACCAATTTTGTAAATATTGTGGTTGATAGGCAGTGTGTTCTTAGCAACCAGACAGTCAGTCATAACTGGACAGGTTAGTAAAAAGCTGGAAAATGTACTGGTGGCAAGTAAACATATAAGAATCTTGGCGGCAGCCATACCATACAACTCCCCATGCCAGGGTGGTGCTATTAACCCTCTTAACTCCCCAGAATGTCATAGTACATCCTAGGAAGGGTGAGCGTATATGTATTGATACGCAAAAAAAATGAAAAAACGTCTTGGAAAACAGCAACATAAACCATATTTATTTTTGTAAAAAAAAGGAAGGAAGGAAAGAAAGGGCGGGCGCAAGAAAGGAAGGAAAGGGCGGGCGCAAGAAAGGAAAGAAAGGGCGGGCGCAAGAAAGGAAGGAAAGGGCGGGCGCAAGAAAGGAAGGAAAGGGCGGGCGCAAGAAAGGAAGGAAAGGGCGGGCGCAAGAAAGGAAGGAAAGGGCGGGCGCAAGAAAGGAAGGAAAGGGCGGGCGCAAGAAAGGAAGGAAAGGGCGGGCGCAAGAAAGGAAGGAAAGGGCGGGCGCAAGAAAGGAAGGAAAGGGCGGGCGCAAGAAAGGAAGGAAAGGGCGGGCGCAAGAAAGGAAGGAAAGGGCGGGCGCAAGAAAGGAAGGAAAGGGAGGGCGCAAGAAAGGAAGGAAAGGGAGGGCGCAAGAAAGGAAGGAAAGGGAGGGCGCAAGAAAGGAAGGAAAGGGAGGGCGCAAGAAAGGAAGGAAAGGGAGGGCGCAAGAAAGGAAAGGGAGGGCGCAAGAAAGGAAAGGGAGGGCGCAAGAAAGGAAAGGGAGGGCGCAAGAAAGGAAGGGAGGGCGCAAGAAAGGAAGGGAGGGCGCAAGAAAGAAAAAGAAGGAAGGAAAAAAACACAAGTTTGATATCACCATTCACATGTTGACCTGGAGAATCAGGTTGTCAGGTTATTTTTATTGCACAATGAATGCCGTAAAAAAACAAAACAAAAAACAATGGCGGAATAGCAGGGTTGTTTTTTTGTTGTTTTTTTTTTTTTTTTTTTTGGGGGGGGGGGGTGGGATCTATTTCTCCTCACGTGTATTTTTTTTTCTAGTCTTTCAGTACAGTATACTAGATGATGAAATGAAAAAATGAATGAAATACCAGTAGTTCAAGAGTAAGCAAGCCGTCATACATCTAGGGCGTGACAAAAATGAAAGCTTATGGCTCTCCGGGAGGAAAAAGTGAAAGAGCAAAAAACAAGGTTATCCCTGTAAATTGTCAATCGTGCTTTCCCTAAAATAGCTGAACCATACAAAGTTTCCCTTCCATGTGAGGACTGTCTGCAATTGCAAAAGCAAAATCCACTGCAGAATTAAGTAACAGGTACTTTTCCCACAGGTTTTATGGGTTTTTTACCATCAATTTAGTTCCTTTCAACACACAGTGAATCTGCAGCGAAATCAGCAGCAAAATCTGCGTGTAACATATGGACGAGCGGCCATGTGAGGACTTATTTTAACAGGTTGGTTGCTATGGGAACAAAACCACTATGGATCCAGGGTGACAGCGCCTGAGGTCATGGTCACATATGTGATGTATTTCTCCCTACAATGAATATAAAAATTGGCCTGTATATCCAAGTCTATGAGTCGTCCCCTTCTCATATGAAAGCCAGGTGACAACCAATATGGCCGCCATTACTGTTCTTTTGTTATAGCGGTAGGAGTAAGCGATCAGAATTAGGAGTCTGCATAAGCAGATATTTCATATTAGAGGGGAAAGGGAACAGCACGGCCTAAAATTCAACAATACCAAAATAATACCGCCATATAGTACATAAGTTATACCACTGTACTATGGTTATCACCAGTTTTCATAGAAGATTTTCAGCAACCTAAAGAGGATTGGTCACCAGATTTCACAATACAAACTGCATATATTTTTACATAGATCTCTTATATCTGATAAGATGGGTGTACTTAATAAAGGCCATCATTTTTTTTTCCCCGGTGACCTAGCTGTATGAGGGCTTGTTTAATGAGGGGCAAGTTGTCGTTTTGAATGAAACCTTTCACTTTATTAGCCACAGCGGCAGGCAGCCACAGGCCCTGAGCTGCTATGATAACCCATCAGCACCCCACAATCACATTGCGGGTAGCCCAAAAGGCATTCAGACAAAATCCCTGGTAGGATCCCACGCCTTCAATGATGCGGTCAGAGATTGGTGTGAAACAGTAGCGATTGGAGCTAGCTCAGTTTGCAGCAGATGCTAGCTGTGTAACGCAGATGGCACCTGCCATGTTTGGAGCAGGCTCAGCTCCCGAGCGCTCATCCAGTATAGGACATACTATTGCATCCTATGTCAAGATGGACTTCAAATGAGAATTTAATGAGTCCGGCTCAGGATTCTGACATTGGATTTTTCAAGATAAGTACACCAGCCTCATCAGGTCTAAGAGAGCTCTTTAATAATGTATGCAGTTGCTATTGTGAAATCTAAAGACAGATCCACTTTAACAGTAAGTAGACGACTCCTAAAATTACACAGATTGGAGGGGGTTTGTTGCTCAATTTTAGGTGGGATATTTTACAATGAGAGGAAAGTTGCCTTTATGTAATATCGAAAACTGACGGGGGCATCAGCCCTTTGGTTTATACGATTGGCAGCACAGTTACACACAATGGCCAGCACATCACAACATAAATCTATTCAGAATGGTTCATTTGCTGCCACCAACCACTGTACATAACCATTGGGGATGAGGCGGGCACAGTGGGATGCCCGCGGGCGTCTCCTTCCATATAGATATTTCCTGTCCAGTTAATTAGCTGCGATGCAAAACTTCAAAAGCAGAAAGCAGAGGCCAGAAACATGCAAGGAGCAGAGGAGGGATGCACAACACAGGAGGATGGAAATGTCACAGCCGGTAGGAGGTCGGGGTCACAGTGCACGAGGCGGAAGTGCCATACAGCAGCACAAAACTAAGGCCAATCTTGCAGAAACAAGAGGCAATTAGGATTTTTATTCTGCTGCCCTCAACTATACAGTCAAGAGGCTGCAGGAATCACACCCCGATATCGACACAGATTCCCATAACATTAATAGCTCCATTCTTGATTAAGCTTCTCAATCACACGTCCAGCTCTAGGATATGGCCGTTCAGTGTCATCATAGGGACCCAAATCTGTATTATTGTCAATGTCACGATTACAATTTGGCATCTTTGCATCTGGGTATGGGACAAAACTGCCCAATATCTACCACCCTTAATTTTACTGTGGATACCAACCATTCCGATCACTATGTTGCCCACCACCATAATGGGCAAGAAAAAAAAAATTTTAAAAAAGGGGTTTCCGGGCACAAAAAAAAGAAATAAAAAAAAAAAAAAAAAAAAAAAAAAAAAAAAAAAGAAGAAGGTCTGTCTGTTCCTAAAACGAGTCCCCAAACCTTTTTATTTTTATATATCTGCTCTTCATACATCCTTGTGTTTTGTTATTGTTTATATCCTGAACTTCCTGCCAGCTTTCCTTCTAGACTACATTTCCCAAAAGGCAGAGCTGTATCACTCCGACAGCTGATTCACACCCAATCCATCTATAGAGCACCATCCAGAGACTGTTATACAGTCTCAAGATGCATAAATTTCTGCACACAGTTTTTCCTGCTTCACCAAAATCTTCTGGCATTCAATAATTTTACTGACATAATATTCCAAGTTCAGACACTCATCACACAGGATCCGTATACTGCAGGGTAGTAATTAGTCATATAATGTATTCATTTATTATAAATGTAATCTAGCAGTCTGGAATAACCAGCACCTTCCCCTTTGGTCAAAGTCACAAGTGAAGATTTCTTGTTCTGCATGGAGCCTGCTATGTCTATGTCCTCTTCCTGCTCTTCCTCCCTTACTCCTTGTGCACATCCCCAGTCACTGTAAACTTGCAGAGCATCGCACACCAAGCCACCCCTCCCCCGAAATCACTGTTCAGAGCACACTGCAGAGCTGCTAAGCTGAGCCATACAAAGCACAGACAGGAAATCTCTTCTCTGTGCTTTGAATGTTACAGCTGAGGAACAGAGCAGAATTTTAAAGAGAGCAAGTAAATTATGAAGTTTCTTAATTTCTGATAAGCTTTACAATACTTTAAATAATCTGTGCGCACGGAAACCCCCTTTAAAAGTGTGTCTGGCTGGACCATGCAGTACTTAGCAATGGTTAATGGGGTTATATGTATGGTATCAAAATGATAGAAATGGTGCATAGTAAAAAAATAAATAAAAAAAATGGTATGCAAACAAGATGTAGCAGTGCCAAGTCAATCAATGCAGTACAGCAGAGCGTTATTGCACCACTCTTTAATAACACTGCACTGGCTGCCGTACCTAAAATAACTAACTATTTGGCAATTCATTCAGCTCTGCTACATCTGCATTTAAACCCACAAAACTGCATCACACTGTACACATGCAATTAGTGCAGGATGGTCATAATTCTAGCAGTGTGAGCCAATCCTGAAATGGCTAGATGGTATATTCTGTGCACCCAGATAGCTCACAATCTCAGCTCTGCTACATCTGTGAATCAATGCAAGTAAAGAGCTTGGATGAGCCGAGTCCTTCAGAGCCTCTGCTCATTAGTGGCAAATAGAAGAGGAACCCTCCGTGCCACCCCCCTATGGTATCTCTAGCCACTCCGACCCCCTATCCTACAAGCACTCGACTACATCCATCACAAGGACAGTGGAAAAATAAAAGGATTACAGATGAACGGAAAGAAGCAAATAGAGGAAGTCACAGCAATGACCTCAGCGACAAATACTCACATCGCCCTCGAGCTGAGCAAATCACAATAAGGAAAAAAAAAAACACAAACAAACAAAAAAAAAACACCACAAGGTTAGTGAGAGGGTCAAACAGAACGGAAGAAGGGAGGACGTTAATAGCAGCCAAACACGGCACCCCAAAAAGTAGTATAAAGATGGCGGCACAACCAGATCTGCAATTATCATCCGATGAGATGGCAGTGATGAGTCGGTGCCGATTATACTGCACTGATATTAAATGTGCACTCACCACCGATATCCTACTAAAAGCCCCTTAAAGGGTTACTCCCAAAAAATCAAGTTATCCCACCTATCTAAAGAATAGGGGATAACATGCTAATCACGGTGAGTCGAATGCTGGGACCCCAGCGATCCCAAAATCATGGAACTCCAAGGGGATTCTGCAACCTCGTCCTAAATGCAGCAGAGGTGCACAAGCTCCAGCTCCGCTAATTGTTGATGGGTCTGCCAGGGAATGGAGCGCTCGTCTTTTTCCATCAGTCCCATAGACAATGAATGGAGGCAGAGCATGTGCAACACTGCAATCTAGGGAACACTGGGGATCCCAGCGGTTGGCCCCTCGTGATCAGCAAGTTATTCCCTATTCATTGGATAGGAGATAGCTTGATTTTTTGGGGGAATAACAAAAATCTCTACGAAAGGAAATGGTCATGAAAATGAAAAAACACGTCAACAGGGAGAAGTATATGGAAAGATGGCCCCCTTATATCTTAAATGCATGCGCCCTCCCCCCACATGTAGCAACAGGGTTATCAGACGGGACATTACCGCGGCTTTTGCCTCCGCTGCTTTGGCTTTTTTCAGTCGCGCTTTGCAAGCATCGAGATCCAAGCGGCGGTTCTGTAGGATTCTCCTTTCTTTCTGTAAATCAGATGTATGTGTATATTACAAAACAAATAATTATATGCATGCTCTTCCTCCATTATTCCTCCTGGAAATGTATGACCATTATGACAACGGGGTGTCACCACTCTGCCAATAGGGCGTGTACCTACAGACAGAAAACTGGGCAACTGTAGGGAAAAATCACCAGGTGGCAAAATACAGTTTCCAGGACAGGAAACCTCTATAGCATGATATCAGCTGTAACATACCATTGTTACCCTGATGAGACGGCCGGGATCGGAGTTAGCTACAATCCCAGCTGATCAACTGATCACCTGCTGTGATCATTCGGGCCACAGCACCTAAGAGGTTGTACGGAGAGGTGCTACCTCTATAAGAAGATTGGTGCCCTGCAACAAGATAGTAGGGTGCAAACTTAGCGAGGGGCCTAATAATGATCTACATTTGCCTTGTTCTAGAAACTTAAAAAAAAAAAAAAAAAAAAAGGAGCTGTCACCGGACCAACATTGGCCGATTTTTGCCCTTTTATTCCTACTGCTGCCAGGTTTACAGGTTTTATCTTTTCTTTAAATCCGCCATTCAGTTGCAGAGATATGGGCCTAATTTTTTGGCCTTTACCGAGGAGGCGTTGCTCACAGGCTCTTCGGGGGCGTGTCTTTGGGCTGCTTTGCCTAATTACCCTGTGAGCCACACCCTCTTGTAAAAACCATAGAAATTAGCACTAAAAAGACCCATATCTGTGGAACCATATGACAGATTTGTAAAAGAAAAAATAATATTTTTATTATTATTATTATTAATAATATTATGCTGAATACTCAGGGGAGCTGCAGGAAAAAAAATAATGGCAAATAGTGGACACTTCTTTAAGGCCATGGCTAAGAAAAAAAAAAAGTTCGGACACAATTTCAACTCCAGCCTAACTTACAGAAATGGTTCTCCAATCTCCTTCCAGAAAGTTGCGCAGAGGAGTCAGGAAGTTGATGGACGACGAGTGAATGAAGTCTCGTTCGGCAATCCCCAGACGTTTCTGCGTCTCTCCGACCTTAATAAGCGTTTGTCCTGAAATTAAGAAGGAACGGCATACAATGAGGATGGTGGTATAGGGCAGACATGGCGGTTTAGCTGTACACGGAATCAGATTAAAATCCAGCCGAGTGCGCAGATAGAGGGAACAATGCAATTAAGGGAAGGACATAACCTGCCCACAGGCTCCAATTACAGCCCCATCAGTCTCATCAGCCGGGCAGCGCCAGCCAGGAACTGAGCTGGCAACACGTAGGATGTAACGAGGCGAGGACCTCTGGGAAACGTGCCCGCTGCTTATATAGTATGGAGGGATGGCCGCACTTTTACGGCTTCTGAAGTGAATGATTCACACCGTGGTCAGTCCACGATACTAGACTGTAGGGGACGGGAGGCTGCTCCATGGTGCGGAAATACAAGATCACAAGAGAGAGCAGCCAGTCACATCTGGGGATAAAGGTTTCTGGAGCGTCCCCAGACCAGAGATCTATGACGCAAAAGTAAAGTCGTAACCCACACAGAGGGTGGGGGGCTTACAGGGGTATTCTCAAGGTTATTGCCCATCTATGGGATACGGGATAACTTCCCGATCATTGGGGTTCCAACTGCGTGGACCTCCATCAAACTAAGAACTGGGGCCTGAAGATCCTCGAGAGAATGGAACCGGTGGTCAATCATATGCACTTCTGCTCCATTGATTCTTAAAGGGAATGCCGGAGATTGCAGAGCTCCTATAAAAATGAATGAAGTGCCAGTGAGAATGATCGACCAACCGGTCCACCACCCAGTTATCGGGTAGGCGATCACTTTCAAACTTGAGAATACCCCTTTAAGAACTGTATTACATAGCTAGCTCTGGTCGCATCAGTTTAATCTCTCATCCTCCAAGATGACCACCATCAGTTCCGAGACCATCACCCCCTCTGTGCTAAGTAATTGCAAGGATGGTCATGGCAATTAGAGGCCTTCTGAAAGGCTCCTTTTCTGCCATAGATATTATTCCTATGAGGCCCTGAGTGTAGAGAAATATTTGAATACACTGCAATACTGCAGTATTGGAGTGCACTGTATAGACAATACATAGCAAAATGTAAAAAAATAAATTTAACTCATGAGGTATAGCCATGTGCTTAATAGTCCAAAGCAAAAGAATAAAAATTTTTGAAAGGCCAGAATTGTCATTTTTCGGCCGCCACACTATCCCAAAGAGATGCAATTAGAAGTGATCGAAGTGTGTGAACCTCAAAACTGTACAATAAAAAATTGCAACTCGGCATTTAAAAAACTTAACCCATAGACTATAAAAAATATTTAAAAAAAAAAAGTTACAGGTCTCAGAAGACAGCAGCACCATTTAGTTTTTTTGTTTGTTTTACTGAGTTCTGAAATTTTTTAAATCACTAAATTACAGTCATGACCAAAAGTGTTGGCACCCTTGAAATTTTTCCAGAAAATGAAGCATGTTTCCCAGAAAATGTATTGCAATTACACATGTTTATTTCCTTTGTGTGTGTATTAGAACAACACAAAAAAGGCAAATTGGACATTTCACACAAAACCTCCAAAATGTGTCAGACAAAATTGTGGGTAAACCACTTTGTTTCAAGCATGTGATGCTTGTTCAAACTCACCTGTGGCAAGTAACAGGTGTGGGCAATATGAAAATCACACCTGAAACCAGATAAAAAGGGGAGGGGTTGATTCAATCTTTGCATTGTGTGTGCTGCACTAAGCATGGAGGACAAAAAGAGGAGAAGAGAACTGTCTGAGGACCTGAGAACCAAAATTATTGAAAAATATTAACAATCGTAAGGTTACAAGTCCATCTCTAGAGACCTTGATGTTCCTTTGTCCACGGTGCGCAACATAATGAAAAAGTTTACAACCCATGGCACTGTAGCTAATCTCCCTGGATGGCAGAGAAAAATTGATGAAAGGTTGCAACACAGGATAGTCCGGATGGTGGATAAGAAGTCCCAATCAAGCACCAAAGAAATTCAAGCTTTCCTGCAGACTCAGGGTGCAGCAGTGTCAGCGCGAACTATCCGTCCACATTTGAATGATATGAAACGCTATGGCTGGAGACCCAGAAGGACCCCACTGCTGACAGAGACATAAAAAGCTAGACTGCAGTTTGCCAAAATGTACGTAAGTAAGACAAAATCATTCTGGGAAAGTATTTTGTAGACAATTGACACCAAGATAGACAGTAGAATGATGTGCTTTACCAAAAAGCTCTAACGAAAACGGAATGAGGCCTACAAAGAAAAGAACACAGTACCTACAGTCAAATATGGTGGAGATTTAAAGCTATTCTGGGGTTGTTTTGCTGCCTCTGGGTATCTTGTCTGTATGCAAGGCATCATGAAATCTGAAGATTATCAACGGACTTTGGGTCACAATGTAGTGTCCAGTGTCAGAAAGCTGGATTTGCTTCCTAGGTCATGGGTCTTCCAGCAGGACAATGACCCCAAACATACTTCAAGAAGCACCCAGAAATGGATGGAAACAAAGTGCTGGAGAGTTCTGAAATGGCAGCAATGAGTCCGGATCTAAATCCCATTGATCACCTGTGGAGAGATCTTAAAATTGCTGTTGGGAGAAGGCGTCTTCACATATGAGAGATCTGGAGCAGTTTGCAAACAGAGAGGGGTCCAACACTCCAGCTGAGAGGTGTAAGAATTGCAGTCATTTATTCCAAAGGGTGTGCAACCAAATATTAAGTTGAAGGTGCCAACAATTTTGGCCGGCCCATTTTGGTGGTTGTGGTTGTGTGTGAAATTATGTCCAATTTGCCCTTTTCTGTTTTTTTTGTGTTCTAATACACATAAAGGAAATAAACATGTGTATAACAAAACATGTGGAATTGCAATCATTTTCTGGGAGAAATACTTCACTTTCTGGAACAATTTCAATGGTGCCAACACTTTCGGCCATGACTGTATATACAAAACACCATAGGCATATGTACAAAGTTTATAAATCTATCGAGTACAAATAAGAGATGGGATGCAAATATATCAAAATTTATTGACAAATACTTAATTAACAAATAAAAGTATATCTATATAATGTATACATAAGAAACATAAACCAGAGACAAGATAAACACTCAGTATCCCAATAAAATATTACGGGGGGGGGGAGGGGGGATAGTGTGCAAATGCCTCAACGCGCGTTTCACCCCTCCCAAGTGTGGCTTCGTCAGTTCATTGCAACACTACACTATAGAGATTGCATTATTAGTATTACATATGCAAATTGAACCATATAAGTTGCAGCAATTGTGATGGGCTACTGTTGATATAGGTACGGGCCATTGATACTATTCTAGCCATATACATCATGACTTATTATTGTCCTATTGTTGAGAATATACAGTACAGACCAAAAGTTTGGACACGCCTTCTCATTTAACGATTTTTCTGTATTTTCATGACTATGAAAATTGTACATTCACACTGAAGGCATCAAAACTATGAATTAACACATGTGGAATTATATACTTAACAAAAAAGTGTGAAACAACTGAAAATAGGTCTTATATTCTAGGTTCTTCAAAGTAGCCACCTTTTGCTTTGATGACTGCTTTGCACACTCTTGGCATTGAGAAGGTGTGTCCAAACTTTTGGTCTGTACTAATATATATATATATATACACATACACACATTATATATATATACACATATATATATATATATATATATATATATATATATATATATATATATATAATGTGTGTATGTATATATATATATATATTAGCTATTACTAAGATGGTTGGCGGTAATGCTTTATTGGGATACTGAGTGTTTATCTTGCCTCTGGTTTCTGTTTCTTATGTATACATTATATAGATACCCTTTTATTTATTAAATCAAGTATTTGTCAATACATTTTGATATATTTGCATCCCATCTCTTATTTGTACTCTATAGGTTTTTATGTTCTGTTGAAAGAGGGGATTACATTTATATTAAGAACTAATATATGCTCTATATGTACAAGGTTTGTCATTGTGAGAAACATGTTAAAAAACTCCTCGTAGTGCTGCGATCAGGCTTGCGACCAATATTAAAAACAGTTAGGGTATGTGCAGACCATCCGTATTGGCAGCACTTTGAACGCAGGATACTTTATGCTGCATCCAAAGCACTGGACGCAGGTGAATCCGCTTGTGTTCATTGAACCATGTGGATTCACCGCATCCTATACATTGTACTGATAGAATTTCTCTTGCGGAGACTAGTGATTCCGCAAGAGAAATTGTCATGCTGCGGCCTGGAAAGCCGCGACACATATCCGTGTATGCGGGTTCCCGCCCGTTGCTGCTCATATAGAGCACCGCAGCCGAGGCGAGTTGTACATCAGTTGCTGACCAAAAATTACAAAGCTCAGTATAGTGAAGTGAGCTTCGACTTCTCAGTCACTGCCTATGCAGAGCGCAGAAGTCAATGACAAGCTCATCTAGACTGCTGCACTCTGCATAAGTAGCAAACAATACGACAGAAGATGAACAGCTAATGAATGAAACCAGTATTGAATGAAGTGTAGGACACATCATTCAATACGGTCTTCATTTATTACTAAGGATTGCCTTCACATTTTTCTAATCCTAACTAGGGTTAGAGCTAGGGATTGGTTTAGAGTTAGGGCTACGGTTATAGCTAGACTAAATGCAAGTCTTAAGAGATAGGGATTGATTTAGAGTGAGGACTAGGGATACAGCTGCAAAAATAGAATTGTTAAATAAATGTAATTAAAGTTTAGAAAATAAAAAATAAATAACTATTTAAAAAAAAAAAAAAAATTGGGGCTTTATTTCAGCAAAAAGCAGGGAAAAAAAACAAAACACACAAATTATAATTACATCAGTATTTTCCTCAAATTGCAATACACGTGCTTGGAGAGTATGGGGTGCAATACCAGACTGGTGGAAGGGACTCGGGGCGTGCTAACAGTTCAAGGGTTAGGGGGTGAAAAATATGTCCTTGCCACCGGGTGCTGGCAACAAACACAACCACTGCAACTCACCATAAGGAGAACTGGGCCCATAGTCATTGGCCGCTTCAGTCATGTACTGGCCCAATAACTCTCCATTAGTCACCCGAGAGGGAATCTTCCGGTCTAATTTTTCATATAAAAATTCTTCTACTCGAGCGCCTGTAGGAAGGACAATGGGCACCATGTCTTAGTAAAAAAGATCATTCCCCTGGTTTTCTATGCCTTGTTGTTTTTTTTTTGGTCTATATCTACTCACTGGGATTGGGCTGCAGGAGGACCTCCGTCTGACGGAGGATCTTCTCGGTCCAGTTTTTCGTATAGTCGGCTCTGGACAAGAGGTTCTCAAAGTGAGCGTCCAACTCTGTTTTCTCAGCTGCGCCCAACTTCTCCTCTGTGAACTGAAAAAAGGGATCATAACATTAGATTTTCCGTCCATTATGGTGGTCATACACCTTAGATATTAGGGTTAGCGTGCATGGGTCTAATGTGGAGAGGGGAATAAGCCACTGTCAAAATAGTTCCAGAAGCAAAATGGGCCATGAGAACCAGGGATAGGACATGTTAAAATCCAACGAATCTCAGCTTTCTGCAAGATCGGATGAGCATTTAAAAGGGCCAGTGGGGGGTGGGTTCACCAGACGTGAAGCCCCCACCCAGATTGCAGATTTTAGGAAAAATAAGGAACATCTCATTGACTCATGAGAAAACCCATCTCCAGGTCTGTCTGGCAGCGACTTACTCCCCGCTCCCCATTGAAACACATGCACACTCAGATAAGTTGAGTATGCATGTGTATAGGGGTTTCAGGTGGCCATGTCAGTAGTCCATGACCACCAGACAGGAGCTCAGTCAATAATCTCCTACCTGATGGCATCTTGCAAGCGAGCAAGGCACAAAACCAGCAATTACCGTGCAGGATAACGGCACCGGATCGGACCTCGCTCCCCTCCCAGACAGAATAAGTCGACCAGGGAAATCAACTCAGCGTTACACTAGGCGGATGGTAATTGATGGACGGTTATCTGCCCACAGGGAAAGAAACAGTCTCTACGTCCGTTCATGCCGTCCGGATCTTACGACCCGTTTTCCTGCTGCCGAACAGATAAATAATGCAACACGCACACCTGTAGCCCCTACGTCACGTATCCGGTGGGACCTGGCATCTATTATTCATGGGTGCTAAGGTTTCCAATGGTCACTTCAAAGAGAGAACCACAGAACTTCTGAAGAGCTGGTGGGGGATGGAAACTCCAGCTGAGGCCAAGACCCGAGGGACACCATTAAAGCTAGGGGTTTGCTGCAAATACATCGGCCCAAACATCATAATGGCCAAAAAAGCCCAAGAGGAAGAACCAGCGCTAAACATTAGCTCCAGAGACCAAGTTTACAAGCAATATCCATTGGCGTGAATCGATTCACATCTCCGATAACGTAGAGTCTGATGTTTGGTACATGGGCGAGCGCAGTACCAAGATGAAAGGATTTTTAGGATACAGCCACATGGGACTTATCCGCAACCAATTTTTCGTTAAGAATATTAATTCTGCAGTATAAATTGACAGTGACAGTCAATTTTCAAGCGGATATTTGGTGAAACTCTAAAATGTTCTTTGACCCCACAGATCAACACATTGCTTCTTCAGGGATAAAAAGCTGCCCCCTTTAGGAAAAAAAAAAAAAAGAGACCCCAATGTGCCCGTGTTCAGTGGTAATGTGGGGAAGAAGACAATGAAGTGGCACAGAAGTTAGGTTCCCGCACTCCATGTTCAAGGGCGACACAGATTTAGAATTTTGTGAAATTCTAAGTGTTCTTTGACTCCAAGGTCACCACATTCCTTGTCTCAGGGCATCCTCAGCGCACCCATTCTTCAGGGATGCCAAGTTCCCCACCTTAGAAGAAGAAATCCGAGTGTGGCCAAGATCAGTGGTGAAGAGGTTGATGAAGTGGCATAGAAGTTAGGTTCCTCAACTTCCTCCACTCCATGTTCAAGGGCTGGTGCCCCAAACCAATTTTCATGGAAGAACCACTGCCATGAATAAGGGTCATGCCTTAGCAATGGCAAAGCGAGTTGGTTTTAGTTATTACACAGGAACATGCATTTCCTCCTCTTTAGCGTCACGTTCACACAGCACAGATTTGCCATGAACAAATCTGCTCATGGATTTTTAAGAAAAAAAAAATCCATGTCAGAAGTCAGAAGATGAAATTGGATAGTGGATCCTGATACAAAATTAGCCTCGATGGAGCTAATCCGCAGCAATAATGAACTAGTTGTGAGGTTTGGGTGGAAAACTTCACAGAATCTACATGATCCAGAACATGTGAACACGGCCTAACGGGAAATTTGGCCATCAGCAAAATCTCAGCAGGGTAAATATAATCATCTTGTGCGCAAACAGGATCCATTGTCTGCCTCCAGGGCTTATCCACCTACACACACCAGCTACTCAGTGGCTTTACTAACCCTGCTTTAATCTGGCAACAGGAATCTGAAGAAAGAGATTACAGAGATTTGTGTCACATAGATAGAATTTCTGAACAAGAATTTGGAAAGGTTCCTGAATTTCACGCTGTGCACTGCAGCAACAAACGTAAGAGCCGCTGGCTGGAAAGTAACGATGTGAAGCGTGAAGGCAGGACGTCAAGATAGAGGTTTGTTTGCGGTTTTTGGGGAAAAAAAATGCCACTGATTTCTTTTTACTGCCAAAGTCACAAGTGAATCCAACAGGAAGGAGAAGCATAAGAGCATGTGTCCACTATGTCTCTGCTGAGTTTCTGCTCCAAAAAGAAAAAAAAGTTTGTTTTTTTTTTTACTTGGAATTTAAAGCAAATTTATTCCAACATCCACATCAAATAGTGTTTGATGTGGATTTTGGAGAGGATCAGTATAAAGCAGTTTTACAAAATTCATGTCAAAAACCACTTCAAATACTTGGATGTGGATTTTGAAGAGGATCTGCCTCGAAATCCCCCTCAAAAAGCTCCGTGTGAACATACCCTTACACAAAAAGTATTTGATGGATTTTGGAGGAGAATCTGCTCCAAAATCTATGTACCGTAACAAGAAATTAAAAAAAAAAAAATGTGAATATTCTATACACTAAGCACTGTCCAATCAAAAGGCTGCAAAGAACGCTTCACCAAAAAAAAAAACTCCTCCAAAAACTCCCCATAACAGGAGAGTTTACTAAACTCATGGTTTTTGACTGTCTCAAAAAACTCCATGCAATTACTAATATGCACATGGAGTCTTTTTGCAGAGTTTTTGGAGCAGTACCTCCAAGTTTTTGATGAGGATTTGTAGAGTTTCTGCTCAGTTTCTACTCAGATTGTGCTCCCATGCCTCCTTGTGCACATACCCCAAGTAAGTTTTTGGAGCAAAAACCACCAGTCTTGATTGGAGAGTTGAAAAGTTTCCACTCCGAAAACTCGGCAATAAAAAAACTCAGTGTAAACACACCTGTCTTTCCTTTATATTTTCCATTCCTTTTGGATCTACTGAGACCACTTACGCTGACCGCTGGGGCAGCAGTACAGAATCTAATGGGTTACTGGATTGCTATGGCTCATCAGGCTAATTTCAATGCCTGACACTATAAGAATAGTCCTCTCGCCAAAATGTTCCATCATCTTCTTTGAGTCTTCAGTCTTCTCAATAACTTATTGGTGATGTCCATGATTGGTTGTCCTGGTTTCACTTCCAACTACAATTTTAATTTTCCAACCAGTTGGGTCTTCTTATAAGAGGTCCAAAAGCAGATAATGGTTCATGTCTGATCCCTCCTGGGCAGGGCTATGCTTTTAGTCAATGACGTTGGGCAGGTACTTCCACCCGATGCTGAGTGCATATAGCTGGATACTCATCAATTTCCAGCAAAAGTAATCATAGACCGATCATGCGGTGCTGTGTAATGACAGGGCCATGAGCTTCTCCTAGTTTGGCATTAGGCCGCTCATATATAGCGGTGCTTGGACGTCCACCCATCACTACAATGTGAGCTCCTTAATCCCTTGTCGTTCCTCAAGAGGAGCTTGAATGGAGCGGAGATCAAGCATGTGTTCTGCCATTCCAGAAGCAGCCGAGCACTGAGCTCACCGGCAGAGTCTCCATCGTTCCCTAGGCTTCTGAACAAATTGGCACTATGCATGCTCAATCATTAACCAGTCAGCCCTGTGGCTAGATGATAAATGCCCATTGTGGGGAAAGGCTCTTTAAAGGGGACAGGTGACTTTCTATAAAAAGTTGACAAACCTGTTGACACTTTTTTTTTGGAGAAGCCATGTTTTTTTTCCCCTTATCCTGGACAACCCTTTTAAAGTGGACCTGTCACCAATGATATGTATTTGTTTGTTTTTTTTAACCTGGTGTAAATGTCGCTGTTCTCCTGAATCCGCCGTCGTTTTTCTTTTGTTCCTGCACCTCTCCGTTCCTGAGATATGGCCTCTTCTTCCCTACATATAAATCTAGTATTGTTACTAATTGGGTGTGGCCCTCAAGACAACGCCCACAGAGAAGAGTTGAGGACCACACCCACTTAGCTAACAAGACTAGATTTACATACAGGGAAGAAAGGGCCATATCTCAGGAACAGAGAGGCACAGGGTTAAAATAAAAACAGCATCAGATTCAGGAGAACAGCGGCATTTACACCAGCTAAAAAAAAAAATATTTACAGCAATTGACAGGTCCCCTTTAAGAGATGCATAAATCAACATGGGTTGCTTTCTAACACCCTAAGCCATTATAACAGTGGCAGATATACCATCTGGGCGTCCTAAGAACAGCATTTCTGTTATGTGGATTATAAAAGTATGGACAGAAATATGTTCTTTTTACTTCTGCTAAATCTCCAACATCGAGAACTAGAGGAAGCACCAACAGAAAGAGTTCTGTCCCTTTAAGTCACCGTCAGCACCTCACAGATATTTACTCCATACTGAGCGATTCTGTAAAAATCCTTTCATGACCCATAACACAAATACCAGCATTGCACAAAACCCACCACATTTTCCAAGGTTTAAGCTTCTAAATATGAAGCATCTATGACGTATGACTCACTAAAAGCCTTGATTGCAGCACAGATCATCCCTCGCTCTAAAAGGGGCACATCAATTATTTGTGAGCTATTACATGGACATTAAAAAAAATAAAGTCATTGTGTAAACATAGTGCTAATAAATACCTGGTTTCAAGGGGTTTTATATCTTAAAGAAGCCCTTTATACCATGATAAAAACACTTCTACTGTATGTCCCAGTGGACTAGAGTTCTTACTTCATCCAGTGCTTGAGCAGGTTTTGAAAGGAGAAACTTGAGTGTCAAATAGGAGGGGCTTACTATAAAATCTCTCACACTGAAGAGAAATGCCTCATCTAATTGTGGCAAAGAATTAAGGAGGACTTTCTAAGCACTAGTGAAGGTCTTTAAGGCGGACCTTTTACTTGGCATGGGATTAGGGATTAAATGTCGGACAAACAAGCATTTGGCCAACTATCTAAACTATATGACCACTTAAAGAGGTCCTGCCAATTGCTAAAAAAATTGGAATTAAATACCTTCTAAAAAATCCCTGAGCTCCCCTGATTCTGACACTCTTTTCCGTTTTGCACTGTGTAGCTCCATTGCAAAGATATTCACATTTCTTTTTTTCTGGAGAGCACTATGTGAAATCTCTTGCTTTGTAGTCCAACTGGGCGTTTCTTCACACTCTTCTATATGGGCGTGCTCTTTCACCCCTCTCTCCAGACATTGCTGGGCTGTGATTGGCAGAATCTGGGAGGGAGTGATTAAAGAGCACACCCCCAGAGAAGACTCTGTAAAAAAAAAAAAAAAAAAAAAAACACCCAGAAAGCAGAAATTTCACATACTGCGCTCCGGAAAAAAAAAAAAAAAAAAAAGTGAATATCTATGCAATGGAGCGACGTAGCGCAAAATGGTAAAGAGCCGCAGAATCATGGGGGAGCTCAGGGATTATTTTTTTTTTTTACAAGGTATTTAATTCCAATTTTTTTTTTCCAGCAATTGGCAAGACCTCTTTAAGTGGACATATATTTGTATGTCCAACAGGTAATCCTTTGGACCTGTTGGACATACCTGTTGGACATACCCTAAAGGGTGGTTTTTCTAGTCTCCACACACCAGGTTTCGCAAGTCCATAATTTGAAGGAATTGTGATTTGGTCCCCCCAACGTCTATTTAAACCAACCCTGGACATTTAAAAAAAATATATATATATTTTAAAAAGGGATAAATAAGGGCTTTGTAGGGCAAAGACATGACATGGCCTGCTGAATTCTACGGTCTCTGCCCAACATTCTTAGTTCAAGTACAGATCACAATGTCCTGATCCAGATGTCACAGCCTCATATATGCCTATGAAGTTGGAGCTTTCGGGCCAGGAGACCCATGGACAGCCTGAACATTACTATCCATACTCGGACCGTGAATGTCAGACACATAAAACCGGCCATATGGGGTGTGATACGAATTGCTCCTAGTCATGTAGACGGGGCTTGCAAAAATCCATGTGCCGCCACAGAAACAACTCTATTCAGATCTATAGACAGATTTTTCAGTCGGAGAATTTGCAGCGTGAGAAATTCACTCTCATGGCTGCAACACCTTCACCCACTTAGCTCCCCCGAGGGTTGCACAAGATCTGTTCAGTACAACTATATAGGGTCCAAGTGTTACAGCCATAGTCCCCTACTATGCAGCCCACCGTAGGAGCACAAGGACCAATGCATCAGTTTCAAAAATTTCACCAGGTGCAAAGCTGCCCAGGGGCGTATGACTACCATGAGGCCTTCAACACCTCGCTAATTACAGAGCAGGCAGTATTAACGAGCAGAGTTATTAATATTTCAGAGCCTGAACCTTCTTCCCAAGGATCCTTCTTCCTATCTCCATAAAACAGATCTTGTCGATAATTAGCGGCATGCATATTATTAGGTGGCTCAACAAGTCCATAAGTTTGGCGCTTACCTGCGGCCACAGCTCAATGAACACAGTATTGTTATTCCACAGAAACCCAAGGGAGTGTGACAGTCACAAGACAGCTGAGAACGGCACGGACTTAACCCTCTCATGGAAGTTCGAGATACAACATGCACTGGTCTGCACAGCAGCACCCCTCCAAGGGTCTTCATGATGCCACCTCCTTGCTGGTTGAAGGCTCATGCATGGATCAATGGAAAAGGGGTTCCTTGCACAGATCACAGGATGGACAAGTAGCATTTGTTCTCTGGTCTACAACCACTTCTACTGGGATGCATGGAGCAAAACCTTAGTCAGGTTTGTTTTTCTAGTCTCCACACACCAGGTTTTGGACGTCCCTATTTTGAGGGGTTTATGGTGGCACACAGCCCACCCAACATCTACTTGTAGGAGACACAGACAAAAAGATATAAAATCCAAAACTTTTAAAAAGATATTAAAAAGGGGCAAGATATGAAGGCCAAACCCTACCTCGCCCAGCGTGCAATGACAAAAGTAGTTTTCTGTTGAGGTTTTTTGGATTATTTTTGGAGTTGAGCAAAAAGATTTGCAGGATCCTGGTCAGAGTTCTGTGGCTCCGGGCCAGGGTCAGGTGAACCTCCTCCCATCTACCAGAATCTCTGCTGATCAGTACGTCCGGCGGGTGATGCATGCATGACATCACGCTAGGCCTACTAATCAGAACAGATGCCAACAGGTAGGAGGAAGTTTCCAAGGCCATGGTCTGGTGGCCATGGACCTCCGACCAGGATCCTGCAAATCTTTTTGCTTAATTCAACTTACTGTTGAGTGTATCAATCCACTAGAAATTGGCCCAAAGAAAAATAAAAATACACTGCTGATGTCTTCTGCCCTACCGGAATATCAGGGAGGACCACAGAATTCCAGGACTGACTTATCTGATATTTTCATTTAACAACCCAGTTTGTACAGTAAAGGGAAACTCCTCACTGCACAAAGGAGAGCTCAGGACTGGGGCATGCACAGATCAAAACTGACAGTTCTGACCAGTTGGGGCACCAGCAGCAAAACTAACACCACCCAGGTATGACCAGGTTGCTTGGGCCAAGTTCAGACAGGCATATATCACGGTCCGTATATGGACCACAATGCCTGGACTGACCTCGGGTGTCCTGACCGGATTCACAGCCTCATATTCGTGCCTACGTTGCAGTAAGTTCAGGTCAGGAGACCCATGGTCAATACGGCCATTGTGATCCATATACTGACCGTGAATTACACCCGTCTGAACCTGAACTTTATACTGGTTAAGCCACGCCCAGTGGACACTTGAGCCTTCATTTGCATAAGCTATGCTGTGCCACAACTAACCAATGGATAAAATAGTTTCAGGTCACAGCAGTGGTCAATGTAAAACCCTGCAGCAGAACTAAAGCCGCTACATCAGAGGAAGTGACACCATGATGACGTCCCTGTCTAGAGTGGGAGCAATTATGGGCATGCATTTTATTTGCAAAAATCCACCCCCTATCTCTAGAGTGAGGGGATAGTCGGATCTCGCTGCTGTGACCCAAAACACATCCATACCAATGTCCTTTGATACCTATGGATTTGTAGGAGGACTGCCCTACCACTGTTCAGAAATACCCTGCATAGGCCAAAGCGGCTTGCTGCCCCCCTTAGCACATACCCAAGTAGCCCAGCCACGACCCTGCAGGTGAGCAAGAGACCAGACTCACTAACCTCACATTTTGACCTCTATCAGTTTTTTTTTGGATAGGTAGGGTTAATTAAATATGGCTACATTCTCTGCACCCTAATTGCTCCACCCTTGTGCAGGGCTGAATGATAAATCCAGGGCCACTATGCATGGGGAGTAAAGAGGAAAAAAAATGCAAAATGTAAAATATACATTAAGAGAATTTAGATGATGAGGTTCTGCAGCAGCTGTACTTGCACAGGGACAGCAATGGAGGCTGACAGCAGAAAGAAGCAGCTCCACTTCCCAGCAGCTCTGCTCAGCAGGTGGATACAGGCCAGTCTAATGGGAGATGCAGCAAAGATGGAGGGATAAGAAGCAGAGGATGCTGCAGAGGAGAGGGTGCAGTGAGGCTCCCCAGACCCCCCCACACACAGCCCCTGCTGCCTCCTACCTGCACAGCCCTGCTGAAGAACACTCCAGCATCAGAAGCCAGCTTCTTCACATTGAAATCCATGGTGTCTGCAGCAGCTCCAGCTTCTGCTCCTGTGTGCTAGCTGTGACCAGCTGCCTCCCAGATCCTCCCACCAGACCAGCTCAATCTATTACCGCACCATCCAACTGGCTGCATCCAGCCTCTCCAGGATCCACTGCCCAGCCTCTTAAACGGGAAGTAGCCTCCATCCACCTGTCATTTTTGAGAATTCACTTCTGTAATTCTTATAATAATAATCAAAGACACGTACCATTATGGGTTACATTTCAACACGGCGATGGATCGCCACTTCAATATTTACTAAGGCTGTGACAAATATATATTATTAATTACGTTCTGCAATTACTGTGCTATAGCCGCACATAGTATTCGCAATCGGATAATCATAGGTTCAAGTCCCCTAAAGGATATAAAAATGTAAAAAAAAAATACAAATACAAAATAATCATTCTGTTTTTCTCATACGTGACAAAAACGGACTTCTGAATGAGCCCTTATGTAGCTGCTTCGATGGAAGAATAAAAAATATTACAGGACTCAGGAGATGGCGAGACTTTTTCTTTCCAAATTTCAGTATTTTTTATTTTTTTTTACTGCTAAAATAATAATGTAAAAAAATATATACGTTCAGTATTGCCTTAAATGTACTGAGCTGGAGTATCATGATACCGGGTCGTTTCACAACACATTGAATGCCGTGCAGTCCTACAGATAAGATACCATTTTCAACATGACAAGTTCCCTTTAAAGAATGAAAGAAAAGTTCTGAAACATTTTAGTTTAAAAAAAAATCAGAAATCTGAAAAAATGGAATATATATAATAATAATAATTAATAAGCAGTACTGTGAATATATATAATAATAATTAATAAGCAGTACTGTAAATGAAGATGGTACTGATTCCTGTAATTGTACTCTTAAATCCAGTTTTAGTGCTCCCCCTACTGATCACATTTAATATTAGTTGTGAAAGCTCAAAAGTTCATTGGTCCCTTAAAAGTCGAACCTATGAAAGGATTATTCCACCCTCACCCCAAAAAAAAAAAGAAAAGTGATCCCCTATCCTAGATGAGGGATAATTTGATGATCGCTGAGAATCCAATCCCTGGGAACCCCAAGAGTCATGAAACCGTGTCCTGGGAATCCCGAGAACAGGACTCTGCGGCCACATCATAGATAAAGCAGAGGTGAGCATGCGCCTCCGCTAAGGACGGGGCTGCAGAGTGCTGTTTTTGGGGTTCTAGAGTCCCAGTCTGAGCCTGAGGATATCTGGAGGAGACCCCTAGCGATCAGCAAGTCATCTCCATCAGAGTCCCCTAAACCAATAATAATGCCTAAAATCTCCCCTGATTAATAATAATGCCTACAGTGTCCCCTTAATCAAAAATAATAACCTGAGTGCCCCCTTTATCAATAATAACATTCAGAGTGCCTCTTTAATCAATCCATAGTGACCCCGAAATCAATAACCATAATGCCTGGGGTGCCCCTTAATCAATAGGAGAGGCAAAAGGCGGACAGGCTACAAAGACCTCCTTCCTCTGGACATGACATGGCAGAGTTGCACGAAAATGTTGCTACTTTTGGCATTTTCACACCAGTATTGCCAAGCTCCGCCAAATGTGGGGCGTGACGCCACAGCTTGCCTAGTTAATGATGAGGCATTCTGAATGTAGGCGTGCGCCTCTTAATGACTCCAATGTCAAACACCTAATGTACCAAGGAAAAAAAAAAAAGAAAAAAAAATTCGAGTGAGATGAATTGGTGAATGTAATCATTCCACCATTGCTTTGGGGGTTTCATTTTTACGGCGTTCTGTGTAGTATAAAATAACTTGGCAGCATGATTTTCCAGATTATTTCAGTTACAGATATACCAAACTAGTATATATTTTAACATTAGTGGCTTCCAAAAATTCTGAACCTCGTAGAAAAAAATGCCTACAACTTTTCCATTTTTAATAGAGCTGTGTAATTTTTGTGGGGGGTTTTTGCGTGCCAAGCTGTAATTTTTAGTGGTACGATTTTGGAGCACCAACTTTTGTTGCATTTTTTAGCGGTTTCATTCAGCTATGACTTCTACTGTATGAGTTAAACAAATTTATATTTTCATATTTATTTTTTGGTTCTAATACTTTTTAGTCATTTTATGAAGAGCAAAATACAAGTTATTTAAACAGCTTAAAATGACATGTCACTTGCTAAAAAACTGAGTTACAATCTTTGTTTAAAAAAAAAAAAAAAAAAAAATCTCTGAACTCCCCTAATTCTTCTGCTCATTCCGTTTTGCTAGGAGTCGCTCCATTCCAGAGATATTCATATTCGTTTCTTCTGGAGCGCAGTATGTGAAATCTCTGCTTGTAGTACAACTGGGCATTTCTTCAGAGTTTTCTCTGGGGTGTGCTCTTTCACTCCTGCCATCCAGACATTGCCAATCACAGCTAGGCAACTAATCCAGCAGGCTATCAGTCTGAGACGCTGCTGAGTTGATTGGCAGTATCTGGGAAGGGTGTAAGTGCACGCCCCCCCCCCCACGAGAAAAGACTGAAGAAACACCAAGATGCACTACTATGCAGAGATTTCACATAATGCACTCCAGAATGGCAGAATCAGAGGACCTCAGGAATTTTTTGTCACGCAAGGTGTAGGAAAGACTAAGTGCAACACGAAGGGATGAGAGGAAGCGAGCCCAGACACTAGAGTAAGGGGGAGTGGAGACCTCCTAGGCTGATCTGATATCACCCTGACTCCCCTATCGTCCCTATATTGGTTCCTCACTAATCGCCGCACAGGAAACTAAGCCCTGTATATCCCTAGCGCTTGGCCCTGGATAGGAAATGGGGGAGGAGCACTAGTCAGTCCCCACTAGCAACTAAAGACAACAAGGGAGACACACACAGGGAAAAGTAACTTAGCTTGAGCCGACTTCAGAGAGATCACACCAAACGTCCTCCTAGCACCAGAGAGGAAGTAAGTAGACAGCAACAGCTCCAAGCCAAACACAAGGGAACATGTGAATGTCACCGCACCACCCTGCTGCAAAAATAAAGTATTTAAACACCCTGGTCTGGGTGTCAATTAGCAGGAGGGAGGTAGCCGCTGGGTCCTAGAGTGAGACAGATTCAAGAAGATTTTTAATATTAGACAGTGTAGGACTTTCCCGAGTTCACCTTGTGGTGGGAAAGCTTTTATGCTATTTTTGATCAAAAACAGTGTTACTAAGAACCCTATTTTATTTAAATGCACTTGCTTTCTATTTATTTACAGCAGGGTTTATGTTCATTTTGTTTCTTGTAGGTTTCTCTGATTCATGGCCATTGTGAAACATGCATTTATGTGCTGCATGTATACCAACTTAAACCAAGCTCGAATTTTGTGTTTTTTCTTTGTATTTTATGCATTCTGTGCAAACCAGGGTGTGGCCTCCCTTCCTAGAGCTGGATAATACATATAAAAAGCTTCCCTTGGTTGGTGTAAACAGTTTGGGACCCAGTCCTTTGTCTGCTCTTGTTCACACAGAGGTCAACTTTGACACATGGTAAGGTTTTTAATATTAGACAGTGTAGGACTTTCCCGAATGGGTTTACCTTGTCGCAGTGGGAAAGCTTTTGTACTATTTTTGATCAAAAACAGTGTTACTAAGAACCCTATTTTATTTAAAAGCACTTGCTTTCTATTTATTTACAGCAGGGTTTATCTTCATTTTGCTTCTTGTAGGTTTTTCAGATTCAAGAAGGTGTCTGTAATGCCAAATGAAGAGATCTTCTGCAACCAACTGCAGGGCGACTATCGGTCACTTCTGACACACCCGTGACTGTACCCCCCCTCTACGAGTGGCCGCCGGATACTCAGGACCAGGTCTCTCAGGATAAGAGGTGTGAAATGAACGAACCAACCTGGGAGCGTTCACCTTTGATGCTGAAACCCACATCCTCTCCTCTGGACCATAACCCTTCCAGTGCACCAAGTATTGTAAGGAACGACGTTGGAGACGAGAATCTACAATCCTCGAAATCTGAAACTCCAGATTACCATCAACCATTATTGGGGGTGGCAGAAGGTGTGAGGGCTATTGGATTTATACTTTTGATCTGGACTGTATATTACTATATGTCTCAATAACACCCAACAATTACATAATTATCTTCAGGTTACATGTGTTACCTTTACAGGATATAACTTTAATCTCCTAGATTTGGATGATTCTTAATGCGAACCTGTCAGCAGGATTGTGCTCAGTAAACTACATACACTGTCAGGTGGGCGACATTACACTGATTAATATGATACCTTGGTTGATGAAATCCGTCCTGTGGTTCTTGTGTAATCTTTACTTTCAGTTTGGAGATAATGATATGCTCGTGCTCTAGGGCGGCCTGTGGGGGCGCTCTATCTGGTGCTCTGCTTACATATTCATCTGTATGCTCTTATGACAGCTCATTGTGCCTTCACTAACCTGCCTCCTATTTTACATAATGCATCTAGTAGTGCGGGGCTAGATGAAATAGGAGGTAGGTCAGTGAAGGCACAATGAGCTGTCATAAGAGCATGCAGATGAATATGTAAGCAGAGCACCAGACAGAGCGCCCCCCACAGGCCGCACCGAAACACGAGCATATCATTATCTCCAAACTGAAAGTAAAGATTACACAAGAACCACAGGACGGATTTCATCAACCAAGGTATCATTTTCATCAGTGTAATGTCTCCCACCTGACAGTGTATGTAGTTTACTGAGCACAATCCTGCTGACAGGTGCGCATTAAGAATCATCCAAATCGAGGAGATTAACCCCTTAAGCCCCGCGGGTGGTTTGCACGTTAATGACCGGGCCAATTTTTACAATTCTGACCACTGTCACTTTATGAGGTAATTACTCTGGAACGCTTCAACGGATCCCCCTGATTCTGAGATTGTTTTTTCGTGACATATTGTACTTCATGATTGTGGAAAAATTTCTTCGATATCACTTGCGTTTATTTGTGAAAAAAACGGAAATTTGGCGAAAATTTTGAAAATTTTGTGATTTTCAAAATTTTAATTTTTAAGCCCTGAAATCAGAGCGATATGTCACACAAAAGAGTTAATAAATAACATTTCCCACATGTCTACTTTACATCAGCACAATTTTGGAACCAAAATTTTTTTTTGTTAGGGAGCTATAAGGGTTAAAAGTTGACCAGCGATTTCTCATTTTTCCAACAAAATTTATAAAACCATTTTTTTAGGGACCACATCACATTTGAAGTCACTTTGAGAGGTCTTTATGACAGAAAATACCCAAAAGTGACACCATTCTAAAAACTGCACCCCTCAAGGTGCTCAAAACCACATTCAAGAACTTTATTAACCCTTCAGGTGCTTCACAGGAATTTTTTGAATGTGGAAGAAAAAAATGAACATTTAACTTTTTTCACAAAAATGTTACTTTAGACCCAATTTTTTTTATTTTCACAGGGGTAACAAGAAAAAATGGACCCCAAAATTTGTTGTGCAATTTCCCCTGGGCACGCAGATACCCAATATTTGGGGAAGAAACACTGTTTGGGCGCACGGCAGGGCTCGGAAGGGAAGGAGCGCCATTTGACTTTTTGATTGTAAAATTTGCTTGAATAATTAGCGGACACCATGTTCTGTTTGGAGAGCCCCTGTGTGCCCAAACTTTGGAGCTCCCCCACAAGTGACCCCATTTTGGAAACTAGACCCCCCAAGGCACCTTTCTAGATGCATAGTGAGCACTTGGAACCCCCAGGTGCTTCACAAATTGATTCGTAAAAATGAAAAAGTGAAAAAAAAAACACTTTTTCATTTTTACGAATCAATTTGTGAAGCACCTAGGGGTTCCAAGTGCTCACTATGCATCTAGATAGGTGCCTTGGGGGGGTCTAGTTTCCAAAATGGGGTCACTTGTGCGGGAGCTCCAATGTTTGGGCACACAGGGACTCTCTAAATGCAACATGGTATCCGCTAACAAATTGAATGGAAAATCGGCTCAAATTGTTAGCGGACACCACATTGCGTTTGGAGAGCCCCTCTGTGCCCAAACTTTGGAGCTCCCCCACAAGTGACCCCATTTTGGAAACTAGACCCCCCAAGGCACCTTTCTAGATGCATAGTGAGCACTTGGAACCCCCAGGTGCTTCACAAATTGATTCGTAAAAATGAAAAAGTTAAAAAAAAAACACTTTTTCATTTTTCCGAATCAATTTGTGAAGCACCTAGGGGTTCCAAGTGCTCACTATGCATCTAGATAGGTGCCTTGGGGGGTCTAGTTTCCAAAATGGGGTCACTTGTGGGGGAGCTCCAATGTTTGGGCACACAGGGACTCTCCAAATGCAACATGATATCCGCTAACAATTTGAGCCGACAATTTGTTAGCGGATATCATGTTGCATTTGGAGAGTCCCTGTGTGCCCAAACATTGGAGCTCCCCCACAAGTTACCCCATTTTGGAAACTAGACCCCCCAAGGCACCTTTCTAGATGCATAGTGAGCACTTGGAACCCCAGGTGCTTCACAAATTGATTCATAAAAATGAAAAAGTGTTTTTTTTTTCACTTTTTCATTTTTACGAATCAATTTGTGAAGCACCTGGGGGTTCCAAGTGCTTACTATGCATCTAGATAGGTGCCTTGGGGGGTCTAGTTTCCAAAATGGGGTCACTTGTGGGGGAGCTCCAAAGTTTGGGCACAGAGGGGCTCTCCAAACGCAATGTGGTGTCCGCTAACAATTTGAGCCGATTTTCCATTCAATTTGTTAGCGGATACCATGTTGCATTTAGAGAGTCCCTGTGTGCCCAAACATTGGAGCTCCCCCACAAGTGACCCCATTTTGGAAACTAGACCCCCCAAGGCACCTTTCTAGATGCATAGTGAGCACTTGGAACCCCAGGTGCTTCACAAATTGATTCATAAAAATGAAAAAGTTTTTTTTTTTTTCACTTTTTCATTTTTACGAATCAATTTGTGAAGCACCTGGGGGTTCCAAGTGCTTACTATGCATCTAGATAGGTGCCTTGGGGGGTCTAGTTTCCAAAATGGGGTCACTTGTGGGGGAGCTCCAATGTTTGGGCACACAGGGGCTCTCCAAACGCAACATGGCGTCCGCTAACAATTTGAGCCGATTTTCCATTCAATTTGTTAGCGGACACCATGTCGCGTTTGGAGAGCCCGTGATGTGCCTAAACAGTGGAGCTCCCCCACAAGTGTCCCCATTTTGGAAACTATACCCCTCAAGGATTTTATTAAGGTGTATAGTGAACATTTTGAACCCAGAGGTACGGCACAGAATTTGTTTACATTAGGTCATCATATTGAATAAGTTGTCATTATTCTTGAGCGCAAGTGCTCGCTACTTGAGTTTGCATCGGGTACTCAGGTATGCACCATGTACAGCGTGTGCTTGAGTGACATGCTCGAGTCCCTGCTCCGCATGTTTCACGGTTATTAGGAACCCAAAAAAAAACATGCGGGGATCGCTCGTGCATGGCAGGCAATCCCCGTAAAGTTTTTTGACCGCGAAGCATATGGGGCAGAGACTCGAGCATGTCACTCAAATACCCACGATACTCAATGCATACCAGAGCACCCGATGCAAACTCAAGTAGCGAGCACTTGCTCTCAACACTAGTCACCATATCGTCATCTTTTTTTCTTACTTTTGAAAAAAATCCCAACCCCAGCCCTAGCCCTAGCACAACCCTAGCCCCAGCACAACCCTAGCCCCAGCACAACCCTAGCCCCAGAACAACCCTAGCCCCAGCACAACCCTAGCCCCAAACCCAGCCCTAACCCTAGCCCAATCCTAACCCAAGAGTTTATTTTTGACGCCGTTCCTTGTGCGGTATAAGTGATTAGACGACTTTATTCTTCGGGTCGGTGTGATTACAGCAATGCCAGAATCATATGGGGTTTTTATGACTGACAGCTGTCACACACTAAAAGACGCATTTTTTGTAAAATCTAGTTTTTGCATCGCCATATTTTGAGAGCTATAATTTTTCCAGATTTTGGCAGACAGTCATGTGACGGCTCGTTTTTTGCGGGATGACTTGACGTTGTTATTGGTGCCATTTTCAGGCACGTGACATTTTTTGATCGCTTTCTATTCCGATTTTTGGGAGGCAGAATAAACAAAAAACAACAATTCAGGAATTGTTTTTTTTTTTTTTTTTTATTCTGTTCCGCGTGTGGTAAAATTGATGAGGTAGCTTTATTCTTTGGGTCAGTACGTTTACAGCGGTACCACATTTGTATAATTTTTCTATGTTTTGGCGCTTATACACAATAAAAGCTATTTTATAGAAAAAAATATTTTTTAGCATCGCTTTATTCTGAGAGCTGAAACTTTTTTATTTTTCGGCTGATGGAGCTGTATGGCAGCTTGTTTTTTGTGGGACGAGATGACGTTTTCAGCGGTATCATTTTTATTTATATGCGTCTTTTTGATCGCGTGTTATTCCACTTTTTGTTTGGCGGTATGGTGATAAAGCATTGTTGTTTGCTGCGTTTTTTTTTTTTTTTTTTTACCGTGTTCACTGAAGGGGTTAACTAGTGGGACAGTTTTATAGGTCAGGCTGTTCCGGACGCGGCGATACCAAATATGTGTACTTTTATTGTTTTTTTTTATTTTTTTTATAATAATATTTATTGATGGGTACATTATATTTTTATTTTTGGTGTATTATTTTTTTTATTTTTTTATAATATTTTTGCACATTTTTTTTTTTTTTTCCACTTTCAGACAGTTTGTACACCTTATTACTTTGTCCCACTCTGGGACTTTCACTTTTTTTTTCTGATCGCCTGCATGGCATAGGAATGGAGCACCATCCCTATGCCATGCAGGCTGTCAGAAGTGCACAGTGTTAAGATTGCTTGGAGATGCACTGCGCATGTCCAAGCAATCTTCCTGCTCTCTGGTGACCCGGATGTTGTCATGACGACATCGGGTCATCATGGCAACACCCGGGAAGCCGCTGCAGTCTGCGCTGGAAGCCGGAAGAGGAGGTGAGTATCGCCGATCACCTCCCCTTGCCCCCGCAATGCCGCGATCGATTTCGATCGACTTCGATCGCAGCATAGCGGGGGTTAATGTGCTGGGAGCGGTGCAGGACCGCTCCCTGCACATAGTACCGGGTGTCAGCTGTGACAATCAGCTGACACCCGGCGGCGATCGCGCCCGCACAGCCTGTGTGCGCGCGCGATCGCCATGACGTACTAATACGGGTCTGGGTCTTAAGTCCCAGGGCACAGACGCGTATTAGTACGTCAAATGTTATTAAGGGGTTAAAGTTATTTCCTGTAAAGGGAACATATGTAACCTGAAGATAATTATGTAATTGTCGGGTGTTATTGAGACATATAGTAATATACAGTCCAGATCAAAAGTATAAATCCAACCAATATTGGGAAATCATTGTACAACACCAATGTATATACATATTAGCTCATTAGCTCCATATATAGTGAAACTATTCAAATATTCTCCACATTGGTAGGATTCATATTGTTTGATCTCTAGTATATTGGGCAATGCACTTCAATGGAAGCCGGCAGTAACAGCCAATACTTGTAAGGTCACGGAATGACTCAATCCCTCTAATAAGCAATGGTCATAACAGCTCTTCATAGGATACAATATCCCCAGCGTTCTATTGGGTCCTTTACTGCAGGTCACGGTGCACACTGCAGGCACCATTGCATCTTACCACTATCCCCTGAGGAAACCCTTAAGTAGAGAAGGGGGGAAACGCGTCAGGACTTGATTCTTATGCAGTATTCAGAGAAATAGATAGTATTTTCTATGAATGTCATTGCACATCAAGTGATATTTTGAGGATATTGTATCCTATGAAGAGCTGTTATGACCATTGTTTATTAGAGGGATTAAGTCTAATTCCTAGGTTTTTTACTCAAAAATTGGGCATGGATTAGGATTATTGTATCTGGAGTATCTTGTTCATGGTTTTATAGTCTGCATACACATACAGTTATATGAAAAAGTTTGGGCACCCCTATTAATCTTAAGCATAATGTTTTAAAAAAATTGGTGTTTTTGCAACAGCTATTTCAGTTTGATATATGTAATAACTGTTGGACACAGTAATGTTTCTGCCTTGAAATGAGGTTTATTGTACTAACAGAAAATGTGCAATCTGCATTCAAACAAAATTTGACAGGTGCATAAGTATGGGCACCCTTATCATTTTCTTGTTTTAAATACTCCTACCTACTTTTTACTGACTTACTAAAGCACTTTTTTTGGTTTTGTAACCTCATTGAGCTTTGAACTTCATAGCCAGGTGTATGCAATCATGAGATAAGCAACTTAAAGTGGCCACTTGCAAGTTGTTCTCTTGTTTGAATCTCCTCTGAAGAGTGGCATCATGGGCTCTTCAAAACAACTGTCAAATGATCTGAAAACAAAGATTATTCAGCATAGTTGTTCAGGGGAAGGATACAAAAAGCTGTCTCAGAGATTTAACCTGTCAGTTTCCACTGTGAGGAACATAGTAAGGAAATGGAAGAACACAGGGACAGTTCTTGTTAAGGCCAGAAGTGGCAGGCCAAGAAAAACATCAGAAAGGCAGAGGAGAAGAATGGTGAGATCAGTCAAGGACAATCCTCAGACCACCTCCAGAGAGCTGCAGCATCAACTTGCTGCAGATGGTGTCACTGTGCATCGGTCAACTATACAACACACTTTGCTCAAGGAGAAGCTGTATGGGAGAGTGATGCGAAAGAAGCCGTTTCTGCAAGCACGCCACAAACAGAGTTGGCTGAGGTATGCAAAAGCACATTTGGAGAAGCCAATTTCTTTCTGGAAGAAGGTCCTGTGGACTGATGAAACCAAGATTGAGTTGTTTGGTCATACAAAAAGGCGTTATGCATGGCGGCAAAAAAACACAGCATTCCAAGAAAACCACTTGCTACCCACATAAAAATTTGGTGGAGGTTCCATCATGCTTTGGGGCTGTGTGGCCAATGCCGGCACCGGGAATCTTGTTAAAGTTGAGGGACGCATGGATTCCACTCAGTATCAGCAGATTCTTGACAATAATGTTCAAGAATCAGTGACAAAGTTGAAGTTACGCAGGGGATGGATCTTTCAGCAAGACAATGATCCAAAACACCGCTCCAAATCTACTCAGGCATTCATGCAGAGGAACAATTACAATGTTCTGGAATGGCCATCCCAGTCCCCAGACCTGAATATCATTGAACATCTGTGGGATCATTTGAAGAGGGCTGTCCATGCTCAGCAACCATCAAACTTAACTGAACTGGAATTGTTTTGTAAAGAGGAATGGTCAAAAATACCTTCATCCAGGATCCAGGAAATCATTAAAAGCTACAGGAAGAGACTAGAGGCTGTTATTTTTGCAAAAGGAGGATCTACTAAATATTAATGTCACTTTTCTGGTGAGGTGCCCATACTTATGCACCTGTCAAATTTTGTTTGAATGCAGATTGCACATTTTCTGTTAGTACAATAAACCTCATTTCACAGCAGAAACATTACTGTGTCCAACAGTTATTACATATATCAATCTGAAATAGCTGTTGCAAAAACACCAATTTTTATAAAACATTAAGCTTAAGATTAATAGGGGTGCCCAAACTTTTTCAT
The DNA here is from genome assembly GCF_046119375.1 of Phyllobates terribilis. NCBI lineage: Eukaryota > Metazoa > Chordata > Amphibia > Anura > Dendrobatidae > Phyllobates > Phyllobates terribilis. The sequence continues at coordinate 244,077,152 of NW_027362767.1, read as the reverse complement.
ATAACTGTATGTGTATATTTGGTATTATAGCATCACTGGGGTATTTCAATGTTTAAGATGTTTTTGATATTTGGTTGGTGCTCAATTTAAGAATAGGGTTATATAGGGACCAATAGGGTCAGTCTACAGTGAGCGAGGGCGCCATATCGTTTATAATTTAGGGTGACACTAAAGCCCATAGTGGTAGTGATAGGATTGATTGTATTGATCTTGATTGCCTGGAAATTATTAATGTGATGTGTGTCTCATTGCAGGAAATTAATTTTACATTGGAGCCACTGGCGGACACAGACAGAAGAGGGCACCTGTACAAGAACAATATATGAGCCCATTGCAGCCCAATAGCTCATCGCAATGCACAATTCCATCTGCTTTGGGGGTTGAATGGGCCCTCGTACCTCTTGGTCCGTGTGCAGTAGCACAAGTTGCACCAATAACACATCTGCCCCTGTCCGCCCCTGATTGGAACCATAGGAAGGATGACACTACAGCTACAGAGGTGACCGTCTGATGGCCTAGACTAGCTCGACTATCTACTTCTCCTGAAGACCCTTTCAGCCTTTTGAGATTTCGGTGGAGGACATCATCTCTGAAAATAGGGTCCCACAGCTGCACCCCAACAGTTTGAGAACTGAGGATGAGTGGTTCTTGTGGTGGGATGCAGGTCTGGACAGTTGTCGTCATCTCATGATCTATGCAGACTAGCTACATACTTCATGAACTATGGGCTGTCAACAGGGGTCATTTCACGATAGGCAGGAACATAGCTAGCGCACATCTGGACAACTGTCATCATCTTATTAGATAGACAACAGTGAATAGATCTGTATGTATGCTTTCATAAAGATTGAGTGAATGCTTAGATGAAATGGCAACTATAAGGTAGCCAGCAATGAATGTCTGACATCCCATGATTATGCAGACTAGCTGCATACTTCATGTCTTATGGGCTGTCAACAAGTGTCATTTTACTATAGGCAGGAACATGGCCGCCATCAAGGCATTACTGCCCTTACTAGTGTATGGGGCCCGGTGAGCAGAAGCAAAGAGGGAGGCTCCGGACACGCTGGCAGCCCGGGCCCATCCCCTCTTTGCTTCTACTCACCGGGCCCCAGGGGCAACAGTTTAGGGCCGCCGCACACCAGGTGCATAAAAACACTGTAGTTAGATGATAATTTTGCACTTTACGTAATTGACCAAAGGATTTAACTAAATGACTCTTATGAAATATAGATTTAGTTACCAAAATATATAGTGGGAATGTGTTACGAAGCTTTAATGTTAAGGACATTGACCACTCTCTGGTTATTGTTACCCAATGTGTTTGTGAGATGATTAAAAGGCACTTAATATCTTGTGAATATATACATGTATATGTCCAATGCCCATATCTCAAAACAGGAAAGAGAGCAGCTTCCATAAATATACAGGAAACAGAATACTATAATCTGCAATCAGAAATACAGATTATAAAAAAATTATCATAATCTGGTTTCAATTAGTTTAAAAAATGTATCTGACACATTCCCTTAAAGAAAAATAAATTAAAATATAGCTAAAAAGAGATATGTTCAATAGGATAGAGTAGAGTAGGGCCATGCCAGAAGAGTCTACCATGTCGTGGTTGGCAGGCTTAAAAATCTTTTGGACAAAACAAAAGCTGATGGCTATGTATGTGATATGGTGTGTAATAGTGGGGAAGGGCGTAGCCTTCCCTTGGTACTGAGATAGTTAAAGGAAGTGTTCCTGAAGTCAGACCTCTCTGAACTGTTGGTAGGCTAAGCTAAGGGGTTAGCTTTAGTGGTCCAGTCAGTAGAGTAAAGGGGGAACTTAGTGCCCGGATCAAGCCTTGAGTGATATAGAGCTTGTTCCTGGCATAATTCATTGTGGGCTGCAGTACCTGTAAACAGCCACAAGATGCCACTGTCCTGGGTGCAGATGTCAGGTTGAGTCTGCTAGCAGGGTTACAGGCAGTGATGACTTAATGCTGTGTGATGACAGCTCACCGAGGGTGGGCACTTTGGGAAAATTCCTGCTTAAGTTTCCAGAAAGCAGGAGGAGTCACTCAGTAAGAGATAGTACAGTGAATCGTTCGGGCAGCCTGACTATAGTGGCTGCTAGGGTAGACGGGAGCTCCATACCCTCAGACAGTGGGATCCCCAGTGTGCAAGTCTCCCTACACAAGAGCACGAGTCCTGTTAGCCGGCCGGAGAAACTCATCAAATGTAGTGAGGACCCGGGGCACTTCTAGTCTGCAGGAAGCAGAGGAAGATAAATAGGACTCCAGGCTAAGACGTGGGGGAGAGATCGGATCCAGGTCACTGTCAGTATTACAGAAGAGTCTCTTGGGCTAGAGATAGACTCACAGAGATGCTTCACTTAAAGAGGGAACCAGGGCTGAAGATGTTGCCAGCGCCTGTGAGAGAGATGATAGCCTGTCGGGCCTTATCCATTATATCTGCCTGTAAATATTGTATATATTCCTCTTCCCCAAGTAAAGTTCAAGTTCTGGTTAAGAACCTCGTGTCCTCTGAATTTATTGCTGCCCTGGTCCCAGAAGAGAAATGCCTGGAGACAGCCGCGATCGGATGGCTTGAAGTAAGTGAAGAGCACTACATACACAGCCTCACTTCAGAGGGAGGACACGTATTGTCTGTAGGGTGCCATAGCGAGAGGGGGCTACAGCTCGCCCACGACTACCTCGCTGGGGCACCTTACAGGTGTTCGATGGGAACTGATAATGTGTGATCGGTGAGAACGTGGTGCAGAAGTGGAGTTTTTCCAAGAGTGGGCAGTGTGACTGTGGAGGGGTGGAGGCAGAGCTGGGGTGGAGCCTGGGCGGAGTGTTAAGGGAGGCATGAAAATGTTGACAGTATGGGGCCCTGAAATTCCTGGTGGCGGCCCTGGCCTTACCACCTGGATGACCAGCAAGCACAGACTTGTGATGTTCCTTAATTACTTTACGGCGCAGATTAGATGGTACAAATAACCTTCCTGAAGGGCAGGAGGCAGGGGCGTCCTCCTGAGCCTAAAACACCTCACCCTCCAGTTCAGGAAACAAGGCTGAAATGACTACGCCCTTCTGCAATATCGGGGCAGGGTTCTCATGGTCACCACCACAGGGGAAGCTCCGGGACAAAGCATCAGCCTTGACATTTTTGACCCCTGGACGAAAAGTGACAACAAAATTGAACCTAGTAAAAAACAGGGACCGTCTAGCTTGCCTAGGGTTGAGACGTTTAGCTGATTGGAGATATGACAAGTTCTTATGGTCAGTAATAACAGTAATAGCATGGACAGCCCCCTCCAACCAGTGTATAAACAGCAGCCAACATGTCAAATAACCAAAGAAAACCGGGTTAGAATCCCGGATAACCGGGCCTTACCCAGACAGCCTACTCACAGCATATATAAAACCAAACAGAGACTAGGAGTATAAATGGCTTACAAAAGAAGATTGTTTATTAATAGATAAATATACAGTACAAAAATTAATTTTAAATATCATAAATGTAGGAGAAGGGGAAAACAAAGTGAAAAGTGCCTAAACCAAGGTCCCCAAAAGTTCACTGCATCCCATCCCAAATGCTGAGGAAGTTGCGGCCATCAGAATTTCAAGACACACTCACCACTACAGTAGTGGCCCAAATGGATGTGGGAAAACTCCACTTGCCAAGTAGGAAACAGTATGTACTCACCGCAAAGTGAATGGGAACGCAGGGAAGGGGGGAGCCTCAGGGTAGCTGGCGCACCTCGATGCACATTTCGCTGTCACAGAACAACTTTCTCAAGAAAAGATTCTCCTACATTTATGATATTTAAAATGAATTTTTGTACTGTATATTTATCTATTAATAAACAATCTTCTTTTGTAAGCCATTTATACTCCAAGTCTCTGTTTGGTTTTATAGCCCCCTCCAACCAAGGTCGCCATTCTTCGAACACCAATTTGATCACCAAAAGTTCCCTACTACCCATGTCATAATTTCTCTCAGTCGAAGATAATTTTATAGAAAAGAAGGCGCATGGACGCCATTTACTAGGGGACGGACCCTGAGACAACACAGCCCCAACCCCGACATCCGACGCATCAACCTCCACAATAAAGGGCTGGGAAACATCGGGTTGACTGAGTATAGGTGCAGTGGCATAACAATTCTTTAAGGAAGAAAAAGCCTGGAGGGAAGCATCCGACCATTTGGAAAAATCAGACCCCTTCCTAGTCATATCAGTAAGGGGTTTCACAATTACTGAGCAATTTTGGATGAATTTCCGGTAAAAATTAGTAAAGCCCAGAAAACGTTGTAGAGCCTTCAGGTTCTCGGGACGGTCTCAATCAAGGACAGCACAGACCTTCTCCGGATCCATCCGAAAACCCAAAGAAGACAACAAGTACCCCAAAAACTGCTCCTCTTGAATGGCGAAAAACACATTTTTCAAGTTTGACATATAGTTTGCTATCCCTTAATATCTGGAGCACCTGTTTAACATGCCCTCGATGTGTCTCAAAATCAGGTGAGTAAACCAAAATATTGTCCAGATAGACCACCACAAACCTCTCCACCAAATGATGGAAAATATAATTTATGAAATGCTGGAACACCGCGGGTGCATTGGTCAAACCAGAAGGCATAACCAGACTTGAAATGTCCTTCCAGGGTATTGAACGCTGTTTTCCATTCGTCCCCTTCTCTGATTCTAAGCAGATTGTAGGCTCGCCTTAAATCCAACTTGGAGAATACCTTAGCTCCTACAACCTGGCTGAACAAATCAGGAATCAGAGGAGGAGGGTATGGATCTCGGATGGTAATTTGATTACATTCCCGGAAATCTAAACAGGGACGTAGGCCGCCATCTTTTTTCTTCTAAAGAAGAACCCAGTCGCCACGGGCGAAGATGAGGGTCTGATATGTCCCTTCTCCAGACTTTACGCAATGAAATCCTTCATGGCTTGTCTCTCAGGGCCAGAAAGATTATACAGTCTGGACTTTGGTAGTTTAGCTCCAGGGGTCAGGTTAATAGGACAGTCATATGCACGATGAGGAGGCAAATCCTGACACCCCTTCTCAGAAAATAACGTCCTCAAAACCAGACAGAAAAGCAGGCAATATCTCCGTATAGACTGTAGCAAGGGAAATATCTAAACAATTCTCATGGCAGTAATCTCCCCATTCAATGATTTCCCTGGCTTGCCAATCCACCAACAGATTATGCTTCACCAACCAGGGAAGACCCAAAACAATTGGGGTGGGAAGACCGTCCAGGATATAGCAAGGGATTATCTCACAATGAACCGACCCCACCCTCAATTTTACATTATGTACAATCTGAGTAAATGATTTAGGTGCAAGTGGCGCTGAGTCGATGGCGAAGACAGGAATAGGCTTAGCTAAAGTACAGCAAGCAAGACCATGAGTTTTCACAAACTCAGCATCAACCATGCTGACTCCGGCTCCACTGTCAACAAACACAGGAATTTTCTCGGTTTTGCTCTCTAGAACCACCTTCGCAGTCAGGACAAAGCGGGAACTGCAGTTTGGCGATAAATGCACCCCTTGCTTATCCGACTCCAGACTACCAAGGGTTAATCAAGATTCCTTTTGCTTAGGAACCAAAGGACAGGCCCCAATAAAATGTCCCTTTTTCCCACAGAAAAAAACATACGCCTTTTTCTTGCGACTCTCCGAGGAAATCTATGATGCAGAAGCACCCCCTAACTGCATGGGTTCCTCCACCTCCCCCAGTACTGGTTCACAGCCAGACCGCTCCCCCGGCAGAGGAACATAACCCCGACCAGAAGGACCCGGAGAAGGTGGTCTCACCCGCCTATCCCGAAGGCGTCTATCAATCCGTATAGCCAACGACATGGCAGCCTCCAAGGCAGAGGCACAGCTAGGGTTTTGGTTCATGGGGGAGGGGGCGAAACTTTGAGTGGGCCCCTAACCAAGTAACCCTGATTACACCTATGGTGGCACACCCAGATAGTGGATGTAGAACCTCAGCAAATGACCACGCTGTTACTGAAAATAATCTCTATACAAAGACCAGCATTGATATTACCGCCATGTGGTGACATACAGGTGCATCTCACAAAATTAGAATATCATCAAAAAGTTAATTTATTTCAGTTCTTCAATACAAAAAGTGAAACTTATATATTACATAGAGTCATTACAAACAGAGTGATCTATTTCAAGTGTTTATTTCTGTGAATGTTGATGATTATGGATTACAGCCAATGAAAACACAAAAGTCATTATCTCAGTAAATTAGAATACTTTATAACAACAGCTTGAAAAAGGTTTTTAAAATCCGAAATGTTGGTCTACTGAAATGTATGTTCAGTAAATGCCCTCAATACTTGGTCGGGGCTCCTTGTGCATCAATTACTGCATCAATGCGGCAATGTGGCATGGAGGCGATCAGCCTGTGGCACTGCTGAGGTGTTATGGAAGCCCAAGTGGCTTTGATAGCAGCCTTCAGCTCGTCTGCATTGTGGGGTCTGGGGTCTCTCATCTTCCTCTTGACAATACCCCATAGATTCTCTATAATAGATTCTCTATGGGGTTAAGGTCAGGCGAGTTTGCTGCCAATCAAGCACAGTGATACTGTTGTGTCAACCAGGTATTGGTACTTTTGGCAGTGTGGACAGGGGCCAAGTCCTGCTGGACAATGACATTTCCATCTCCAAAAAGCTTGTCGGCAGATTGAAACATGAAGTGCTCTAAAATGTCCTGGTAGACGGCTGCGCTGACTTTGGTCTTGATAAAACACAGTGGACCTACACCAGCAGATGACATAGCTCCCCAAACCATCACTGATTGTGGAAACTTCACACTAGACCTCCAGCAGCTTGGATTGTGGCCTCTCCACTCTTCCTACAGACTTTGGGACCTTGTGGAGTGTGTCAATGACTGCCTTTTGGACATCTGTCAAGTCAGCAGTCTTCCTCATGATTGTGGCGCCTACAGAAACAGACTAAGGGACCTTTTTAAACGCTTAGGAAGCCTTTGCAGGTGTTTTTTGTTAATTATTTTAATTTACTGAGATAATGACTTTTGTGTTTTCATTGGCTGTAAGCTATAATCATCAACATTAACAGAAATAAACACTTGAAATAGATCACTCTGTGTGTAATGACTCTATGTAATATATTAGTTTCACTTTTTCTATTGAAGAACTGAAATAAATTAATTTTTTTATGATATTCTAATTTTGTGAGATGCACCTGTATATTGATAGATGCCAGTCCTGCAGAACATATAAGAAATCACAGCACAGTTATATATGGTGTGAGGCAGTGACCGGGATCGTATACGAGGGACGTTATATATCCCCCAGAATGTGTACAGAGACCTATTAAATCCATTGGAGTGCATTGCAGTCACAAACTCACCTGCGGCTGCAATGCAGGAATGAAGGTGAGCATTGACCTGGTCAGGCTATCTGGCTAAGGCAGATTAAGTAAAACCCGGCAGGGCCTTCATTTCTTGGAGGAGGTCACAGGAGGCAGTCTCCTCCCTCCAACCCGGGTTTTCCAGTGGCTCTTGCCACAGGTCCTTTAAAACGCCTGCACGAAGGATTAGTGTTGTTCTATGTTGGGACCTGCTAGGAGCATAGCAGGAAAGCTCAGCAGGATTGAGGGTGGCTGAACCCACGCCTGGTAAGGCTCTGCACCTGTCAGGCTCTGAGCGGCCTGGTGCGGCCGTTGCCCCCGGTAACTGTTATTTATGGACTGATGTTAACACGGCTGCGAACCGGAGGCCTTTTCTGTTACCCGTGAGTTGCTGAATAAAGCTGTTTATGTTGGACTTGCTTGGGTCACTGCCTCAGTTACTGCACGGTGTGAACACCGCCGCCTTACAATGGTGACTTACAGCTGACGTTCTTTCTGATTAAATTGTTCACTTTTCCAGTCTTTTCCGTCTGGCCCAGACCGACACAACAACTCCTCCATCCAGTTCTCAGAGTCTCAGGTCTGCAGAGATCACAACAAAGACACATTTGACTCCTTACATTTCAGGCCCCGTCCCCATCTATTCCCAACCTGCACAAAACCCTCATCCTGCTGATAATTCAATACTGAGCCACTGCCGTATGTGTCCCTATTACTGCAACTACTGTGTGCTCTCTAGATGGTAAAACAAACCTATAAAATATAGTAATGCCATGTGCAAGTGCCCTAGAAAACATTGCCAACATTTTGCCCCCTAGAAAGTAATAATGCCTTCTGTGTGGCCCTTTGACAGTCATAATAACCTGAGTTCCCCTATAACCATAAGTGCCCACTTAAGATTAATATTGTCCTGAGTTCCCCCCTGTACAGCTCCCCTCTACACAGTATGATGCTCTCCTATACACAGTATAATGCCCCTCACTGTATAGTACCCCCCACACAGTATACTAACTCCTTAGTAGCCTCCAAACTGATGTCTCCAACACTGTATGATGGCCCCCACACTGCACAAAGACCCCACATTATCTCCCACACTGTATGATGGCCCCCACACTGTGCAAAGACCCCATATTATCTCCCACACTGTATGATGGCCCCCACACTGTGCAAAGACCCCACATTATCTCCCACACTGTATGATGGCCCCCACACTGTGCAAATACCCCACATTATCTCCCACATTGTATGATGGCCCCCACACTGCGCAAAGAACCCACATTATCTCCCACACTGTATGATGGCCCCCACACTGTGCAAATACCCCACATTATCTCCCACATTGTATGATGGCCCCCACACTGTGCAAAGAACCCACATTATCTCCCACACTGTATGATGGTCCCCACACTGTGCAAAGACCCCACATTATCTCCCACACTGTATGACCCTAACTGTAATCCTCACACTGTATAAATAGCTTACATATAGTATAATTCCCCCCCATAGGCAGAGTCTGAAGTATGGTCCTCCCCCCATAGGCAGAGTCTGTAGTATAATGCCCCCTCCATAGGCAGAGTCTGTAGTATAATGCTCCCCCCCATAGGCAGAGTCTGTAGTATAATGCTCCCCCCCTTTCCATAGGCAGAGTATGTAGTATAATTACCCCCCCCCATAGGCACAGTCTGTAGTATAATGCCCCCCCCATCCCATAGGCAGCGTCTGTAGTATAACTACCCCCCCCCCACAGGCACAGTTTGTAGTATAATGCTCCCCCCATCCCATAGGCAGAGTCTGTTGTATAATTACCCCCCCCATAGGCAGAGTCTGTAGTATAATCCCCCCCATAGGCAGAGTCTGTAGTATAATGCTCCCCCCCATAGGCAGTAACTGTAGTATAATGCTCCCCCTTCCCATAGGCAGAGTATGTAGTATAATTATCCCCCCATAGGCACAGTCTGTAGTATAATGCTCCCCCCCATCTCATAGGCAGCATTTGTAGCATAATTATCCCCCCATAGGCACAGTCTGTAGTATAATGCTCCCCCCTTCTTATAGGCAGAGTCTGTAGTATAATTATCCCCCCATAGGCAGAGTCTGTAGTATAATGCTCCCCCCATAGGCAGAGTCTGTAGTATAATGCTCCCCCCATAGGCAGAGTCTGTAGTATAATGCTCTCCCCATAGGCAGAGTCTGTAGTATAATGCTCCCCCCCCTCATAGGCAGAGTCTGTAGTATAATGCTCCCCCCCCTCATAGGCAGAGTCTGTAGTATAATTATCCCCCCCCCCCCCCATAGGCAGAGTCTGTAGTATAATGCTCTCCCCCATAGGCAGAGTCTGTACTATAATTATCCCCCCCATAGGCAGAGTCTGTAGTATAATGCCCCCCCATAGGCAGAGTCTGTAGTATAATGCTCCCCACCATAGGCAGAGTCTGTAGTATAATGCCCCCCCCATCCCACATCCCATAGGTAGAGTTTGTAGTATAATTAACCCTCCCATAGGCACAGTCTGTAGTGTAATGCTCCCCCACATCCCATAGGTAGAGTTTGTAGCATAATTATCCCCCACATAGGCACAGCCTGTAGTATAATGCTTCCCCCCTTCCCATAGGCAGAGTCTGTAGTATAATTATCCCCCCCATAAGCAGAGTCTGTAGTATAATTCCCTCATAGGCAGAGTCTGTAGTATAATGTCCCCCCCCTCATATGCAGAGTCTGTAGTATAATGTCTCCCCTCCATAGGCAGAGTCTGTAGTATAATGCTCTCCCCATAGGCAGAGTCTGTAGTATAATGCCCCCCCCCCTCATAGGCAGAGTCTGTAGTATAATGCTCCCCCCCCCTCATAGGCAGAGTCTGTAGTATAATTATCCCCCCCCCCATAGGCAGAGTCTGTAGTATAATGCTCTCCCCCATAGGCAGAGTCTGTAGTATAATTATCCCCCCCATAGGCAGAGTCTGTAGTATAATGCCCCCCCATAGGCAGAGTCTGTAGTATAATGCTCCCCACCATAGGCAGAGTCTGTAGTATAATGCCCCCCCCATCCCACATCCCATAGGTAGAGTTTGTAGTATAATTAACCCTCCCATAGGCACAGTCTGTAGTGTAATGCTCCCCCACATCCCATAGGTAGAGTTTGTAGCATAATTATCCCCCACATAGGCACAGCCTGTAGTATAATGCTTCCCCCCTTCCCATAGGCAGAGTCTGTAGTATAATTATCCCCCCATAAGCAGAGTCTGTAGTATAATTCCCTCATAGGCAGAGTCTGTAGTATAATGTCCCCCCCCTCATATGCAGAGTCTGTAGTATAATGTCTCCCCCCCATAGGCAGAGTCTGTAGTATAATGCCCTCCCATAGGAAGAGTCTGTAGTATAATGCTCCACCCATAAGCAGAGTCTGTAGTATAATCCCCCCCCCCATAGGCAGAGTCTGTAGTATAATGTCCCCCCCCCCCATAGGCAGGGTCTGTAGAATAATGCTCCCCCCATAGGCAGAGTCTGTAGTATAATGCCCCCCTCATAGGCAGAGTCATAGGCAGGGTCTGTACTATAATGCCCCCTTCATAGGCAGGGTCTGTAGTATAATGCTCCCCCCCCCCACTGGCAGAGTCTGTAGTATAATGCCCCCCCTCATAGGCAGGGTCTGTAGTATAATGTCCCCCCCCCATAGGCAGAGTATGTAGTATAATGTCCCCCCCCATAGGCAGAGTCTGTAGAGCAATGTCCCCCCCATAGGCAGAGTATGTAGAATAATGTCTCCCCCCCCTCATAGGCAGGGTCAGTAGTATAATGTCGCCCCTCCAGCAAAAAATGAATAAGCACAATACTCACCTCTCCTCCGCCTGGCTGCACATCTTCAGCACAGCAGGCCGGGCGCCAAGTGATGACGTTACTGACGTCAGACGCAGTGCGGGGACTGATGGGAGAGGGAGCATCGCGCTCCTTATCTCATCAGTGAACTTGCGGTGATGGGCGGGGGGCCCGATGCTGGCACCGGGGGCCGCCCCTCCTGCTCAAGGGCCGCATAGCGGCCGCCGGGCAGCGCAGGGACATAGTCTCCCTGATCTGCCCGAAGTGTAACTGTATCGGCGTGCTGTTCACACCAGATACAGTTACAATAGCGTAGCTCCGGGTGGGCCCCCTCAGAGCTCTGGGCCCAGGGCCACCGCCCCCTCTGCCCCCCAGGTAGCTACGCTACTGCTCCAAGGACTCAGGGGTTTCAAATACTGCCAAAAGCATCTTTCAACCTTTCAGTAAGGCCCTCACAAAACTACAGAATTTAGAACTGTACGTCTCCACTGACCGCTTCCCCTTCTGAAGGCGACGTAGCCTAGACTCAGCCAAGGCGACTCAGTCAGGGTCATCATAGATGAGGGCCAGGGCCCCAAAAAACCCTTCCACAGAATGGAAACAAACCGAATCCTGCGGAAAAGAAAAAGCCCAGGATTGCCAATCTCCCTGCAGCCATGAGATCACAATTCCCACTCGTTGCTCCTCACTTCCGGAGGAGTAAAGACGAAGTTTAAAGTACAGTTTGCAGGCCTCCTTGAACACAAAAAACTCGTCCCTACCTCCTGAAAACCTGTTTGGGAGGGCAACCATGGGTTCATGCTGGACAGGCCTACCGCCAACATTAGAGACCTGCAGCCGCTGTTGCTGCTGCTGAACCTCATAGCGGAGGACAGTCACCTCCAGAGACAGCCTGCGCAGCTGCTCTGAAAGCTCTGCAACTGAATCCATGAACCAAGGGAGAAAGAAAACAAAACGACTCCCGAAAAAAAAACACGCACAAATAAAACCACATGTCAATTTTTTTTTTTTTTTTTTTACTTATAAATGTCCGGCCGGTGATAATGTCACCCAAGGTGTGGAAAAGACTAAGTGCAACACAAAGGGAAACGGGGGAGGAAGCCCAAACACTAGGGAAAGGGGGAGTTGAGACCCCTAGGCAGATCTAATATCACCCTGCCTACCCTAACGTTCCTATATAGGTTCCACAGCTATCGGCCAGCAGGACCCTAAACCCTGTATGTTCCTAGAGCTTGGCCCTAGCTAGGGAGGGGAAGAGGCGAGCACTGGTCAGGCCCCACTACAAACTAAACACAACAAGGTAGACAAACAAAGGGGATAAACTTAGCTTGAGCAGACACCAGTGGAGAAACGCCAACTGTCCTCCAAGGGCACCAGAGAAGAAGTCAGCCAATAGTTAATGCTCCAAGCATGCCTAAAGGTAAATAGAAGTATCACCGGCGGTTCCCTGCAGCAAACTGAGAGTTTTTAACTCCCCTGCAAGGGTGTATCAATTAACAGCAGAAGAGTGTTCGCCCCTGGGTCTTAAAGGAAGAAGAATTAAGAAGGTGTCTGCAATGCCAAGCGCAGTGACCTTCTACAGCTAGATCCAGAGTGACTGTCTATAACACCTGACACACCCGTGACAGTTGGTCCCTTTAAATCGCACAATGTTGCCCTGATGTCAGGCTTGCAGTCCATGGAAAGCAAAAGGTAGAGTTCATGGGAAGATGTGATAGAGTCCATGGGCCATGTACCCTGTCCATAAGGGCAGAAAGGATTTGAGACCCTTAAGTGGTTCACAGTCCCTTAATGCAGCAGGGGGATACGCATCGTGCGTAAAAGAAGGGAGGGGGAAAAACATATAACTTCAGCCGTCCTGGCCAACACCCAGTGGTTCCCGGCCCTCCTGCCCTTTGGAACACAGAACAGTTCCTCTAGTGGCTATCATGCCGGCATACCCCCCGTCTTCAACAAAGCGGACGCGGTCCCATTCCTGGAGAGTTGGCCCTTACCGTAGTGACCCGATGTTCACGTAGACCCAGTCACCTGTTCCTGCCTCCCAGATGAAGACCGTTACGGATCCGGGTGGTGGAACCTCTGTGCTGCGGTGCAAGGAGGGACCCAGAGGGGCGTAACTAGGTATCAACTCGGAGCGACCAAGGTTGTACGGCGGCTCAATCGACTCCGTGACCAGGGAGGGTCCGAGCAGATTGACCAGGTGCTACTCTGGAGACGACCTTGTAAGGGAGCAGGTGACTCCCACGGTACAGATGGCAGGGACTGACCGGTATTGCAGATGGGCACAGCAGGCAGGCTGACGAGTGATCCGGGTAGATAGACTGGCAGACATGGCAGGCAACAGGCCAGAGCCTCTAGGTAGGCTGTCAGGTGGTCACGGCAGGTGACAGGCAGGAGCCTCTAGGTAGCCTGTCAGGTGGTCACGGCAAGTGACGAGCAGGAGCCTCCAGGTAGGCTGACAGGTGGTCACGGCAAGTGACAGGCAGGAGCCTCTAGGTAGGCTGTCAGGTGGTCACGGCAAGTGACGGGCAGGAGCCTCCAGGTAGGCTGACAGGTGGTCACGGCAAGTGACAGCAGGAGCCTCCAGGTAGGCTGACAGGTGGTCACGGCAAGTGACAGGCAGGAGCCTCTAGGTAGGCTGTCAGGTGGTCATGGCAAGTGATGGGCAGGAGCCTCCAGATAGGCTGACAGGTGGTCACGGCAAGTGACAGCAGGAGCCTCCAGGTAGGCACGGCAGGTAGCAAGCAGGAGCCTCCAGGTAGGCACGGCAGGTAACAAGCAGGAGGGCAGAGCCCATAGACAGACTGGCGGACTGAACGGAAGACAGACTGTTGGTCTGGAGAGTAGTCAGGCTGGCGGACTGGACTGGTAGTCAGGCTGGCGGGCAGGACTAGCAGTCAGGCTAGCAGCGGGACCTGAGGGCTGAAGCAGAGGTAAGTACACTATGCAACAACTATTGCTCGGGCACCTCCATTTTGGAGGAGGTGCCTTATATATGGGAGGACCTCCGGCAATTGGCCGGGGACTTCTTAGGACGGAGCGCGCGGCCCCTTTAAGAGGGAGGGAGCGCGCGCGCCCTAAGCACAGTGCCCGGGAAGCTGCGCGCGCCGGCAGCAGCAGGAAGAGGAGTACTGGAGGACGCCGGGCGGGGAGCGTGGCGGTGAGAGGGACGGCGTCTCTGCCTGGCAGGGGGCAGAGACGCCGATGCTACAGTACCCCCCCCCCTTTACGCCCCCTCTTTTTTAGGCCAGAAAGAAATTTTTTAAGGAGAAGCGGGGCATAAATGTTCTCCCTGGGTTCCCGAGTTCTCTCCTCTGGGCCAAACCCCTTCCAATCCACCAGAAAAAAAGGTTTTTCCTCTTACTCTCTTAGTGGCCAGAATGTTCTCTACCTCAAAAACGTCCTCAGCGGAAAACGGAGCAGGGGGAGTACCTGGATTGTTGGAAAAAGAATTAAACACAACTGGTTTGAGGAGAGATACAGTACAGACCAAAAGTTTGGACACACCTTCTCATTTAAAGATTTTTCTGTATTTTCATGACTATGAAAATTGTACATTCACACTGAAGGCATCAAAACTATGAAATAACACATGTGGAATTATATACTTAACAAAAAAGTGTGAAACAACTGAAAATATGTCTTATATTCTAGGTTCTTTAAAGTAGCCACCTTTTGCTTTGATGACTGCTCTGCACTCTCTTGGCATTCTCTTGATGAGCTTCAAGAGGTAGTCACCAGAAAAGGTTTTCACTTCACAAGTGTGCCCTGTCAGGTTTAATAAGTGGGATTTCTTGCCTTATAAATGGGGTTGGGACCATCAGCTGTGTTGTGCAGAAGTCTGGTGGATACACAGCTGATAGTCCTACTGAATAGACTGTATTTGTATTATGGCAAGAAAAAAGCAGCTAAGTAAAGAAAAACGAGTGACCATCATTACTTTAAGGAATGAAGGTCAGTCAGTCCGAAAAATTGGGAAAACTTTGATAGTGTCCCCATGTGCAGTTACAAAAACCATCAAGCGCTGCAAAGAAACTGGCTCACATGAGGACCGCCCAAGGAAAGGAAGACCAAGAGTCACCTCTGCTTCTGAGGATAAGTTTATCCGAGTCACCAGCCTCAGAAATCGCAGGTTAACAGCAGCTCAGATTAGAGACCAGGTCAATGCCACACAGAGTTCTAGCAGCAGACACATCTCTACAACAACTGTTAAGAGGAGACT
Source organism: Phyllobates terribilis (assembly GCF_046119375.1). NCBI lineage: Eukaryota > Metazoa > Chordata > Amphibia > Anura > Dendrobatidae > Phyllobates > Phyllobates terribilis. The sequence goes on along the minus strand of NW_027362767.1, from coordinate 244,061,722 downwards.
TTGTGCAGCAGGCCTTCATGGTAAAATAGCTGCTAGGAAACCACTGGTAAGGACAGGCAACAAGCAGAAGAGACTTGTTTGGGCAAAAGAACACAAGGAATGGACATTAGATCAGTGGAAATCTGTGCTTTGGTCTGATGAGTCCAAATTTGAGATTTTTGGTTCCAACCACAGTGTCTTTGTGCGACGCAGAAAAGGTGAACGGATGGACTCTACATGCCTGGTTCCCACCGTGAAGCATGGAGGAGGAGGTGTGATGGTGTGGGGGTGCTTTGCTGGTGACACTGTTGGTGATTTATTCAAAATTGAAGGCATACTGAACCAGCATGGCTACCACAGCATCTTGCAGCGGCATGCTATTCCATCCGGTTTGCGTTTAGTTGGACCATCATTTATTTTTCAACAGGACAATGACCCCAAACACACCTCCAGGCTGTGTAAGAGCTATTTAACCAAGAAGAAGAGTGATGGGGTGCTACGCCAGATGACCTGGCCTCCACAGTCACCAGACCTGAACCCAATCGAGATGGTTTGGGGTGAGCTGGACCGCAGAGTGAAGGCAAAAGGGACAACAAGTGCTAAGCATCTTTGGGAACTCCTTCAAGATTGTTGGAAGACCATTTCCAGTGACTACCTCTTGAAGCTCATCAAGAGAATGCCAAGAGTGTGCAAAGCAGTCATCAAAGCAAAAGGTGGCTACTTTGAAGAACCTAGAATATAAGACATATTTTCAGTAGTTTCACACTTTTTTGTTAAGTATATAATTCCACATGTGTTAATTCATAGTTTTGATGCCTTCAGTGTGAATGTACAATTTTCATAGTCATGAAAATACAGAAAAATCTTTAAATGAGAAGGTGTGTCCAAACATTTGGTCTGTACTGTACGTGGAAGGAGTTGGGAATCCACAAGGTGGCCGGGAGTTTTAACCCCTTACTTACCGGGGACGTATTAGTACGCATATTTGCGATCCCCCCGTTCAGTGAGGGCTGCTGCGCTGAGCCCTCACTGAACGGAGCACATGTCAGCTGATTCTTACAGCTGACATGTGCCCGCAACAGCCGCGGGTGGAATCGCGATCCACCCGCGGCTGTTAACATGTTAAATGCTGCTGTCAATCTCCGACAGCAGCATTTAACGCGCGCTTCCGGGTAGCGCGTCATAAGCCCCGCCCACCGGCGACCCCGTCACGTGATCGCGGGTCGCCGATGGGCGTGCATGACAACCCATTGTCTGCAGCAGACGCCTGTGGTTGTCATGATCTTGTCGCTATGAGCGCCACCTAGTGGTCGGCGCTCATAGCACAGGACCATTTCTGCTGCATGCAGGGGACCTGCTCGTCCCCTGTATGTAGCAGAGGTGATCGGATAGTTGCTGCTTCTAGTCTCCTATGGAGACTATAGAAGCATGCAAAAAGTAAAAAAAAAAAGTTTTTAAAATTATAAAAAAAAATAAAAAAATATAAAAGTTTAAATCACCCCCCTTTCGCCCCATTCAAAATAAAATATATATAAAAATAACCCCACATACACATATTTGGTATCGCCGCATTCAGAATCGCCCGATCTATCAATATAAAAAAAGAATTAATCCGATCGGTAAACGGCGTAACGATAAAAAAATTCTAAACGCCAGAATTACGTTTTTTGGTCGCCGCAAAATTGCAATAAAATGCAATAACGGGCGATCAAAACATCGGATCTACCTCAAATGTTATCAATAAAAACGTCAGCCCGGCGCGCAAAAAATAAGCCATCAACCAGCCCAAGATCACGAAAACTGGAGACGCTACGGGTCTTAGAAAATGGCGCTATTTTTTTATTTTTTTTTTTACCAAATTTTGGAATTTTTTTTCACCACTTAAATATAAAAGAACCTATACATGTTTGGTGTCTGTGAACTCGTAATGACCTGTAGAATAAGAAGGGCAGGTCAGTTTTAGCATTCAGTGAACGTGGTAAAAAAAATAAATAAAAAACAACTGTGGTATTGCACTTTTTTTGCAATTTTACCGCACTTGGAATTTTTTTCCCGTTTTCCCGCACAGGATATGGTAAAACTAGTAATGGCGTTGAAAAGTACAACTCGTCCCGCAAAAAATAAGCCCTCACATGGCCATATTGACCAAAAAATAAAAACGCTATGGCTCTGGGAACAAGGGGAGCAAAAACGAAAATGCAAAAACGAAAAATGCTCCGGGGCTTAAGGGGTTAAACTGGGTTGATTTGTTTGAGGACTTCAAATGGACCGATAAACCGAGGACCCAACTTATAGGAGGGTATTTTGAGCCGAACATGTTTGGAGGAGAGCCAAACCTTGTCTCCCGGACGGAATTGAGGCGGATCCAGACGTCTCTTGTCAGCATGTTCCTTCATCCGCTCGGAGGACTGAAGAAGTGCGGACCTAATATTTTCCCAAATGGTGGAAAATTCGCTGACCAGAGACTCCGTGGCAGGGTTGTCCACAGCAGCGGAGACGGGAAACGGAATCCGGAGATGTTGAACGGGGACTTGGAAGTAGATTCGCTCTCATGGTTGTTGTAGGAGAACTCGGCCCATGGTAGGAGCTCTACCCAATCGGTATGGTGAGCGTTAACAAAGTGCCGGAGGTAGCTGGTAAGGATCTGGTTGATACGCTCCACTTGGCCATTGGACTGTGGATGGTAAGCGGAGGAGAAATCCAGGGTGACATCCAGCAGCTTACACGTAGCTCTCCAGAAGCGTGAGGTGAACTGAACCCCTCGATCCAACACAATGTGGAGGGGTAGGCCAAGGAGACGGAAGATGTGAAGGATGAAGTCCTTAGCCAGCTCCGATGCAGATGGGAGACCAGGCAGAGGGATGAAGTGGGCCATTTCAGAAAAGCGGTCGGCGACCACCCAAATGACTGTACAACCGGCAGAAACAGGAAGATCTGTAATAAAGTCCATAGCAATGTGCTGCCACGGGGCAGCAGGTACGGGAAGAGGCAGGAGGTGACCGGCTGGAAGATGTCTGGGAACTTTGTTGCGGGCACAGGACGAACAGGCCGAGACGAAGTCTACCACATCCTTGCGCAGGGTAGGCCACCAGTAATGCCGGGTAATGAGAAGGAAGGTCTTCTTCTGACCGGCATGGCCGGCTAGTTTAGATGAATGACCCCAGTGAAGAATCTTCTCCCGATCTGGAACCGCTACAAACGTCTTACCGGGTGGGAGACGAGTCAGATCCAAGGGGGCCATACTCATCACTTTGGAGGGGTCGATGATGTGCATAGGTTCCTCCTCTTGATCGAAGGACAGGAAGGATCGGGACAAGGCGTCAGCTTTAACATTCTTGTCCGCCGGGCGGTAATGTAGGATAAAGTCGAAGCGAGTGAAGAACAAAGACCACCGGGCCTGACGCGGATTGAGTCTTTGGGCATTCTGGAGATATGCTAGGTTTTTGTGATCAGTTTAGATCATCACCAGGTATAGAGCCCCCTCAAGCAGGTAACGCCACTCCTCCAGCGCCAATTTGATGGCTAGTAGTTCTCGGTCTCCTATGGAGTAGTTGTGCTCAGACGAGGAGAAGAGTTTGGAGAAGAAGCCGCAGGTTACCATTCTCCCGGATGAAGATTTTTGGGTGAGCACCGCTCCGGCTCCGGAGGAGGAAGCATCAACCTCCAGGAAGAACTGTTTGTTGCAGTCCGGACGGTGCAGCACTGGGGCAGAGGAGAAGGCTTGCTTTAAGGAAAGGAAGGCCTCCTCAGCTTCGGGCAGCCATTCCTTGGGATTTACTCCCTTACGGGTGAGCACAGAGATGGGAGCAGTCCGGGAAGAGAAGTGCAGGATGAAGAGACGGTAGTAGTTGGCGAAGCCCAGGAATCGCTGAATCGCCTTCAACCCCTCCGGACGGGGCCACTTTAAGACAGCAGAGAGCTTCTCGGGGTCCATTCGTAGACCTGTCTGGGAGATAATATAGCCCAGGAACGGAAGGGAGGTCTGCTCGAAGAGGCACTTCTCAAATTTTGCATAGAGGTGATTCTGCCTGAGCCTAAGCAGGACCTGACGAACATCCCTCCGGTGTGTGGGAAGGTCCGGAGAGAAGACCAAGATGTCGTCCAGGTACACCACCACGCAGGAATATAGAAGGTCACGGAAGATGTCATTGACTAATTCTTGGAAGACGGCGGGAGCATTGCAGAGACCGAAGGGCATCACACGGTATTCATAGTGACCGTCCCGGGTATTGAATGCCGTCTTCCACTCGTCTCCTTGACGGATCCGGACCAGGTTATACGCCCCACGTAGATCCAGCTTGGTAAAGATCCTAGCGCCCTTAAGGCGGTCAAACAACTCGGAGATGAGCGGCAGGGGGTATTTGTTTTGGTCCGTGATTTGGTTGAGTCCTCTATAGTCAATACAGGGGCGTAGTGAACCATCCTTCTTCATGTCGAAGAAGAATCCGGCTCCAGCCGGGGAGGTAGATTTCCGGATGAATCCCCTAGCCAGATTCTCCTCAATGTACTCCGACATGGCCCGGGTTTCGGCCGACGACAACGGGTAAATACCCCCACGGGGTGGAGTGGCACCGGGTACCAGGTTGATCGGGCAATCATATGGCCTATGAGGTGGCAGTGTCTCTGCTTCCTTTTTGTCGAAGACTTCTGCATAGGACCAGTAAGGTGCCGGTAAACCGGGTAGATTAGCCGGGGTGGGTGGAGGACGAACCGGGCGGACCGGGACCAGGCAGGTCTTATGACAATCCTGCCCCCAACGGAGTACTTCACCGGATTGCAAATTCAGCACGGGTTCATGTCTCTGAAGCCAGGGTAGACCTAGCAATAGGGAGTGAGAGAGACCGGAAAGCACATGGAAGGAGATCCTCTCAGAGTGCAGCATTCCCATATGCAGGGTTATAGGTTCTGTGACGAGCAGGATGGTCACCGGAAGGAGTCTTCCATCCACGGAGGCGACTGCCATTGGTTCAGCCAGAGGTTTGGTGGGAATGTGATATTTGTCTACCAGGGACTGGGAAATGAGGTTCCCAGCAGCTCCGGAATCCAGGTGTGCAATTTCAAAGTAGCGGTTCTCTCCCCAGGAGATAGAGACAGACAAAGTCAGGGAAGGAGAGGGTTTACTTTTGCCTAGGATGACCTCTCCGAGCGGTCCTAGACACTGGCGTTTCCCGGCTTCACTGGGCAGGAACGGATGAAGTGCTCCTTACTGCCACAGTAGAAACAGCTCCCCTTGGCTCGGCGTGACTCTTGGCGAGATTTGACCATCTTGGTCTGGTCGACCTGCATAGGTTTGGGCGAGCGTAGGAGCAAGACGAGGAAATCTTCTCTCCCGGGTAGTCTCTTTAGCACGTTCCAGGAAACGGATGTCGATCCGGGTAGCTAGCAACACCAGGTCATCCAGAGTGGTAGGGATGTCCCGACCGGCTAGCTCGTCCTTGATCCGTTAGGAAAGGCCCTCCCAAAAGGTAGACACCAGTGCCTCTCTGTCCCAGGTAAGCTCAGAGGCGAGGGTACGGAACCGTATGGCATACTGGGCCACGGTGAGACATCCTTGGCGGAGACGGAGCAATGAGGAGGCAGTAGAAATCCTACGTCCGGGTTCATCGAAGACCCTCCGGAAGGCAGAGAGGGAAGCCGGAAGATCAGACACCAGGGAATCCCCTCTCTCCCATTGGGGGTTAAGCCATGCCAGTGCTTCCCCAGTGAGGTGAGACATGCTGAATGCCACCTTGGCCCGGTCGGAGGGAAACTGATGTGCCAAAAGTTCAAAGTGCAGCGTGCCCTGGTTCAGAAAGCCCCGACATGAGACGGGGTCACCTCCAAAACGAGGAGGTGCAGAAAGCCGGGGACCTGGGTTGGATGCCATGGTATTGGTGGACAGCGGCGCTGCCGGAGCGGGAGTCGCACGACTCGAGGCGGACACAGGTGGGACAGACAGCGTGTCCAGGCGGGAGTTTTCATTCCGCAGGAAGTTCAGGATGGTTTCCTGTTGGGATCTCTGATGAGAAACCTCCTGGTACAGGTCAGAGAGCGAAGGAGCTTGGGGGCCACCGGGTTCCATGGCCCGAGCAAACTGTTACGGATTCGGGTGGTGGAACCTCTGTGCTGCGGTGCTAGGAGGGACCCAGAGGGGCGTAACTAGGTATCAACTCGGAGCGACCAAGGTCGTACGGCGGCTCAATCGACTCCGCAACCAGGGAGGATCCGAGCAGAGGGACCAGGTGTTACTCTGGAGACGACCTTGTAAGGGAGCAGGTGACTCCCAGGGTACAGATGGCAGGGACTGACCGGTATTGCAGATGGGCACAGCAGGCAGGCTTACGAGTGATCCGGGTAGATGGACTGGCAGACACGGCAGGCGACAGGCCGGAGCCTCTAGGTAGGCTGTCAGGTGGTCACGGCAGGTGACAGGCAGGAGCCTCTAGGTAGGCTGTCAGGTGGTCACGGCAAGTGATGGGCAGGAGCCTCTAGGTAGGCTGTCAGGTGGTCACGGCAAGTGACGGGCAGGAGCCTCCAGGTAGGCTGACAGGTGGTCACGGCAAGTGACAGCAGGAGCCTCCAGGTAGGCTGACAGGTGGTCACGGCAAGTGACAGGCAGGAGCCTCTAGGTAGGCTGTCAGGTGGTCACGGCAAGTGATGGGCAGGAGCCTCCAGGTAGGCTGACAGGTGGTCACGGCAAGTGACAGCAGGAGCCTCCAGGTAGGCACGGCAGGTAGCAAGCAGGAGCCTCCAGGTAGGCACGGCAGGTAACAAGCAGGAGGGCAGAGCCCATAGACAGACTGGCAGACTGAACGGAAGACACACTGTCGGGCTGGAGAGTAGTCAGGCTGGCGGACTGGACTGGTAGTCAGGCTGGCGGGCAGGACTAGTAGTCAGGCTAGCAGCGGGGCCTGAGGGCTGAAGCAGAAGTAAGTACACTATGCAACAACTATTGCTCGGGCACCTCCATTTTGGAGGAGGTGCCTTATATATGGGAGGACCTCCAGCAATTGGCCGGGGACTCCTTAGGACGGCGCGCGCGGCCCCTTTAAGAGGGAGGGAGCGCGCGCGCGCCCTAAGCACAGTGCCCGATAAGCTGCGCGCGACGGCAGCAGCAGGAAGAGGAGCACTGGAGGACGCCGGGCGGGGAGCGCGGTGGTGAGGGGGACAGCGTTTCTGCCTGGCAGGGGGCAGAGACGCCGATGCTACAATCCCTTCTGTATTTTAAATTTTGTCCTTACTCCTCAGGAGGTGAGGAGCAACGAGTGATCTCACTGCTGCAAGGAGATCCTCAATCCTGGGCTTTCTCTTTACCACAGGGTTCAGTTTGTTTTCAGTCAGTGGAGGGGGTTTTCGGGTCTCTAGCCCTCATCTATGATGACCCTGACCGAATCTCCTTGGCTGAGTCCAGGCTGCGTCGCCTTCAGCAGGGGAATCGTTAAGTAGAGACGTATAGCTCTGAATTCCGCAGATGGGCAACTGATACAAAATGGAATGACCCGGCTCTCAGAAGCCAATTTTGCCAGGGCCATACTGAAAGGTTGGAAGATGCTTTGGCAGTGTATGAAACTCCAGAGTCCTTGGAGGCTGCCATGTCTTTGGCCATACATGTTGATAGACGCTTTCGGGATAGGTGGGTGAGACCAACTTCTCTGGAGCCCTCTCTTCGGGGTAATGCCCCTTTGCCTGTGAAGCAGTCTGAGGGTGAACCAGTACTGGTGGAGGAACCCATGCAGATGCAGTTAGGGGGTGCCTCTGCATCGTTTCCCCTGAGAGCTGCAAAAAAAGGGCAGTTTTTTTATGGAAAAAAAGGACATTTTATTGGGACCTGTCCCTCGATTCCTAAGCAAAAGGAAACCCGATGAACCCTTGGTAGTTTGGAGTTGGATGATCAAGGGGTGCGTTTATCATCAACCAGCAGTTCTCGGTTAGTCCTGACAGCAGAACTGATGCTAGAGAGCAAGACTGAGAAAATTTCTGTGTTTGTTGACAGTGGAGCCGGAGTCAGTATGGTTGATGCTGAGTTTGTGAGTACTCATGGTCTTGCTTGTGGTACTTTAGCTAAGCCCATTCCCATCTTCGCCATCGACTCAGCGCCACTTGCACAGAAAGCTCTAACTCAGATTGTACATAATGTAAGACTGAGGGTGGAGTTGGTACATTGTGGGATAATCCCTTGCTATGTCCTCGATGGTCTTCCCACTCCAATTGTACTAGGTCTACCCTGGTTGGTGAAACGTAATCCGTTGGTGGATTGGCAATCCAGAGAGGTCATTGAGTGGGGAGATTACTGTCATGAGAACAGTTTAAACATTTCCCTTTCTACAGTCTCTACAGAGACCTTACCTGCATTTTTGTCTGGTTTTGAGGACGTTTTTTTCTGAGAGGGGGTGTCAGGATTCACCTCCTCATCGTGCATATGACTGTCCTATTAACCTGACCCCCGGAGCTAAATTATCAAAGTCCAGACTGTATAATCTTTCTGGCCCTGAGAGACAAGCCATGAAGGTTTCATTGCGGAAAGTCGGGAAAAGGGATATATCAGACCCTCATCTCCACCCGTGGGGACAGGGTTCTTCTTCGTGAAGAAAAAAGATGGCGGTCTACGTCCCTGTTTAGATTTCCGGGAATTAAATCAAATTACCATCCGAGATCCATACCCTCTTCCTCTGATTCGAGATTTGTTCAGCCAGGTTGTGGGAGCTAAGGTGTTCTCCAACTTGGATTTCAGGGGAACCTACAATCTGGTTATAATCAGAGAGGGGGATGAATGGAAAACAGCGTTCAATACCCCTGAAGGGCATTTTGAGAGTCTGGTTATGCCTTTCGGTTTGACCCATGCACCTGCGGTATTTCAGCATTTCATAAATTATATTTTCCATCATTTGGTGGGCAGGTTTGTGGTGGTCTATCTGGATGATATTTTGGTTTTCTCACCTGATTTTGAGACACATCGGGGGCATGTTAAACAGGTGCTTCAGATATTAAAAGATAACAAACTATATACCAAACTACAAAAGTGTGTTTTCGCCATCCAGGAGGTGCAGTTTTTGGGGTACCTGTTGTCTTCTTCAGGTTTTCGGATGGATCCGGAGAAGATCCGTGCTGTCCTTGATTGGGATCGTCCCGAGAACCTGAAGCCTCTACAGTGTTTTCTGGGCTTTACTAATTTTTACCGGAAATGTATCCAAAATTATTCGGTAATTGTGAAACCCCCCACTGACATGACAAGGAAGGGGTCTGATCTTTCTAAATGGTCGAATGCCACCCTCCAGACTTTTTCCTCCCTAAAGAGCTGCTTTGCCAATGCACCTATACTCAGTCAACCTGATGCTTCCCAATCCTTTATTGTGGAAGTTGATGTGTCGGAGGTGGGGGTTGGGGCTGCGTTGTCTCAGGGTCCGTCCCCTGGTAAATGGCATCCATGCTCTTTCTTTTCTAAGAAATTATCTTCGGCTGAGAGAAATTATGACGTGTGCAATAGCGAACTTTTGGCGATTAAATTGGCGTTCGAAGAATGGCAACATTGGATGGAGGGGGCTGTCCATCCTATCATTGTTATCACAGACCATAAGAACCTGTCATATCTTCAATCAGCTAAATGTCTCAACCCTAGCCAGGCTAGATGGTCCCTGTTTTTTACTAGGTTCAATTTTGTTGTCACTTTCCGTCCAGGGGTCAAATAAGTCAAAGCTGGTGCTTTGTCCCGGAGCTTCCCTGGTGGTGGTGACCATGAGAACCCTGCCCCGATTTTGCAGAAGTGGGTAGTCATTTCGGCATTGTACCCTGAACAGGAGGGTGAGGTATTGGAGGCTCAGGGGGACGCCCCTGCATCCTGCCCTTCAGGAAGGTTATTTGTACCATCTAATCTGCGCCGCAAAGTAATTAGGGAACATCACAACTCTGTGCTTGCTGGTCATCCAGGTGATAAGGCAACTGCGGACCTCCTGTCTCGTCGTTTTTGGTGGCCAGGGTTGCATCAGGATGTGATTGAACACGTGTCTGCTTGTAGTATTTGCACGCGTTCTAAAGTATCTCATACCCATTCGTCTGGTACTCTTCTTCCGCTAACTATTCCTACTAGGCCATGGACACATCTGTCCATAGACGGATTATAATGAGGGCAATCCAGGCTACCGCCCGGGGCCCCGAGCCTGCAGGGGGCCCGCGGCTCCGGGAAGGGTGTCTAATGCTGGATTGCCCTCATTATATGTGCGGGCCGCCGCGGCACATACCGGTAGCAGTGGCGGGAGGGGGAGCCCCGGACCGCTCCCCCAGCAGCGGCCGCCGCTACTTCTTCATCGGCCGGGCCAGCACTGCAGCAGTTAACTTCCCTGTGCTGGCCCGGCCACGTCACTGCTAGGAGACAAGGCCCTGTGCGCGGCCGTGTCTCCTAGCTGTGACGTCACACAGTGCGCGCCCGGCCTGCACTGCCGCAACGGAGAAGTCAGAGCAGGCAGGAGGAATGGAGCCGGGGGATGGTGAGTCTATGTGTGTATGTGTGTATGTGTGTATGTGTATGTGTGTATGTGTGTGTGTGTGTGTGTGTGTGTGTGTGCAGGCAGATATCATTGTGTGATGTCTGTTTATATGTATTTTTGTGTTTCAAATGTATTTATGCGTGTATGTATATGTCTGTATATGTTTGTGTGTGTGCGTGACTGCATGCGTGACTGCGTGCGGCCTCCTGCTGAGTATAGTTGGCGCCGTGCAGCCTCCTGCTGTCTCTGGGGGGGCGCCGTGCGGCCTCCCACTATGTATAGATGGCGCCGTGCGGCCTCCCGTTGTGTATAGGTGGCGCCGTGCGGCCCCCTGCTGTGTATAGATGACGCCGTGCGGCCCTCTGCTGTGTATAGATGGCGCCGTGCGGCCTCTTGCTGTGTATAGATGGTGCCGTGCGGCCCCCTGCTGTGTATAGATGGTGCTGTGCGGCCCTCTGCTGTGTATAGATGGCGCCGTGCGGCCCCCTGCTGTGTATAGATGGCGCCGTCCGCCCCCCTGCTGTGTATAGATGGCGCCGTGCAGCCCCCTGCTGTGTATAGATGGCGCCGTGCGGTCCCCTGCTGTGTATAGATGGCGCCGTGCGGCCCCTGCTGTGTATAGGTGGCGCCGTGCGGCCTCCTGCTGTGTATAGATGGCACCGTGCGGCCTCCTGCTGTGTATAGATGGCGCCGTGCGGCCTCCTGCTGTGTATAGATGGCGCCGTGCGGCCTCCTGCTGAGTATAGATGGCTACGTGTGGCCTCCTGCTGTGTATAGATGGCTACGTGTGGCCTCCCGCTGTGTATAGATGGCGCCGTGCGACCTCCCGTTGTGTATAGATGGCACCGTGCGGCCTCCCGTTGTGTATAGATGGCTACGTGCGGCCTCCCGTTGTGTATAGATGGCTACGTGCGGCCTCCCGCTGTGTATAGATGGCTACGTGCGGCCTCCCGCTGTGTATAGATGGCACCGTGCAGCCTCCCGCTGTGTATAAATGGCTACGTGTGCTCAATATTGAGTCATACAATTAATGTAAGGCTATGTGCCCACGATACAGAAATGTTCCGGATTTTTTTTTAGCGTTTCTGCATCTCCCTGGCAGAAAAAAAACGCATGCGGATTTTACATGCGGATTGTACATGCGGATTTTACATGCGGATTGTACATGCGTATTCCTGCCAGGGACTTGCGGATGTGAAGCGTTCTTCACTTGCATTTCCGCATGCGGGTTGACAAGCGCTTTCCAAGCGATTTTAGCATCACTTGGAAAGTGCTTGACCAGTTGGTTACACTATATAAATCCATGCAACCAGCTTGGATTTATATAGTGTGACCGTAAAAGAATGGTAAAAAATAAAAAATATATACTTACCTTCTGATGGCCTGCCGACGTCAGCGGTCGCGTGACCCGTCACATGACTAAATGACGTCACGGCAGGTCCTTTTCAGACCATCGCAAGCTGACGGCAAGCCAGGGCGCATCGGATAAAGACACCGGGGGCCATCAGAAGGTAAGTATAATATTTATTTTTTATTTTATTCTTTTTTTACAGCTTCTACGGTACCCAGGTCCAGAGGAGAGTTTCCTGTCCTCCACACCCGGGTACCATCCGCACATTGAAACGCATGGATTCCGCATCTACAGATGCAGGGATCCGGATTCCATGTGTTCTAATGCAAGTCAATGGCGGCGACGCCACGCTTCCGCAAAATAATTGGTAATGCTGCAGATTTTTCCGCAATGATAATCCGTAGCGGAAATTTCCGCAGCATGTACACAGCACATGCGGATTATCATTGGGGAACATGGCAGACCTTCTACCAAGCGTTTTTTAAGCGTTTCTGCAGTGGAATTGACGATGCGGAAAGGCTTAAAAAACGCATAGTGGGCACACAGCCTAAAAAAAAATATTATAATTAATATTGTGCCAAATTAATTTCACGTGAACTATCATATGATCTATCACAGGGGATCATGTGACATGTCACGTGATAAATCAGGTGTGTGGGGGGGGGCGGGGCCGCGCCTTCTAAACTGCCTGGGGCCCTTGCTACTCTTAATCCACCCCTGCATCTGTCCATGGATTTTATTACTGACTGTTATAGCAGAAGATGAGGTCCCCCAAGTTCAAAGACCCCATCTATGCTATATAAGTCTGACGGTTACGTTAGGTCAAAAACAACAACTGAATGTTCCTTCCTTGTATCAATAGAAACTAACGTGTACTTGCTAGTCATCAGAAGTGTCTGATTAAATGTGTCTGATTAAATGTGTCTGAATAAATGTTTCAACTACAAACCTAGGCGTCACGAGAACAGAAACCAGCTTTTGTTTGCACAGCTAAATTGTATGATTGGACCATATATGGTAAATCCGTTTCTGCCTCCAGGGTGTATATAAACCCTATGCTTTGTAATAAAGTTAGAGTCTGTTGACACATACTACCTGTCTTGTGTCTTATTCTCTCCGGGCCTGTATACTAAAGGATAGAAGAACCAGAAAGCAGTGACCACACTGACCTACCGGTATCTGCAGGCAAAACTGTGGTTTTGGTGGTCATAGATAGGTTCAGTAAAATGGTTTATTTTGTCGCATTACCTGCACTTCCCAATGCCAAGACTCTTGCTCAGGTGTGTATAAATGAGACTGTGAACCTTCACGGGGGTCCCTCCGATGTGGTGTCAGATAGGGGGACCCAGTTTGTTTCCAAGTTCTGGAAAGTGTTCTGTTCTTGACTGGGGGTGCAGCTGTCCTTTTCCTCTGTCTTCCATCCTCAGTCGAATGGGCAGAGCTTGTCAATCAGAATTTGGAGACCTACCTCAGGTGTTTTGTCTCCGAAAATCAGGCTGGCAGAATTTGCTATTAATAATCATCGCCAAGAATCTACTGGCAGGTCACTGTTCTTTGGTGCATAAGGTTACCATCCACAGTTTTGTACTTTTAGTGGGGATGGGGCTTTGGGTTCCTGAGGAGGAGCGTTTTGCTTCGTCGCTCTCCTCAGTGTGGCAGGGGGTTCTGATTAATTTGAAGATCATCGGAGACAGGTACAAAGGTATGGCTGACAGGAAACGCTCGCAAGGTCCGGACTTGAGTGTGAATGACTTTGTGTGGTTGTCTACCAGAAATATCAAGTTGAAGGTTCCTTCCTGGAAGCTGGGACCTAGATTTATTGGTCCCTATAAAATAACCGCTGTCATTAACCCAGCAGCATTTCTTCTTGAGCTACCTCAGGTCCTTAAGATCCACAATGTCTTTCACAGGTCTCTGCTCAAGAAATATGTAGAACCTCTTGGGGCCTCTCCCCTACCGCCGCCCCCAATCATGGTCGATGGTAATTTGGAGTTTCAGATTTCGAGGATTGTAGATTCTCGTCTCCAGCATCGTTCCCTACAATACTTGATGCACTAGAAGGGTTATGGTCCAGAGGAAAGGATGTGGGTTTCAGCATCAGAGGTGAATGCCCCCAGGTTGGTTTGTGCATTCCACACGTCTTATCCTGAGAAACCTGGTCCTGAGTGTCAGGAGGCCACTCGTAGAAGGGGGGGTACTGTCACGGGTGTGTCAGGTGTTATAGACAGTCACTCTGGATCTAGCTGTAGAAGGTCACTGCGCTTGGCATTGCATACACCTTCTTAATCCTTCTTCCTTTAAGACCCAGGGGCGACCTCCCTCCTGCTGTTAATTGACACACCCTTGCAGGGGAGTTAAAAACTCTCAGCTTGCTGCAGGGAACCGCCGATGATACTTCTATTTACCTTTGAGCATGCTTGGAGCACTAGCTGTTGGCTGACTTATTCACTGGTGCCCTTGGAGGACAGTTGGCGTTTCTCCTCTGGTGTCTGCTCAAGCTAAGTTTATCCCCTTTGTTTTTCTACCTTGTTGTGTTTAGTTTGTAGGGGGCCTGACCAGTGCTCACCCCTTCCCCTCCCTATCTAGGGCCAAGCTCTAGGGACATACAGGGTTTAGGGTCCTGCTCGGCAATAGGTGTGGAACCTATATAGGGACGGTAGGGTAAGCAGGGTGATATTAGATCTGCCTAGGGTCTCTACTCCCCCTTTCCCTAGTGTTTGGGCTTCCTCCCCCTCTTCCCTTTGTGCTGCACTTAGTCTTTCCCACACCTTGCGTGACACAAACGGGCCTTTAGTTGCAAAAGAAATTGGACACGCTGCGTCAGGGTCTTCAAACTAGTGAGACTGGGGTCATATGGCCCATGGAGACAAATGGACCACCCGATGTTCCTGCCGGGTTTATAAGTTGCATGTTGTTTTCCAGGTTCTAGAATGGTCGATGATTACCATATTCAAAGAGCAGGAATGTAGGGATGGATGTGGACTGTCTTACCCTGTTTCTGCCCCTGAAGACAACAATGGTGCTGTGTGTATAGGGTCATGCGGTTTTACTTGTAATAGTGATGTGCTTCTTATATAATGTGAGTTAGAGATTTTTACCTGGAGTCGGTCCTGTTGAATAATGAGGTCCTCAATGGGCAGGGAAAATTTAGATGTTTTTGTGGTCCGACCAAATAGATGACCGCAAGAAACGGAAAAGACACTCTGGGTTTATTAAAAACATGCGATCATGGGAAGATCGCCAAGTTGCATTAAATTAAAACAAACGATCCGCACACAGGTGTGAATCATTTGTTTTAATTTAATGCAACTCAGCGATCTTCCTATGATCGCATATTTTTAATAAACCCAGAGTTTCTTTTCAATTTCTTGTGGTCATCTGTTTGGTCGGACCACAAAAACATCTAAAGTTTCCTTGCCCATTGAGGACCTCATTATTCAACGGGACCGACTCCAGTTAAAAATCTCTAACTCTTCACGCGGAGGCTACTGTCGGGCTAGGACAAGCATGCCACCACCGCCTTGGATGAGCTGCAAACCGTAGATTGAGGACCTCATCAGCTAAAGACTTTGAATTAGAGTTCTGCCTATCTAGTACAACCTGCTCAGGTGAGCATAATATAAATTTTATTTAAATACTTATTTTCACCATACTTAATACGCTTAGATAGTGCTCTCTCTGTAGCATCGGCGTCTCTGCTCCCTGCCAGGCAGAGACGCCGTCCCTCTCACCTCCCCGCTCCCCGCGCTGCGTCCTCCTGCGCTCCTCTTCCTGCTGCGGCCGGCGCGCGCAGCTTCCCGGGCACTGTACTTAGGGCGCGTGCGCGCTCCCTCTCTCTTAAAGGGGTCGCGCGCGCCATCCTAAGGAGTCCCCGGCCAATAGCCGGAGGACCTCCCATATATGAGGCACATCCTCCAAAATGGAGGTGCCCGAGCACTAGTTGTTGCACAAGTATACTTACCTCTGCTTCAGCCCTCAGGTCCAGTTGCCAGCCTGACTACTGTTCCAGTCCGCCAGCCTGACTACTCTCCAGCCCGACAGTCTGTCTTCCGTTCAACCCACCAGTCTGTCTATGGGCAAGCCTGCCTGCTTACCAGGAAGCACCTGCCAGTTACCTGCCTGCTACCTGCCGTGCCTGCTAGCCTGCTCACCTGGGAGCACTCGCCTGTTACCTGCTAGCCTACCTGGAGGCTCTGCCGTCACTTACCGTGACCACCTGCCTGCTAACCAAGAGACTTCAGCCTGCTTGGCCCTCACTTGCCGTGACCACCTGATAGCCTACCTGGAGGCTCCTGCCATCACTTGCCGTGACCACCTGTCTGATAACCTAGAGACTTCAGCCTGCTCTGCCGTCACGTGCCGTGACCACCTGTCAGCTAACCCAGAGACTTCTGCCGCTATACCGGTCAGTCCCAGTCATCTGACCCGTGGGAGCCACCTGCTCTCTTACAAGGTCGTCCCCAGAGTAGCACCTGGTCCCTCTGCTCGGTCCCTCCCTGGGCACGGAGTCGTTAGCCGCCGTACGACCAGGGTCGGTCTGAGTTGATACTTAGTTACGCCCCTCTGGGTCCCTCCTTGCACCACGGCACAGAGGTTCCACCACCCGGATCCGTAACAGTTTGCTCGGGCCATGGAACCCGGTGGCACCCAAGCTCCCTTGCTCTCTGACCTATACCAGGAGGTGTCCCGTCAGAGATCCCAACAGGAAACCATCCTGAACTACTTGCGGATTGTCAATTCCTGCCTGGCCACTCTGCCTGTTCCTCCTGCGTCCACCTCGAGTCGCACGACTCCCTCTTCGGCAGCGCCACTGCCCACCAATGCCATGGCATCCAGCCCCGGTCCCCGGCTTTCTGCAACTCCTCGTTTTGGTGGCAACCCCTCCTTAGCTCGAGGTTTCATAAACCAGTGCACCCTGCACTTTGAACTCTTGGCACATCAGTTCATCTCCGACCGGGCCAAAGTGGCATTCATCATGTCCCATCTCACTGGGGAGGCACTGGCATGGCTTAATCCCCTGTGGAAGAGAGGGAATTCCCTGGTGTCCGACCTGTCGTCTTTCCTCGCTGCTTTCCGGAAAGTCTTCGATGAACCGGGACGAAAAACCTCTTCAGCCTCCTCTCTGCTACGTCTCCGCCAAGAGAATCTCACCGTGGGCCAATATGCCATACGGTTCCGTACCCTCGCTTCTGAGCTTGCCTGGGATAACGAGGCTCTGGTGTCCGTCTTCTGGGAGGGCCTTTCCGGTCGGATTAAGGACGAGCTAGCTGGTCGGGACATTCCTACCACCCTGGATGACCTGGTGTCACTAGCTACCGGGATTGACATCCGGTTCCAAGAACGCACCAAAGAGACCACCCGGGAGAGAAAGTTTCCCCGCCTTGCTCCCACTTTCCAGAGACCTGCCTCTCAACCAGTCACTCCCCGGGTGCACTCGCCTGAACCCATGCAGATCGACCAGACCAAGATGGTCAAATCTCGCCAAGAGTTCCGCTGAGCTGAGGGGAGCTGTTTCTATTGTGGCAGTAAGGAGCACCTGATCCGTTCCTGCCCGGAGAAGCCGGGAAACTCCAGTGTCTAGGACCGCTCGGAGAGGTCGTCCTAGGCAAAAGTAAGTCCTCTCCATCCCTGACTTTGTCTGTCTCTATCTCCTGGGGAGAGAACCGTCATTTTGAAATCGCTCCCCTGGATTCTGGAGCTGCTGGAAACCTCATTTCCCAGACCCTGGTAGAGAGATACCGAATTCCCACCAAACCTCTGGCTGAACCATTGTCAGTCGCCTCCGTGGATGGAAGACTCCTTCCGGTGACCATCTTGCTCGTCACTGAACCCATAACCCTGCAGGTGGGAATGCTGCACTCTGAGAAAATTTCATTCCATGTGCTATCCGGACTCTCTCACTCCCTATTGCTAGGTCTACCCTGGCTCCAGATACATGAACCCGTGCTGTACTGGCAATCCGGTGAAGTACTCCGGTGGGGTCAGGACTGCCATAGGACTTTCCTGGTTCCGGTTCGCCCGACTCGTCCACCACCTAGCCCAGCTAATTTACCCGGTCTACCGGCTCCTTACTGGTCCTACGCGGATGTCTTCGGTAAAAAGGAAGCAGAGACATTGCCACCTCATAGGCCATATGATTGCCCGATCGACCTGGTACCTGGCGCCACTCCACCCCGTGGGCGTATTTTCCCGTTGTTGGCGGCCGAAACCCGGGCCATGTCTGAGTACATTGAGGAGAATCTGGCTAGGGGATTCATCCGGAAGTCTACCTCCCCGGCTGGAGCCGGATTCTTCTTTGTCAAGAAGAAGGATGGCTCGCTACGCCCCTGTATTGATTATAGAGGACTCAATCTGATCATGGTAAAAAACAAATATCCCCTACCGCTCATCTCCGAGTTGTTTGATCGCCTTAAGGGCGCCAGGATCTTTTCCAAGCTGGATCTTCGTGGAGCGTATAACCTGGTCCGAATCCGTCAAGGAGACGAGTGGAAGACGGCATTCAATACCCGGGACGGTCACTATGAATACCGTGTGATGCCCTTCGGTCTCTGCAATGCTCCCGCTGTCTTCCAAGAATTGGTCAACGACATCTTCCGTGATCTTCTTTACTCCTGTGTGGTGGTATACCTGGACGATATCTTGGTCTTCTCTCCGGATCTTCCCACACACCGGAGGGATGTTCGTCAGGTCCTGCTTAGGCTCAGGCAGAACCACCTCTATGCTAAATACGAGAAGTGCCTCTTCGAGCAGACCTCTCTTCCATTCCTAGGCTACATTATCTCCCAGACAGGCTTACGAATGGATCCTGAGAAGCTCTCTGCGGTCCTAAAGTGGCCCCGTCCGGACGGGTTGAAGGCGATTCAGCGATTCCTGGGCTTCGCCAACTACTATCGTCTCTACATTTCGCACTTCTCTTCCGGGACTGCTCCCATATCTGCGCTCACCCGTAAGGGAGCAAATCCTAAGGTATGGTTGCCCGAAGTTGAGGAGGCCTTCCTCTCCTTAAAGCAAGCCTTCTCCTCCGCCCCGGTACTGCACCGTCCGGACTGCAACAAACAATTCTACCTGGAGGTTGATGCTTCCTCCTCCGGAGCCGGAGCGGTGCTCACCCAAAAGTCTTCATCCGGGAGAATGGTAACCTGCGGCTTCTTCTCCAAACTCTTCTCCGCGTCTGAGCGCAACTACTCCATTGGAGACCGAGAATTGTTAGCCGCTAAATTGGCGCTGGAGGAATGGCGCTACCTGCTGGAAGGGGCTCTATACCTGGTGATCATCTATACGGATCACAAAAATCTGGCATATCTCCAAAATGCCCAAAGACTCAATCCGTGTCAGTCCCGTTGGTCTTTGTTCTTCGCCCGCTTCGACTTCGTCCTGCATTTCCGCCCAGCGGACAAGAATGTCAAAGACGACGCCTTGTCCCAATCCTTCCTGTCCTCCGATCAAGAGGAGGAGCCTATGCACATCATCGACCCCTCCAAGGTGATGAAGGTGGCTCCCTTGGATCTAACTCGTCTTCCACCCGGTAAGACGTTTGTAGCAGTACCAGATCGTGAGAAGGTTCTTCGCTGGGGTCATTCATCTAAACTAGCCGGCCATGCTGGCCAAAAGAAGACCTTCCTGCTTATCACCCGGCATTACTGGTGGCCTACCCTGCACAAGGATGTGGTAGACTTTGTCTCAGCCTGTTCGTCCTGTGCCCGCAACAAAGTTCCCAGACATCTACCTGTCGGTCATCTCTTGCCTCTTCCCGTACCTGATGCCCCATGGCAACACATTTCTATGAACTTTATTACAGATCTCCCTGTCTCTGCCGGCTGTACAGTCATTTGGGTGGTCGCTGACAGATTTTCTAAAATGGCCCACTTCATCCCTTTGCCTGGTCTCCCGTCTGCATCAGATCTAGCTAAGGACTTCTTCCTTCACATCTTCCGTCTCGATGGCCTACCCCTCCACATCGTGTCAGATCGAGGGGTTCAGTTCACCTCACGTTTCTAGAGAGCTACATGTAAGCTGCTGGATGTCACCCTGGATTTCTCCTCCGCTTACCATCCACAGTCCAATGGCCAAGTGGAGCGGATCAACCAGATCCTTACCAGCTACCTCCGGCACTTTGTTAACGCTCACCATACTGATTGGGTGAATCTCTTGCCATGGGCCGAGTTCTCCTACAATAACCATGAGAGTGAATCATCTTCCAAGTCTCCGTTCTTTATAGTCTATGGTCAACATCCCCGGATTCCGTTTCCAGTCTCCGCTTCTGTGAACAACCCTGCTGCGGAGTCTCTGGTCAGCGAGTTTTCCACCATTTGGGAGAGTGCTAGGTCCGCACTTCTTCGGTCCTCCGAGCGGATGAAGAGACATGCTGACGAGAGACGTCTGGATCCGCCTCAATTCCGTCCGGGAGACAAGGTTTGGCTCACCTCCAAACACGTTCGGCTCAAAATACCCTCCTACAAGTTTGGTCCTCGGTTCATCGGTCCTTTTGAAATCCTTAAACAGATCAATCCAGTGGCTTACAAGCTAAAACTCCCAGCCACCTTACAGATTCCCAACTCCTTCCACGTATCTCTCCTCAAACCTGTTGTCTTTAATTCTTTTTCCAACAATCCAGGTTCCTCCCCTGCTCCGGTTTCCGCTGAGGACAATTTGAGGTAGAGAATATTCTGGCCATCAAAAGGGTAAGAGGGAAGACCTTTTTTCTGGTGGATTGGAAGGGGTTTGGCCCAGAGGAGAGAACTTGGGAACCCAGGGAGAACATCCATGCCCCGCTTCTCCTGGAAATTTTTTTGTCTGGCCTAAAAAAGAGGGGGCGTAAAGGGGGGGGGGGTCTGCTCCCTGCCAGGCAGAGACACCGTCCCTCTCACCTCCCTGCTCCCCGTGCGGCGTCCTCCTGCGCTCCTCTTCTTGCTGCGGCCGGCGCGCGCAGCTTCCCGGGCACTGTACTTAGGGCGCACGCGCGCTCCCTCTCTCTTAAAGGGGCCACGCGCACCGTGCTAAGGAGTCCCCGGCCAATAGCCGGAGGACCTCCCATATATAAGGCACATCCTCCAAAATGGAGGTGCCCGAGCACTAGTTGTTGCACAAGTATACTTACCTCTGCTTCAGCCCTCAGGTCCAGTTGCCAGCCTGACTACTGTTCCAGTCCGCCAGCCTGACTACTCTCCAGCCCGACAGTCTGTCTTCCGTTCAACCCGCCAGTCTGTCTATGGGCAAGCCTGCCTGCTTACCAGGAAGCACCTGCCAGTTACCTGCCTGCTACCTGCCGTGCCTGCTAGCCTGCTCACCTGGGAGCACTCGCCTGTTACCTGCTAGCCTACCTGGAGGCTCTGCCGTCACTTACCGTGACCACCTGCCTGCTAACCAAGAGACTTCAGCCTGCTTGGCCTTCACTTGCCATGACCACCTGATAGCCTACCTGGAGGTGACGTGCCCCTGGGCCTGCTGTGTCGCGCAGCGTCTCGCGCACGGGGGCTTACCCGGAACCGGATCAGATGAGGGTTGTAGTCTCCGAGTGGCGGGGACCCGGTCCGTGCCCAGGGAGTCAGACTCAGTGTGTGGCAGTCTTGATAGATGTTATTTGAGTGTCGACTACGCCACCCGTTGATTTGCAGCTATGGAGCTGCCGCTGCAGGGCAGACCACTGAGGCTGGTGTAGAATTGTGCAGCGTGATAGTATAACCCCCAACGGGAGGGGTATGGCCTCAGGGCAGCCGACGTGGAGGATGGGGGTAGCAGGAACCACTCAGAGACGGTGCGGTGTAATTCAGGGTCTTTACTGGTAACAACGATAGACCCTCCCGGAGTACTTGCTAGCGAACGGGGCCTGGTCAGTCCTTGAGCAGATGGGATCTCCCCTGGCCAGGCGGAGTTGTAGGCCTCCCAAACTGACTGTACTCTTCTGGCTACCTTGCTAGAAGCGGATATAAGTAGCCCACGTCCCTGAGTGTACTGTGTGGTGCTCACCCGTATGGCCGGTGACTCGGGGTCTTCTATTGGCTTCCGCTCCACGATGGCGGTGCTGGTCCCACACGTGTGACCGTGCCTTCGGGTTTCTGGGCCTGAGGACCTGAAATCCCCTGCCGGTCGGCTTCTGCTGCTGGGTAGGAGTTAGTCCCCACAGCCATGGACGCCGGGTCCGGTAAGAAAGCTTCTCAGTCAGGGCGAGCTCTGCAGCTGCCAGCCCCTGACTCGTAGTAGTATTGCTCCCACTGAGCTCCAGCTGTTTCTTCCTATGACTGTCTCTTGTCTCTACTCTCCTTGACTCCTAACCCTGCTTCAGCCCCGGGTTTATATAGGGGAAG
Organism: Phyllobates terribilis; assembly: GCF_046119375.1. NCBI lineage: Eukaryota > Metazoa > Chordata > Amphibia > Anura > Dendrobatidae > Phyllobates > Phyllobates terribilis. Next base: position 244,039,628 of record NW_027362767.1, on the reverse strand, counting down.
TTCTTCCCCTCCCAAGACTGGGCAGGAGGTGTGGCATGCACAGGATCCCTGACCAAAGGACCGCCCACCTGCTCTCAGACATAACATCTCTGTCACTGTGGCAACCAGACCCCTGGGGTGTCACATTCCCCCCTAGTGAAATTTAGTACTCCGGGACTAAACATATTTTAGAAAAAACATAACAAGGTATAAACAATAATAGTACAATAAGAAAAACATATAAAGATGGTCACGGCGTGTCCGCAACCGGGTGCAGTTTTGAAAAGCAAGGTGTCCATTTCACCAAAACAGGGAGACGTAACCAGGTAGGGGTCTGTCCTACCCCGAGTCCTTAACAGTCTTTAGTCCGTCCTGGGTTACGCTCCAACTATGTACAAGGATTCCCGGTAAATCCACCAAGGACTCCTACAAATAACTAGAAACACAAAATTATACACAAGCAACAATACACAGGTAAACATAAATAAAACAATTTATACACTTCAAATCCTCCACCGTGCGGGTAACTGGCCTCTAGTGGCCCTAGTGGACCTACGGAGCTGACTGCCTAGCCCTGAACTACAGGGTGTAGGAGCTGTCAAGGGTAAACTGGGCAGCTGTCTACCGGCTCTTTGGCTCACTAGGGATATGGCAGGCTCACTGCAAGCAGAGGGTTGATCCTCCTGGTCTGCTGGTGTGGGGTCTTCTGCCTCCTGGACCGGCTGTTCTTCCAGCTCTACCTGTTGCTCCGTAGGTGCTTGGGATGCTGGTTGGAGGAAGGTGAGTACGGGTACCACAACTGCACCATTGACTTGAGTCCAAGACCGAGGGAAGTCCCCGAGCACAGTACTAACCATATCTTCCCTTTCCTCTACGGGTCGATGGTCTTCTTGTTCCTCTTCAGGGTTCCTCAGTTGTTCGGGACACTTCTTCAGGTGGTCCCGGGATACAATAGCTGTGGTTTCCCCTCCGTCTTTACTGATGGTACAAACCTTCGGGTTCTCGTGGCTTGAGGGCAGTACGGTGTACGGGTCCTTTTCCCACTGGTCGTCCAACGTGTGGAGCCGTCTCTTCCTCTTCAAGACCTGCTCTCCGGGTACCAGGGGAACAGCGGGAGCATACTGGTTGTAAGTTTTCTCTTGTCTTTCCCTAGCCTGACAGAGACTTCGCTCCACGCTCTCCTGTACTCTCCGGTACTGCTGCTGCCTCTCCGTGTCCCAGTCTGTTTCTGGTGAAGTGTCCTCGGGTGTCAGGACTCCCATTTCCAGGTCAACAGGTAACTTACCAGGTCTTGCCCTCATTAGGTAAGCCGGGGTACAGTTGGTGGAACCTACCGGGATGTGGTTGTATAGGTCCACCAGATCGGGCAACTTCTCAGGCCACAGACTGCGTTCTTCCAGGGGCAACGTTTTTAAAAGATCCATTACCACCTGGTTCATTTTCTCACAAAGTCCATTAGTTTGCGGATGGTAGGGTGTCGTCCTTATCTTCCGGCAGCCATACAGATTGCAGAATTCCTGGAAGACCTCCGCTTCAAAGGCAGGTCCCTGGTCCGTCAGCACTTGGTCCGGGTACCCGTGTGGACGGCAAAAGTGCTGCTGGAAGGCTCTAGCTGCTGTTTGAGCCGTTAAGTCCTTGACGGGGACGACAACCAAGAACCGGGAGTAATGATCCACGATGGTTAACGCGTAGACGTAGCCATTTCTGCTTGGGGTCAGTTTTACATGATCCAAGGCTACCAGTTCCAACGGTTGCCGGGTGACGATGGACTGCAGGGGAGTCTTCTGGCTGGCACGGTCCTTCCTTCTCAGGTTGCACGGGCCACAGTCTCTGCACCACTTCTCAATGGTTCCCCTCATGCCTACCCAGTGGAATCGCTCGCGCAGCAGGAACTCCAGCTTCTTCCACCCGAAGTGTCCAGCTCCATCGTGGTATGCCTCCATCACCATGGCTGCGTCTCTTCGTGGCACCACTACTTGCCAGAGTAGTTCATGCGTCCGGGAGTTAACCATTCTGCGGCACAACTTCCCCTTGTAAAGGAACAGTCGACTCTTCTCTGCCCATAGTTGTTTGGCTTCCTCCGGAGCGTCTGGTTCAAGGCAAGCCTCCGGGCGAGTCAGCATCTCCTTCACCAGTCGGACGGCAGGGTCGCTGTCTTGCGTTTCCGCCCAGTTGTAGTGAGGTAAGGGGTTCAACGTAGCAGCCTGCTTACTCCTTACCCGGTGGGAATACTGGATAGTCCCATGACGGTGGAACGCAGGGAGTTCAACTTCTTCCAGTCCCTCCGGATCTTCTCCTTCGTCCGGCAGGTTGGGCATCCTGGACAGGGCATCCGCGTTGGTATTGGAGCGTCCGGCCCGGTATTTGATTGTGAACTCGTAGTTGGACAGACGGGCCATCCACCTCTGCTCCAGGGCACCGAGTCTTGCCGTGTCCAGGTGTGTCAACGGGTTGTTATCCGTGTACACGGTGAACCGGGAAGAAGCGAGGTAATGCTTAAAGCGCTCGGTGACTGCCCATACTACGGCCAGGAACTCTAGCTTAAATGAGCTGTAATTCTCGGGGTTCCTTTCGGTGGGTCGCAGTTTTCGGCTGGCGTAGGCGATTACTCGTTCCTTCCCCTGCTGGATCTGGGACAGTACGGCTCCTAGCCCGATGTTACTGGCGTCGGTGTAGAGGATAAAGGGCTGGCTATAATCCGGGTACGCCAGGATTTCGTCCCCCGTGAGGGCCATCTTCAGCTGGCGGAAGGACTCTTCTTCCAGCTCCTCCCATTTGAAGGGCGGCTTCTGGTTCTTGGCCTTCCGGGACTGGCCTATCAGGAGGTCCTGCATAGGTGCTGCCTTTTTGGTGAAACCGGGAATAAACCTTCGGTAGTAGCCTACCAACCCGAGGAACTGCCGCACTTCTTTTACGCTGGAGGGGCTTGGCCATTCCTTAATTGCGGTGATCTTATCAGGGTCGGGAGCCACTCCGTCAGCGCTTACCACGTGTCCCAGGTACTGCACCTTTGGTTTCAGGAGGTGACACTTGGAGGGTTTCACCTTTAGGCCGTAACTCGCCAGAGCTTCGAACACTTCCGCCAGGTGTTTCAGGTGGTCCTCATACGTCTTGGAATATACGATGACATCGTCCAGGTACAACAAGACCGTCTCGAAGTTTCTGTGACCCAGACAACACTCCATTAGTCGTTGGAAGGTTCCTGGTGCGTTGCAGAGTCCGAACGGCATGCAGGTGAACTCGCTAAGTCCCATCGGGGTGGTGAATGCGGTCTTCTCCCGGTCCGCCTCTGCTACAGGAACCTGCCAGTACCCGCTAGTGAGATCCAAGGTAGAGAAGAAGTTAGCAGATCTTAAAGCAGCCAATGACTCCTCTATCCTTGGTAAGGGGTACGCATCCTTGTGTGTGATACGGTTGATTTTCCGGTAATCTACACACATCCTCATGGTGTTGTCTTTTTTTCTGACTAAGACTAGTGGAGCTGCCCAGGGGCTACAGCTATCCCTGATCACCCCAGCCTCCTTCATGTCTCTAAGCATCCCCTTGGCGTGTTGGTAGTGGGCAGGGGGTACGGGTCGATACCTCTCTTTTATAGGAGGATGGTCTCCCGTGGGGATGTGGTGTTCTACCCCCTTGACTCGCCCGAAGTCTAACGGGTGTTTACTGAACACTCTCTCGTACTCTTGAACCACCCGATAGACTCCTTGTTTCTGGTGTGCGGGAGTGGAGTCAGTACCCAGATGTAGTTGCTGACACCAGTCCTCCATGTTTTTCTTAGAGCCGTTACCTTCCTCCGGGTGAGATGGGGGCAAGGGTTCCACAGATTGTATAGAATTTTGGTTAATGGTATATAATTTAGCTAGCGTGGCATACCGGGGCAGATACACTTCCCTCTCCCCGATATTTATTATGCAAACGGGCACCCTCCCATGGCGTACATCAACCACCCCCCGTGCTGTCAAAATGGTGGGCCTACTGTCCGAGTAAACTGGTTCTACCATTGCCTGGTAATCCCTACCTCTCAGACCAATAGCTGCCCGGCACCAAATCATCATTTCACTTTTTGGGGGCATGGCAATAGGAAAAGGGTCACACATTCTTACGCTACCAATCTCACCGCCGGAGAGTTCCACCTGTTGCCGTCGCATCAGTGCCCGGATCTCTTTCTGGAGCACCCGCTGCTCGCCGGAGCTGGCGTTCTTGGCAACCTGCTGTAAAAGGAAAATCACCTCTGCAAGACAATTTTCAATTACATTAGTTCCTAGAGTTATTTTTGGGTGACTCTCATGTTTGTCAATATCTACAATGATCAGTCCCTGTGCTGCCAGTTCGACTCTACCGATTTTGATGGTCACCTCTTTAAATCCGATCTGTGGCACGGGCTGGCCATTGCTGGCGATGATACTCAAGTCGTCGTCAGGGTAGCGGGTAATATCCGAGTCATTCCAGTACTGCTTAAAGAGCACGTACGGGATGGTGGTGACCTGTGACCCGGTGTCCAGTAGGGCACTCATGGGAATGCCATCCAGTACCACAGGCAAGACTGGACGTCCTCCCACATATCTGTCGCGCCAGTTCGATGGGCCTGGTGATCTTTTTCCTGGGGGTTGGCCCTCTACCCCAGGTTGTGCCCGTTTAAAGAACAGTACCTTGCCATATGTCCGGGTTGATTGCAGCGGCAGCAGATGGGTCGTCCGTCCTCGCTGTATCGGTCACTGGGTCTTCCTCTGGCCGGTGGGGTCCTCCTTGGTCGACGCCACGGGATGTCCTCCGGTCCGGATGCCAGCTGGATCTTCCCTGGGGTGGAAACCTGTAAAGACTGCACAGTTCGGGTTAGCGCAGCAACGCTCTTAGCTAGCTCTTGGACCTGATGGTGTAGGTCTGGAGCCGGGTCATTGTCCAAAGCCTGCGCATCAGCTCCCACAGGCCCTGCCGACAAGGGCGCCGCCTCCTGGTGGTAAGTAATAGCTGGGCGCCTGTGGGTCATAACGCCACCCGGTGCCGGCTCTCGGAGCACCCGGATGGCTCTGTCCTTGAACTGTGCAAAGCCCAGATGGGGATCCTGTAAGGCCATCGCCCGCAACTGAGTTCGGTGGGCATTACAATACAGTCCCTCTATAAATTGTTCGGTCAACAGCCTGTCCTCGTTTCCCACTCCATCAGGGTCGGTCTGCTTAATGGCCCTCAGGGCCTCTTGTAGGTTTAGTGCATAGTCCCTTATACTCTCATGCGCTCGCTGCTTGCACCCGTAGAATCTAAGCTTAATCTCGGCTGAGGTGCGGGTATCAAAGGTATCCTTCAGCCGGGTTAGTATCCCTGCGACAGTCTTCCTCCCAGGCGGCCAGGATTTTACTTCCCTTTTGGCTGCCCCGGTTAGTTGGGCCACCAGGATGCTCACTTTTTGCTCTTCTGTGAGGGGGTACACCTGGAAGAGGCTATCCAGCTTTTCTCTAAAGTCATGCAGGGTATGTGACTCCCCTGAGTACTGGGGTAGCCAAGCGGCTCCCGGGATATAGGGCATGGTGAAGGGCATAACTGCAGCAGCGGTGGCGCTGGCGGGGGTTGAGGCAGTGAAGCTCTCCTCCGTATCCGACATCTTCCTCCCCCCTAGTGGACCGTGGCCTACCTTGCGATGATCCTGTTCCGTAGGCCGCGGCTCCGCAGTAGATCGTCAGGGTTGAGGACCTTCCGTCGCGCTCCGGTGACGTCGACGTCTGCTGGGCTCCTTCCAGGACCTTACGCAACGTCCGGACGTGAGGCGGGGCTTCAGTTCTCGCGCGCTTTCGAAGTCCACGCCCCTCTTCTTCCCGCGCGGCGTCCTCAAGATGGCGTCCAATGGCGGGAAAACTCCACGGATGGCGGGAAGAAGGCCGAAGATGGCGCCGGATGGCGGGAAAACTTCGCGGATGGCGGGAAGAAGGCAGAAGATGGCGCCGGATGGCGGGAAACCTCACCACTGGTAAGTTTGAACAGTCTTTGCTTTTCAGGCACGCAGTACCCGGTGGTTGCGGGCACGAAATCCTGCCGACTACGCCAAAGTTGACGCGCCCCTGGGCCTGCTGTGTCGCGCAGCGTCTCGCGCACGGGGGTTTACCCGGAACCGGATCAGATGAGGGTTGTAGTCTCCGAGTGGCGGGGACCCGGTCCGTGCCCAGGGAGTCAGACTCAGTGTGTGGCAGTCTTGATAGATGTTATTTGAGTGTCGACTACGCCACCCGTTGATTTGCAGCTATGGAGCTGCCGCTGCAGGGCAGACCGCTGAGGCCGGTGTAGAATTGTGCAGCGTGATAGTATAACCCCCAACGGGAGGGGTATGGCCTCAGGGCAGCCGACGTGGAAGATGGGGGTAGCAGGAACCACTCAGAGACGGTGCGGTGTAATTCAGGGTCTTTACTGGTAACAACGATAGACCCTCCCGGAGTACTTGCTAGCGAACGGGGCCTGGTCAGTCCTTGAGCAGATGGGATCTCCCCTGGCCAGGCGGAGTTGTAGGCCTCCCAAACTGACTGTACTCTTCTGGCTACCTTGCTAGAAGCGGATATAAGTAGCCCACGTCCCTGAGTGTACTGTGTGGTGCTCACCCGTATGGCCGGTGACTCGGGGTCTTCTATTGGCTTCCGCTCCACGATGGCGGTGCTGGTCCCACACGTGTGACCGTGCCTTCGGGTTTCTGGGCCTGAGGACCTGAAATCCCCTGCCGGTCGGCTTCTGCTGCTGGGTAGGAGTTAGTCCCCACAGCCTCGGACGCCGGGTCCGGTAAGAAAGCTTCTCAGTCAGGGCGAGCTCTGCAGCTGCCAGCCCCTGACTCGTAGTAGTATTGCTCCCACTGAGCTCCAGCTGTTTCTTCCTATGACTGTCTCTTGTCTCTACTCTCCTTGACTCCTAACCCTGCTTCAGCCCCGGGTTTATATAGGGGAAGTTCTTCCCCTCCCAAGACTGGGCAGGAGGTGTGGCATGCACAGGATCCCTGACCAAAGGACCTCCCACCTGCTCTCAGACATAACATCTCTGTCACTGTGGCAACCAGACCCCTGGGGTGTCACAGAGGCTCCTGCCGTCACTTGCCGTGACCACCTGTATGCTAACCTAGAGACTTCAACCTGCTCTGCCGTCACGTGCCGTGACCACCTGTCAGCTAACCCAGAGACTTCTGCCTGCTTGCTGTGCCCACTCGCTATACCGGTCAGTCCCAGTCATCTGACCCGTGGGAGCCACCTGCTCTCTTACAGGTCGTCCCCAGAGTAGCACCTGGTCCCTCTGCTCGGTCCCTCCCTGGTCACGGAGTCGTTAGCCGCCGTACAACCAGGGTCGGTCTGAGTTGATACTTAGTTACGCCCCTCTGGGTCCCTCCTTGCACCACGGCACAGAGGTTCCACCACCCGGATCCGTAACACTCTCTTCCCTCTCTTCTCCCCCATATTTTTATACCCAGTATCAATTACTTCTTATATAATGTGTTATGGTAATTTACAGTATATAAGTCATGTAAAAGTGTTAATGTACAGTGTGAGTAGTGTATAGTGCAAGGTAAGCATAGGATTAGCTTTAGGATAGCATAGGTATGGTTTATATAGTAAGTTGTTTATCATCAGCACAGGACTTGGAATAAGAACAATGGGTTTAGTCTATAGGATAGGAAATAGATAGAACTAGCCCAGTGGGTGGAAACTAGTGTTTATAAAAGGGGGGCACTTCCTGCTAGTGAGTGGTTAGCGAAGTGCAGTGTCAAGGTCAATTTCAGGAGCAGTGGGCTGCTAGGGGCAGCATGGGCCAATCGTTCGAGGCAGTGGGAGGCCATACTGATATCTCTGATACACATTCCTGTAACGTCTGGAGCCTAGGGCTCGGGCCAGGTACCAAGGAACGGGCCTGGTCTTCTGATATCTCGAGGTCGATGAACGTGGAATTATGTGGAGGGCAGGTGGTCGTCCCAGGTGCACTGCCGAAGTTGACAAAAAATCCTTGAGGCTGATGGAGTCAGTGGGCTTGGGGGTAGTCTAGGACGAACGAGTAACAGGGCTGGACTACCCTTAAGGAAGAAAGAAACGTGAATTGCTGTCCCTGTCCCATATGTCACTACCTGATGAACTTGACCTGACTAGTAAACGTTTGCCTGTTGTAAAGAACTTGGTGTCCCCTGAATTGTGTGTGGTGGCTCCTCAGGACGGACGCCTGGAGGCAGCGGAGGCCTGTGGCCTACAAGTAAGTGTGATGCACCCCAAAATGCTCCTCTGTAAATATAAGGTGACTCGCCAAATGAATTTCCTTCTGTTGCCACACAAGGAACATGGGGTTGGTTATCTCTTCTAGCGACATATACCAGAATGGTATATATATACACTACCGTTCAAAAGTTTGGGGTCATTTAGAAATGTCATTATTTTTTAAAGAAAAGCACATTTTTTTCAATGAAGCTAACATTAAATGAATCAGAAATACACTCTATACATTGTTAATGTGGTAAATGACTATTCTAGCTGCAAACGTCTTGTTTTTATTGCAATATCTACATAGGTGTATAGAGGCACATGGCCAACAACCACCACTCCAGTGTTTTAATGGTACATTGTGTTTGCTGACTGTGTAAGAAGGCTAATGGATGTTTAGAAAGCCCTAGAAAACCCTTGCACAAGTATGTTAGCCCAGCTGAAAACGGTTTGGCTGATTTGAGAAGCTATAAAATTGACCTTCCTTTGAGCTAGCTGAGAATCTGGAGCATTACATTTGTTTGTTCTATGAAACTCTCAAAATGGCCAGAAAAAGAGAACTTTCATGTGAAACTTGACAGTCTATTCTTGTTCTTAGAAATGAAGGCTATTCCATGCGAGAGATTGCTAAGAAATTGAAGATTTCCTACAACGGTGTGTACTACTCCCTTCAGAGGAGAGCACAAGCAGGCTCTAACCAGAGTAGAAAGAGAAGTGGGAGGCCCCGCTGCACAACTGAGCAACAAGACAAGTACATTAGAGTCTCTAGTTTGAGAAATCAACGCCTCACAGCTCCTCAACTGGCAGCTTCATTAAATAGTACACGCAAAACGCCAGTGTCAACATCTACAGTGAAGGCAACTCCGGTATGCTGGCCTTCAGGGCAAAGTGGCAAAGAAAAAGCCATAACTGAGACTGGCTAATAAACGGAAAAGATTAATATGGGCAATGGAACACAGACATTGGACAGAGGAAGATTGGAAAAAAGTTTTATGGACAGACGAATCAAAGTTTGAGGTGTTTGGATCACACAGAAGAACATTTGTGAGTGGCAGAACAACTGAAAAGATGCTGGAAGAGTGCCTGACGCCATCTGTCAAGCATGGTGGAGGTAATGTGATGGTCTGGGGTTGCTTTGGTGCTGGTAAAGTGGGAGATTTGTACAAGGTAAATGGGATTTTGAATAAGGAAGGCTATCACTCCATTTTGCAACACCATTCATACCCTGTGGACAGCGCTTGATAGGAGCCAATTTCACCCTACAACAGGACAATGACCCAAAGCATGTCATTATGCATGAACTATTTAGGGAAGAATCAGGCAGCTGGTATTCTATCTGTAATGGAGTGGCAAGCGCAGTCACCAGATCTCAACCCCATTGAGCTGTTGTGGGAGCAGCTTGACCATATGGTACCCAAAAAGTTCCCATCAAGCCAATCCAACTTGTTGGAGGGGCTCCAGGAAGCATGGGGAGACATTTCTCAAGATTACCTCAGCAAATTAACAGCTAGAATGCCAAAGGTCTGCAATGCTGTAATTGCTGCAAAGGAGCATTCTGTGACGAAAGCAAAGTTTGAAGGAGAAAATTATTCTTTCTAATAAAAATCATCATTTCTAACCTTGTCAATGTCTGGACTATATTTTCTATTCATTTTGCAACTCATTTGATAAATAAAAGTATGAGTTTTCATGGAAAACACAAAATTTTTGGGTGACCCCAAACTTTTGAACGGTAGTGTATATATATATATGTCACTTATCCTGGGCCCCATCCTGATATATATTAATATATACCCCATCCTGGTATATACAGTTGAAACCAGAAGTTTACATACACTATATAAAAAGGCATATATGCATGTTTTTCTCAATATTTGACATGAAATCAGAATAAACCTTTCCCGTTTTAGGTCAATTAGGATTACCATAATTTTTAATATTTGCCAAATGCCAAAATAATAAGAGAGAGAATGTCTTAAGGCATTTTTATTACTTAATGCAAAGTCAAAAGTTTACATACACCTGAGTTAATTAGGAGACACACCTGTGGATGAGTTTTAATGCACACCTGAAACACACTGCTTCTTTGTGTAGCATCATGGGAAAGTCTAAAGAAATCAGCCAAGATATCAGGAAGAGAATTGTGGACTTGCACAAGTCTGGCTCATCCTTGGGTACAATTTCAAGATACCTGAAGGTGCCTTGTTCATCTGTACAAACAATTATATGCAAGTACAAACAAGATAGGAATGTCCAGCCATCATAACGCTCAGGAAGGAGACAGGTTCTGTGTCCCAGAGATGAATGTGCTTTGGTCCGACATGTACATATCAACCCAAGGACAAAAGCAAAAGACCTTGTGAAGATTATGGTGGAAGCTGGTAAGATTGTGTCAATATCGACAGTGAAACGAGTACTGTATCAACATGGGCTGAAAGGCCACTCTACCAGGAAGAAGCCATTACTCCAAAAGAAACATAAAAAAGCCAGATTAATGTTTGCAAATGCACACAGGAACAAACACCTTAATTTTGAGACATGTCCTGTGGTCTGATGAAACTAAAATTGAACTTTTTGGGCATAATGACCATCGTTACATTTGTAGGAAAAAGGGAGGAGCTTGGAAGCCTAAACACCATCCCAACTGTAAAACAAGGGGATGGCAGCATCATGTTGTGGGGTTGTGTTGCTGCAGGAGTGACTGGTGCACTTCACAAAATAGATGGCATCATGAGAAAAGAAGATTATGTGGCAATACTGAAGCAACATCTCAAGACATCAGCCAGGAAGTTAAAGCTTGGGCGGAAATGAGTCTTCCAAATGGACAATGACCAGAAGCATACTGCCAAAATGGTAACAAAGTGGCTTAAGGATAACAAAGTAAATGTTTTGGAGTGGCCCTCACAAAGCCCTGATCTCAATCCTATTGAAAATGTATGGGCAAAGCTGTAAAGGCAGGCGCGAGCAAGGCGACCTACAAACCTGGATCAGTTACACCTGTTTTGTCAGGAGGAATGGGCCCAAATTCCGACCAACTATTGTGAGAAGCTTGTGGAAGGTTATCCCAAACATTTGACCCAAGTCATTCAGTTTAAGGGCAATGGTACCAAATACTGATGAAATGTATGTAAAATTCTGACTTTGCAGTAAGTAATAAAAATGCCTTAAAACATTATCTCTCTCTCATTATTCTGCCATTTGGCAAATATTAAACATTATGGTAATCCTAATTGACCTAAAACGGGAAAGGTTTATTCTGATTTCATGTCAGATACTGAGAAAAACATGCATATGTGTCTTTTTATATAGTGTATGAAAACTTCTAGCTTTAACTGTATGTCCCTTATCGTGGGCCCCATCTTGGTGTGTATATATACAGTTGTGCTCAAAAGTTTACATACCCGGCAGAATTTTTCCTTTCTTGGCCTTGTTTCAGAGAATATGAATGATAACAAAAAAAACTTTTTCTCCACTCATGGTTACTGATTGGGTGAAGCCATTTCTTGTCAAACTACTGTGTTTTCTCTTATTAAATCTTAATGACAACCAAAAACACCCAAATGCCCCTTATCAAAAGTTCACATACCCCAGTTCTTAATACTGTGTATTGCCCTCTCTAACATCAATGACCTTTTGAAGTCTTTTGTGGTAGTTGTGGATGAGGTTCTTTATTTTCTCAGATGGTAAAGCTGCCCATTCTTCTTGGCAAAAAGCCTCCAGTTCCTGTAAATTCCTGGGCTGTCTAGCATGAACTGTGCGCTTGAGATCTCCCCAGAGAGGCTCAATGATATTGAGGTCAGGAGACTGAGATGGCCACTCCAGAACCTTCACTTTGTTCTGCTGTAGCCAATGACAGGTCGACTTGGCCTTGTGTTTTGGATCGTTGTCATGTTGGAACGTCCAAGTACGTCCCATGCGCAGCTTCCGGGCTGATGAGTACAAATTTGCCTCCAGTATTTGCTGATAACGTGCTGCATTCATATTTCCTTCAAGTTTTACCAAGTTTCCTGTGCCTTTGTAGCTCACACATCCCCAAAACATCAGCGATCCACCTCTGTGCTGTACTGTAGGAATGGTGTTCCTTTCATCATAGGCCTTGTTGATCTCTCTCCAAATGTAACATTTATGGTTGTGGCCAAAACGTTCAATTTTGGTCTCATCACTCCAAATTACCTTGTTCCAGAAGTTTTGAGGTTTGTCTCTGTGCTGTTTGGCGTATTGTAGGCGAGATACTTTGTGGCATTTGCGCAGTAATGGCTTTCTTCTGGTGACTCGACCATGCAGCCCATTTTTCTTCAAGCACCTCCTTATTGTGCATCTTGAAACAGCCACACTGCTAGTTTTCAGAGAGTCCTAAATTTCAGCTGATGGTATTTGTGGATTTTTCTTTGCATCCCGAACAATTTTCCTGCCAGTTGTGTCCGAACTCTTTGTTGGTCTACCTGACCGTGGTTTGGTTTTTACAGAGCTCCTGATTTTCCATTTGTTAATCACAGTTTGAACTCTGCTGACTGGCATTATCAATTCCTTGGTATTTCTTGTATCCCTTTCCTATGTTATACAGTTGAACTACCTTTTCCCGTAGATCCGTTGACAATTCTTTTGCTTTCCCCATGACTCACAATCCAGAAATGTCAGTGACTGGATGAAAGATGCAACGGTCTCTCAGGATCCCTGAAACTCACTCAGCTTTTTGTCACACACACTGATTACAAGCAAACAGGTCACAGGTGAGGATGTTACCTTTAGTAGTCATTCAAACCCATTTGTGTCAAATTCTGTGCCTGTTATCAGGCCAAAATCACCAGGGTATGTGAACTTTTGATCAGGGTCATTTGGATGTTTTTGGTTGTCATTAAGTTTTAAAAAGAGAAAACACAGTAGGTTGACAATAAATGGTTTCACCCAACCAATAACCATGAGTGGAGAAAAAGTTTTTTTATCATCATTCATATTCTCTGAAACAAGGCCAAGAAAGGAAAAATTCCGCCGGGGTATGTAAACTTTTGAGCGCAACTGTATACAGGTGCATCTCACTAAATTAGAATATCACCAAAAAGTTAATTTATTTCAGTTCTTCAATACAAAAAGTGAAACTCCTATATTATATAGAGTCATTACAAACAGAGCGATCTATTTCAAGTGTTTATTTATGTTAATGTTGATGATTATGGCTTACAGCCAATGAAAACACAAAAGTCATTATCTCAGTAAATTAGAATACTTTATAACAACAGCTTGAAAAATGTTTTTGAAATCTGAAATGTTGTCCTACTGAAATATATGTTCAGTAAATGCCCTCAATACTTGGTCGGGGCTCCTTTTGCATCAATTACTGCATCAATGCGGCAATGTGGCATGGAGGCGATCAGCCTGTGGCCCTGCTGAGGGGTTATGGAAGCCCAGGAGGCTTTGATAGCAGCCTTCAGCTCGTCTGCATTGTTGGGTCTGGTGTCTCTCATCTTCCTCTTGACAATACCCCATAGATTCTCTATAATAGATTCTCTATGGGGTTAAGGTCAGGCCAGTTTGCTGCCAATCAAGCACAGTGATACTGTTGTGTGTAAACCAGGTATTGGTACTTTTGGCCGTGTGGACAGGGACCAAGTCCTGCTGGAGAATGACATTTCCATCTCCAAAAAGCTTGTCGGCAGAGGGAAGCATGAAGTGCTCTAAAATGTCCTGGTAGACGGCTGCGCTGACTTTGGTCTTGATAAAGCACAGTGGACCTACACCAGCAGATGATATGGCTCCCCAAACCATCACTGATTGTGGAAACTTCACACTAGACCTCAAGCAGCTTGGATTGTGGCCTCTCCACTCTTCCTCCAGACTCTGGGACCTTGTGGAGTGTGTCAATGACTGCCTTCTGGACATCTGTCAAGTCAGCAGTCTTCCCCATGATTGTGGAGCCTACTGAAACAGGCTAAGGGACATTTTAAATGCTTAGGAAGCCTTTGCAGGTGTTTTTTGTTAATTATTGCAATTTACTGAGATAATGACTTTTGTGTTCTCATTGGCTGTAAGCCATAATCATCAACATTAACAGAAATAAACACTTGGAATAGATCACTCTGTGTGTAATGACTCTATATAATATATGAGTTTCACTTTTTGTATTGAAGAACTGAAATGAATTAACTTTTTGATGATATTCTAATTTAGTGAGATGCACCTGTATATACATATATATATATGAAATTGTGTATATATACCAGAATGGGGCCCAGGATAAGAGACATATAAGTCAGTATGCTCAAAGCGACATGCCAACACAATGGTTCCAGGGAGAAGTCAAACATAAGAAGAGACGGGGGGCCTCAATCTAAAGCCATGTTCACACATCATGTTTTTTTTTTTTTGCGTCACAAATCTGCAGCAAAACCTGATCTCTGAAGAGAGGTTTGCTGCAGATTTTTCTTGCAGCTTTGGTGCTTTTTTGGTGCGTTTTTTTTCAGCGTTTTCTTCAATGTCCTTCTGTCTCTTTTTATACATGTACATAAAGTTCTATGAAAAAAGAATCCGATTCTATTTTGCCATCAAAAACGCTGAAAGAAGTGACATGATCTATTTTCCAAAAAAAAAACAACCAAGGCACAAAATCCTGAACAAAAAAAAAAACAAGATGTGTGAACAGAGAATTCTGGTTTCTCATAGACTTTGCTGGTACTGCAAAAGACAGCTAAAAATTTGCATAAAAATCTGCAGCAAAAAAACGCTGAAAAAAACATGATGTGTGAACATAGCCTTATCCCCTTCTTTGAATAGAAGGGGGAGGATGGAAAGCCTGGAGTCTCTGCCCGTGCTGTGGGATTATTATACAGACGCAAGACTATGATCGTCACCGTCTGTCCCCATGTTCTCTAGCACGGCTCCAGACGTTCCCACCTGACACGCTCCAGAGTCTTTTTGGCCAGCGCTAAAGAGCTGATGCCGGATTCTGTCCTGGACTAAACCAGACCATGTTATCTCTGGGTTGATGCAAGAACAACAAAAAAGGTTTAAAATAGCGAGACAAAGAGTGCAGGGGTTTTGTTTTGCTGGTTGCCTAGCAACGCTTTTAGTTTGCAGATTAATATCTACTGTATCCTAAGTAAGATAAAAAAGAGCTAAGTAAAATAATTCTTCACATAACTACACATCCCCAGCAGCCATTGATAGGTCACCTCCAGACCGTTTTTATCATTCCCCATGCTACTGTCACTTTAATTGCGAACACGCCCCCTATCCTCTGTCTAAACCAATCAGAGATAGCAGAGACCAGGAAGCTTCTGCACACTGTCCAATGCAACCATACCTGTGTCGGGAATGTGAGGTGGCTGCAGCCCTCTACTGATTGGTTATCGGAAGGAGAGGGGCGGGCTTCAATGTTTGTGATTGGACGAGCGGGCTGCTGCTCTGGCTTCAGGTTTGGCTGCGCTGCGCTGGAGGAGAAGCTGCCCTTCTGGAGGCAGGAAGCGGTGAGTGCGGAGCGGAGCTGCCGGCGGCTGCAGGCAGGTGATGATGGGGCCGCAGGCTGCACTGCACGGCTGATGTACAGGGCAGTGTACACTGTGCGGATTACTGCGGTATTACTACACTTTACTGCTATGTATTATTATTACTGCAGTATTACTACACTTATAATTACTACTATGTGCTATTAGTACTGTGGTATTACTACAGTGTTATTATTACTACTATGTATTATTATTACTGTGATGTTACTACTATGTGTTATCAGTACAGTATCACTACTATGTGTTAATATTACTGTAGTATTATTACTGTGGAATTACTACTATGTATTATTACGGTATTACTGTAGTGTCATTACTGTAGTGTTATTACTGCGGTATTACTACTATGTATTATTACGGTATTACTGTAGTGTCATTACTGCAGTATTAACTACCATGTATTACTGTGGTATTACTGTAGTGTTATTACTGCGGTATTACTACTATGTATTATTACGGTATTACTGTAGTGTCATTACTGTAGTGTTATTACTGCGGTATTACTACTATGTATTATTACGGTATTACTGTAGTGTTATTACTGTGGTATTACTACCATGTATTACGGTATTACTGTGGTATTACTGTAGTGTTATTATTACTGTGGAATTACTACTATGTATTATTACGGTATTACTGTAGTTATTACTGTAGTGTCATTATTACTACTATGTATTATGGTATTACTGTAGTGTTGTTATTATTATTATTGCAGCATTACTACTATGTATTATTATCATTATTATTACTGCGGTTGATGTATTATTATTAGCCGTTATTTACTATGTATCCTCATTGTGTTATATGTATAGTGATTTATTGCATCATTATTTATTATTGGACATACATTATTATGTATTATTATAATTATACCTTTATAGTGATTTAATATAAAACATAGTATGTATCTCCATACACACTGCTCTACACTGAAATTGCAGCAACAAGGAGGAAGAGTCTAGGAATGATGGACAGACCGGTTACTGATCTGCAAATGATGAAAACATAGAAACAAATCTCTGAAAACCTCTGGATTTCTTCAGTCTGGAGTATGAGCCACGTGCAGAAATCCCTGCACTTATAGCCGTGGCTGCCATCACTGAGGTTATTAATGGTCGTCTGAGAATTATTCTTCTGCTGAATGAACTTGGGCAAATCATCAAGATCCACTGCTGGCAGCTCCTGTGTAGTCACCTACCAATAACGTCCCAAATGTGCTCCATGGGAGACAAGTCCGGAGACGCTGCAGACCTCGGTAGCACTTTTAGGCCATGCAGGCTGCTCACAGTAACACAATCAACATGTGGCCTTGTGTTTTTGTGTTGACAAACGGCTCCTCGGACACATTGGAGAAATGGCCGCACCCCTGGTCCCACAACCAAATCATGTAACGTTAAGCTGTTACTGCTCCTAGGATGAAGACCAGAGGGGTCCGACTACTGTACATAATGCCTCTCTACACCATAATCCCAGGAGTGGGACCGGTGTGACTTTCCCTCATGAAGGTCTCTACATGGCGTTGACCACGTGTTCCCCAGACCAATCTCCAACTATCATTGCGTCCTAGACGAGTGGGACTCCTCGCTGAAGAGGACAGACCTCCATTCCAGGCTCTAGAGACCTCCATTCCTTCTAGAGAGCATAAGGAGGCCGTCAGCAAGTGGGTTCCCACTTTCTTTAACAAAGGTTTTTATTGTTTTTGTTTTTTTTTCTTTTTGAACAGAGAGCGGAGAATCCATATAGTCACAATACTAGAATTGTAAACGGACAATGGGGTACGAGGTTTTATAGAAAAGTGTGGCTGTACTTTGCAGTTTTGGCCTCTGTAAGTGTAGTGTATTCTCCTTATATGCCTGGCATTTAATCCAATGCCTCTCTATGTGCTGATGTCTCTTCTTTTTACCTGAATCTGCAGGGGCCACTTAGAAGATGGGACATCCGAGTGATGAAGGTTTTGTTTCTGATGAAGAACAGAAGATTTTAGCATCTGAAGTGGAATAAACCGTTCTCCGTCCGTCTGTGTCCTCCTGATTACCATGGCGTTCCAGAGGGCAGAGGGCATGTCCATCATCCAGGCTTTAGCAATGACCGTGGCGGAGATCCCCGTGTTCTTGTACACGACCTTTGGACAGGTAAACACAGGCTGTTATCACCGTGATGTCTGGATGAGCTTATGTCTGTGCGATCAGTGACACCGGCTGGATTTCAGCTGTGCAGTAACACCGTTACTGAATTTAATTCTAACCCTGTTAGGACAGATTCACACACAGCATTTTGTAGAAAAACGTCATTGTAGTTTGCACTTCTCCTTCCTGCTGGATCCACTTCTGGCTTTGGTGCTCTACAGCATCTCAGTGTCCTATATCCAAGTGTGTGTGAAGTGTAGGATATTATATATAGGACCTGCTGTCACTCACCATAAATATGTATTTTTTCTTACCCGGTGTAAATGCCGCTATTCTCCTGAATCCGACGTTGTTGTTCTTTTCTTCGTGGGCCTTTCTGTTCCTGAGATATGGCCTCCTCTTCCCTGTATATAAATCTGGTATTTGTAGCCGAGTGGGCGTGGTCTTAAAGATGACAAGAGTTGAGTCATGCCCCCTTGACAATCAAGACTAGATTTATAATGCCCCCTTGACAATCAAGACTAGATTTATAATGCCCCCTTGACAATCAAGACTAGATTTATATACAGGGAAGAAGGGGTCATAGCTCAGGAAAGCAGAGGCGCTGGAACAAAAGAAACACTACGCCGGATTCAGGAGAACAGCGGCAATTACACCAAATAAAAATGAAATT
Source organism: Phyllobates terribilis (assembly GCF_046119375.1). Taxonomy (NCBI): domain Eukaryota; kingdom Metazoa; phylum Chordata; class Amphibia; order Anura; family Dendrobatidae; genus Phyllobates; species Phyllobates terribilis. Next base: position 244,021,144 of record NW_027362767.1, on the reverse strand, counting down.
TTTTTATGGCAAGTGACAGGTCCCCTTTAAGGTGCATTCACAACTGCAGATTTCATTATTTCTAATGTTCACAAGGTGCAACATATACTGTACGGGGATAAATGATTGTCTATATGGTCCTTCTGTCCCGTACAGTTTGCATATTGTTGACAGCACATTCCTGATAAGATTTGCTGCCAGCAACTATGATTTAAAGGGGTATTACACTTCTGGCTTTTCCACAGGATATACCTTAAATGTATAGAAGATGCTGGTCTCGCCAGTCTTGAGAATGGGGCCCTGAGATGTGTCACTGTCAGTGGAGAGGTGGTCAGAATTCCTATTAATTTCTATGGGATTTCCAAAAACCCTCTCCCCTGATGGCAGCACATGACTGGTCCCTGCTCTTGATATATGCAGGCCCCATTGATGGGAACGGCATCTACGATCCATTTGTGGCATATTTTGTGGGTAAGTGATGTACTTGTGGTCACCGTCATTCTTTATTTATTTTTCTGGAGTGATGATGTGCCAGACGTACACATGATTGACCACTGCAGCTAGTCTCTGGCCTCAGACGTCATGTGCTTTACCGGCTTTGCATCACCAAGGAGGCTAATGATAGGCTGTAGATTCATGTGATTGCTGCAGCCAATCATTACTCCATAAAAATAAACAAAGACTGGCAGAACTGTGCGGCGGGGGATTTACCAGGTACTTTATATTTTACAATACTTCCGGCAGCTTTATTTTGCATCACATACTCTCTCGCACAACCCCTTTCATTGCATCCTATGTGAATTCTGCAGATCATGTTGGTGGGGCGTCACTTGCAGGGACTTATTCTGTGTGCAGCTCGTCTCTTACACTTTACGTCTCTTCCCAGAACACTTTCTCCCAGCTCAGGTTGTCTCCGGGCCTGAGGAAAGTCCTTTTTGCCACCGCTTTGGGCACCGTGGCCTTAGCCCTGGCAGCTCATCAGCTGAAGAGACGGAAACACAAGAAAAAACAGATAACCGCAGGCGGTGGAAACCTGAAGGCAGGAGGGGTCCCGCCAGTCGTGTTACCTGTCAGACGCTCCTCTTCTGTAAAGAAAGGTTAGTCACCCTAATGGGCAAAGGTTACCAGGGGCGTCGCTACTGTATCGGCTCATGCCCCATTACCAGCTCCTTATCTGATATTTGCATTTCATCCAATAATTGGAAAGCAGGAGAGGTTTTATGTAACGGCCTCAGTCCTCACATTGTGGAATTTACTGCCCTGATGGTCTGATAATATAATCTCAGGAAATTCCTGCCTGGTGTTTATAGAAACTTGTCCTGGACTGTGGAAATTCACCACATCTTGTGCAATATTATGGATGAGATGTCAGAGACACTGGCTCATCGCATTTCCCGGCAGCATTGCATCTCCTTGTAATGTCACCTATGTAGTCTTAGGGTATGCACATACGTAGTGGAGGTCCTGCAGACAGACGCACATTTTAAGTCCAGGAATTGCAGGGCAGACTTAGACTGATCGGCCCTGGACCCGGTGTCACAGCTCAACCCCATTCACTTTATTAGGTGAGACAAACCCATGGACTCGCTGTATATGAGGCTGAGTAGTCACAGACCGGTCAGAGCGCCCATAATCTGTGCCAAAGGTGCCTACAATGGGCACATGAGCATCAGAACGGGACCATTGAGCAATGGAGGAAGGCAGCCTGGTCTGATGAGTCAGGTTTCACATCATGTAGACGACCGGGTGTCAATGTGCGTCACTTACCCTGGGAAGAGATGACCCAAGGAGGCTCTATGGGAAGAAGACAAGCCGGCGGGGGCTACAAGATGGGACATTGTTCTGCTGGGAAACCTCGGGTCCTGGCATCATTTTGGATCTTACTTTGACTTACTTTGGTATAATATATCTTATGCCTGATATATTATGACTGATCAGTAAGTATGTGTAAAGCTACATTCACACGATCTGTATTTGGTCAGTATTTTACATCAGTATTTGTAATCCAGAACCAGGAGTAGGTGATAAATCCAGAAGTGGTGACGAGTTTCTATTATACTTTTCCTCTGATTGTTCCACTCCTGATTTTGGCTTACAAATACTGATGTAAAATACTGACCAAATACTGATAGTGTGACCGTAGCCTAATTATACCGGGATCACTACTCCTGCCACCACGTAGCACCGGGAAATGACAGAACATATGATGCGCCTGAGACCTTTTACTTTTTACATTGCAGTACAGCAAACGTCTGGTATCGGCACATTTACATCTCATTTATCCATAAAATAATCCATTTGGTTCACTTTGGCTGCACGCCGCCTCCTCGGAGAACTGCTCCTCCTTCCCCAATATGGGCTATGCTTTAAATCCTGACTTTTATTACACAATAGGATGCTTGACAAAAATATCAAGGAGAGGAGCTGATAATGGTGATGGGAGGCTGGCAGCTTTGCAACACACCGCTCCAGGGTAGGGAGAGGGGGTCAGGAAAAGTGACACTGGTGAGATACCATTGTGTGCTGTGCGGCTCAGAAGCCAGCAGAGGGCATCGGAGAGGGAGCATGGCATTTCCCAGGTTTAGGCCATGGCCCCACTATCAGTATTCGGTCAGTATTTTTTCTCAGGAGTGGGAGCCAAAACCAGATGAGGAACAATTAGAGAAAAGGTATAATAGAAACAAGTCACCAATTCTGCATTTATCACCCACTCCAGGTTTTGGCTCCCACTCCTGAGAACAAATACTGACCAAGTACTGATAGTGGGGCGGTGGCTCTAAAGGGGTTGTCCACTACTGGTAAAGCAGTAAATCATATACTTAGCTCCTGGACTGGTGCCTTTCTTGCGATGTCTTCGCTGTGTCTCCCGACACTTGTTTGATTCTGAGTAATAATTTAATGTTATATACATTTATTATTTAGTTGTGTTTTTTTTATCACGTACACATTGTGAAAGCTGCATAAATGGTAGATAGCAGCAAGGACTTTCTTACAAGACACATCCGTACCGGTGGCGCTTCATCTTTCCTTGTTCTCATCCCCTTTTAGGATACTCGCGCAGGGTGCAAAGTCCGAGCAGCAAAAGCAATGACACATTGAGCGGCATCTCTTCGATTGAGCCAAGCAAGCACTCCAGCTCCACTCACAGTCTGGCATCGGTAAGCTTTGCCGCTGTATGATTTTGAGTCCGCTTCTTATGCCAAGTAGGAAAAGATAAAAATCGTGAGGATAAAGCATTTTGTTCCAGGTGTATGTTATCCTCTGCATAGGATCGATCATGGGGGGGGGGGGGGTCTAATCGCTAGTTCCCCCACCAATCTCAAGAATGGGGCTCTGCGGCATGTGCATCCTTTCCATTCACTCTCTATGGGACTGCCGCAGCTAGCCAAGTGCTGTGCCGTCCCATAGAGAATGAATGTGCACATGTTTGACCTCTGTTCCATTCAGAGAGGATCGGACCCCCGCAATCAACAAGTTACTCACCATCCTATCGATGTACTTGGTGCTGGTTTGTATCCGGGGGGGCTCAGATTCATTTTCAGCTAGGATGCTTATGGCTGCAGTCTTTTTAGTGAATGGAGCCAGTGTAAAGAACATTTTAATGAATTGCATAATACTTACTTATATTAGTATACTGAATTTCTCACTTTGCTGTGGGTACGTTCCTCTAATATACGGCACTTAGACTCGTAGGTACTATAATCTACTTACGGCGTCCTGTAGACTTCTAAAAAAAAGTTATAAAACTTAAAAAAATTGCATTGATCTCCATTGCTTTCTTGGTTAGGTGGTGGCGGTCAACTCTTCCAATGCAAATGCTACTTCATTGGCATCATGGGAGCCCCGAGAGATGGATGAACAGTTCACCGCCGCTGATGAGTCCGAAGCAGAACATCTTTACATTCAAGGTAGGATTTACTGCAGTTATAAATCACAAATCATAGATGACATTAAATGGAAACTGTTATTATAAGCAAAGGCCTTAAAAGGACCATATAGATCATAAAAATACCTTCTAGAGGTGTTTAACCCCTTGAATGGTGAATGGGGTCGTAGGATGAAGCCTCAATTTTATTTTTAGTCTGATAGGTTTCACTTTAAACACTTGGTGTATCCAATCATTCTGAGATTTAGTTTTTTTCTTTTTTTGTGACACATTGTACTTTATATTGTTATTAAATTAAGGTTGAAGAGTTTCAAATGTATTTATTAAAAAAATAGCATTTTTATAAATTGTAATCTTTCTGTCCTTAAGATAGTCTTATTTATATTTGCATCATTTTTAAAATATTTTTAGCATTTGGAAGTTAAAAAAAAAAAAAAATTCCAGTCTTTAACAGGTTAAACTCTAATTTTATCATTTTCATGAGGAATAACAAATAAAAATCACCCCACATTTCTCCTGAGCACAGAAATACCCTCACATGGGGGTATCTGCTGCCGGAGCACACGGCAGGGCTCAGAAGGGAAGGACGGCTTTTTGAGCAAATGGTTTCCAGGTGCGATGTCATATTTGACGATCCCCCTATGTATTGTATGGTACAAATCCCCAAGGTGTGACCCTCTTTGGAAACTACACCTGTCAAAGCACTTCTCTAGGGGTCTAGTGAGTGTTTTGACCCATTAAGTATTTTCCAAAATTGAATACAAAAAAATTGCAGATTTTACATAATTTTGCCATTTCAGTGCCAAATATGTGGTGCCCGGCTCGTGCCACTGGAGGCTCTCATCCCATGGACTGTTAAGCACGTTTCTTGATCAGCATTGCTTTTTTTTTTTTTTTTTATAATTAAATTGACTATGTTTGCTATTTAGGAGTGGAGCTTTTTGAAGAGGCTCTGCATAAGTGGGAGCTGGCACTGAATATTGGGCAGAGGTGCAGCTCCAATACCCCGACTGCTCAGAGTAGTGAAGTTATCAATGATGAGACATCTGCAAGTATACTCGAGGTAAGACCACGTCTACTGTAAAATATATATATGTTCTGATAACTGGTTTCTGTAAATGTAAGGGCTCATACAGATGTCCGTGCAAATCGGTCTGATGCATCTCTCCCGATCCAAGTGTGACAGCCTCATAGAGATACATGAAGCCATCATACTCCGGTCGGGAGACTCGTGACCAGTCCTTGCATTGTTGTCCGAGATTGGACCGATTTGCTCAGACGCCTCATGAGCCCTAATGAAGACGTTCTTCTCCTTTCTTTTATTCTAGACGTCCCAAACCAAAGAGTTTGCCGGGAAGTTAGAATCCTTGTTGAGCCGAGCTTACAATCTGCAGGAAGAACTTGGCACGAACGTTCCTCCTGACAGCATGCTGGTGGATCTGGGTGAGTTGTAGCTTTTGTGGCATCTGATCTATCCCTCCTCCATTGTTTGATCAGATCCTTGGGACATATTCTGCTGCAGGATTAATAATGGGTAATTTGCTAATAGAGGGGAAGTCCTTTGATTGGGACTCCCAATACTCAGCACTATTATTGTTTTTTGAGGCAGTGTTTGTGTTAAATGTGATGTGTATGAGGACCTAAACACATTTCTTCTGACTCCTCCCCCCCCCCCCCCCCCCCCCATATACAGGAACACACGGCTGAGTGTCCTGTATTCTCGTTGAGAGCTGCTGCTAAACTTCTTTGATATTTGCCCCAAATAAAAGGGATCAGTTATTGAAATTCTGCTGACTTAATCCTTCTCACCCCTGCAGTGAGTCGGGAGGCCCCCATACACATTAACCTGTAAGACGATCTTGTCCATATTAACAGGTTTGGCTGACTTAATGGGATTATCCAGGCTTGGAGTTCATGTCTGCAGTCACTCTGTCACTGCAGACTTGCAAATCCTCACAGCGCGCAGTGTGCACTGTGAGGATTCTCCGGCGCCGGGAGCGATAAGTATGCAGTTTGCATTATTCTGGCCATATTCCAACTAGACATATCCGGCCTCACTCAATTAACTTGCATTGAGCAATGATGCGCACGTCTAGTCGGCATGTGACTGCATGTATGCAAATCACCTACTTGCAGTTACCTGCCCGCTCCTGGCACCAGTGAGTCTTGCATGCTGTGGTGAGGATTCACAGGTCTCCTGTCACATAAACTGACTACAGACTTGAGCCCCAAGCTTGGACGACCTCTTTTAAATCTTATTTCTATGGGGGCCTTTAGACTCCAGAAGAAGAGTAAGAAAGTTAAGTAGTTGAAAAAAAAAACAAGATATTAAAATTTCAGAGAATATAACAATCCTACTGCCTCTTTTTAGAGAATTGTATATTTATTCGCTCCTTTCCCAAAACAGAAGGAGCCCTGATGTTCCCATTACTGGAGGGCAGGAGGCAGCTACAAATGGATGATGAGATCAGCACAATATCAGACGAATCCTTCTTCTCCGCAGCAGAGGTGACGACTCCTATAATGTAGAGGCATTGCCCACAGTAACGTCTGATCCCGGCCGACGTCTTCCAAATAAAACTCCTCCACGTCCCCTTTTTTCTTGATGTATGGAGGTCTCTGATCCATACGGTTACTTTTTTTTTTTGTATCTCGTTTTCTGTCCCCTGAATTATTTGTTAATGTAGATATTATTTGCTTTTTAGCTTTTTGAGTCCATTCAACTGAACGAGGGTCCGTTCCTACCAGCCAAGCCTGCAGCAGCCTACGAGGACGCAATGAGACTGGTCAGCATCGGTGAAGTAACGTGCCGGACCGTGAGGTAAGGGCCGTGTTAGGGGTACAAATGTACAAGCGGCTGAATTTTTTGCAATTGAAAATCTGTTCTGTTCCTCTTAAGTGTTTCTGAAGCAAATGCATGGATTTCTGATGAGGGGCTTTTTCTCCATCAGACTCAATCAGTCCCATAGGGTAGATGCTCGACCACCCTCCACTTAGAGTGCCTTAAATGATCTTGCACATCAGTGGGGGGCTGTGTCCTGAGACCCCTAATCATCACTGAAAAGATCATTCTCTCATGCGAGTAGCAGGGCTCCGCTCCTGTTTGCTTTAGCAGTGTATGGGCTCAATATGGCTCCGGATATCCCTTTCTGAGTGCATTTATGGAGTAGCCAAATGATCATTGGGGGTCCTTGGACCCAGAACCCAGCCCTTCTGCAGCTTGTTTAAGGGGAAATATCTTAAGAAAAAAACCTCCTTGCTACTTTTGTGCAGTGAAGAGGGATGTGGGTGTTCAGGATCCCCCATTTAAGTGATCTATGGGGGGAGTCACATACGTGGTCCCACAATGATCATATGATGATATTATAGGTGGTAAATGTGTATTCCAAGATATCTTAACAGGGCCCGTTTTTGGCACTGTGGGGAATAGAGCGGCGGCACTGCATCTGTGGCTTTCCTAATTAATTTCTATTGGATTTCTAATAATTGCAGGACCAGGAATGGAGAGGCGGCCTCACATCTGTGCCTCTCTTCATTCACTTGTGTAGGAGCTATGAATTTATGTTCACCAATTTCCAAAGTCCCATGCAAGTGAATGGAGAAAGCTGCACATGCGCGGCCACCGCTCTATTCTCAGTGAGGCAAATAGTCATCAATCCTCGAAATATAAACAGGTCCCTGTGGTGGGACCTTCTTATATCAGACATTTTATGTCCTAAATGTCCAAGAAGGGATTAATGTTTTAACTCCTAACATTAAAATACGTTGAGTAAAGATGTTTTCCACTTTCAGGACTCAGCTATTGGGATGCTACAACGACCATGACTTTCTGGCTAAACTCCACTGCGTCCGTCAAGCCTTCAAGGTACTGAAGCCAACAAGATCTTTCATACATTATTGTGAGTAAGGAGATTAATCATCCACTTTGGGGCTTCTCTTGCAGCTCTTACTCCAGGATGATGGGAATCTGCTGTTTTTTGGTGAAGTCGGAAAGCAGATGGTGACGGGACTTATTGTGAGAGCAGAGAAGGTATTGGACATTGTACTTGTCAGTAAGTGATGGGTGTGGGTGTAATAAGACTTTACTGAGTGAGATCTGTATATTGTAAACCTGCTAGAACCCCAAGGGATTCATTGAGAACTATGAACAGATGCTACTGTATGCGTCAAAGGAGGAATCGTGGCCGACCACACAGCGGGAGCTGGAAGGACGTGGGGTAAGGAAAGTTTACTCTTCTCTTACTAACAATCATTCAGAGACCCCATTCCAGATACAGGGGTTTCCTGGCCATGGCCTGTGACTGCCTATCGCTAATAATATGCGGTCTACTGCCGAATAATGCTACTTCTAGACCTCATCCATCATTTGCAAGCTGAGAGTCATTGTTGCTCTGTGGAGCTCTGCACAGCACTGTGGCTGTCTATGGCGGAGCATTTGCTCAGAGAGGGCAGAGTATCGGTTCTATGTACATTGCCTTGATAAAAGCAGTATCCTTCAGCTCCAGTTCCTGACTGCTGTCTCTGCTCTCCCCTTCCCTTCCTTAAGTGTTGGCAACATGGAGGAGGGATGTGCACAGATTTCCATAACATGGAGAGGAGAGAAAGCATGTACACTCTCCTCGGCAGGTAAAATAAAAAAACAACAACTAAGGAGTAAAGCACATGCAGAGGAAATGAGGACCGGATCGAATCTGTGATGATATATGAGCTAATGGAGACAGAAGTACTTTGGATATACATAGAACTCACTTACAGTTTATGTTCCTGGATGAAACAGTCAGACCTCACATACAGCCTACATTATCAGGAGAGACACACAGAGCTCACATCCTTCCTATATTACTGGGAGAGACACAGACCTCACATCCAGCCTATATTACCAGGAGAGACACAGACCTCACATACAGCCTACATTATCAGGAGAGACACAGACCTCACATCCAGCCTATATTACCAGGAGAGACACAGACCTCACATACAGCCTACATTATCAGGAGAGACACAGACCTCACATCCAGCCTATATTACCAGGAGAGACACAGACCTCACATACAGCCTACATTATCAGGAGAGACACACAGAGCTCACATCCTTCCTATATTACTGGGAGAGACACAGACCTCAAATCCAGCCTATATTACCAGGAGAGACACAGACCTCACATGCAGCCTATATTACCAGGAGAGACACAGAGCTCACATCCATCCTATATTACCGGAAGACACACAGCTCACATCCAACCTATATTACCAGGATAGACACAGACCTCACATGCAGCCTATATTCCCGGGAGAGACACAGACCTCACATGCAGCCTATATTCCCGGGAGAGACACAGACCTCACATGCAGCCTATATTCCCGGGAGAGACACAGAGCTCACATCCATCCTATATTACTGGGAGAGACACAGACCTCACATCCAGCCTATATTACCAGGAGAGACACAGACCTCACATGCAGCCTATATTACCAGGAGAGACACAGAGCTCACATCCATCCTATATTACCGGAAGACACACAGCTCACATCCAACCTATATTCCCGGGAGAGACACAGACCTCACATGCACCCTATATTCCCGGGAGAGACACAGACCTCACATGCAGCCTATATTCCCGGGAGAGACACAGAGCTCACATACATCCTATATTACTGGAAGAGACACAGACCTCACATGCAGCCTATATTCCCGGGAGAGACACAGACCTCATATCCAGCCTATATTACCGGTAGAGAAACAGACCTCACATCCAGCCTATATTCCCGGGAGAGATGCTCCTACAAGTGAAAAATCTAAAAGTTGGATCAGCCAGCAACCGCATATCAGGAGTCTGAAAATGAAGGTTGTTGGTTGAAACTTAGTACAATCTTATAAACTAAAGGTAACCTCTAACATATGTAAAAATAGTAAATATTATTAAGCTATACTGCTTTCTGTTGTGCCGTTCTATTTGCCTGTTCTGTAGAGATCAGGGAGCGGTATCTGGGGAGAAGTCGGCAGTAAATAACACGTCTGATTACAAGAACACGTCTCCCAAAGGAGTGTCTTGTGGATTAGTACAAACAGGACTGATAGGTTTGGGAAAAGGGACAGGACTTAGCGGCCTCCTCTCGGGGTAGTAAACGTGTGTTCTCTTCTCCCATCCAGGTCGTCTGCATGAATTTCTTTGACATTGTGCTGGATTTTATCCTAATGGATGCCTTTGAGGACCTAGAAAACCCTCCTACCTCGGTGATTGCTGTTCTACGCAACCGCTGGTTGTCTGACAGCTTCAAGGAAACAGTAAGAAGAGAGAATAATCCTTATATAATCATTGTGTATTGTGGAGGACGTTGTGCAGGGAAATAAAACATCTCCAATAGGAATCTGAGCTGTCCTGTGTCAAGGAAAATGCTAAAGGTCAATAGAGAAAAGTATTGGGACACATGTTTTAATTTTGAATTCAGACTTCTCATTCAGCCCCTCATCCCTCTAGAGTGTAACATCCGGCCCAGCCGGTGTGTAACATCCGGCCCTTCTTCCCCCGGTGTATAACCTCCGGCCCCCCGCCATGCCGTTTGCCTTTACTAACACGTGACAGAGTGGCCAGTCGCGCAGAGCTCACTGACACCAGCACGGTCCTGTAATAGGAGACACCGGGGTAACAAGTCCGTTCATGACATTTCTTCATCCTGTATCTTCCCCCATCACCTCTGAGTGATATTATTGAGAAGTGGAAGAAACTGCAACAACTCAACCACGAAGTGGAGACCCCTTAATGTTAGAGTGGGGGGCCGAGTGCTGAGAAGCAGAGGGCAGAACAGTCACCAACACTCTGCTGACCCCATAACTGCAGAGTACAGGCCTCCTCTGGTATAACATCAGCACAAACGCTGCACCCCTGCCGGGAGCTTCATGGCCGAGCGGCTGAATGCAGCCGTACATCACCAAGCACAATGCTGAGCGTCGGATGGAGTGGTGTAAAGCCGCCACCACTGGACTCTGGAGGAGACGTGTTCTGTGCAGTGACTGATCACACTTCTCTATCCGGCGTCTGATGGAGGAGTCTGGGTTTGGTGATTCCAGGAGAACGTTACCCCCTGACTGCATTGTACCCGCTGTACAGATGGTGGAGGAGGATAATACTATGGGCTGTTATCAGGGGGCGGCCTCGGCCTCTTAGTCGCAGTGATGTCAAAAATGTCTTGTGCTGAAGCATTAACATTTCACATTTGCAGCTTTCAGTTTTGTGGGAACAGTTTGGGGAAGACCCTTTTCTGTTCCCCAAGACTGCGCCCAGTACACAAGGTCCATACAGACATGGGGGGAGAACATGAGCAGCCGCACAAAGCCCTGACTTCAGCCCCATCCAAGAACAGCGATTGTGACCCCGGCCTCCCCCCAACATCAGGGTCTGACCTCACAAATGCTCTTCTGATTGAAGGGGCAAAAATTCTTACAGACATCTCCAAAATCTTGTAGAAATCCTTCCCAGAAGAGCGGGAGCCGATATATCTATAGAGGGGCGACTCCGTATTAGGTCTATGGGTGCAGGATGGGAGATCAGAAAATCCCCTGTAGGTGGATGTTAAGGGGGCACATACTTAAGTCTATATGATAATGTATTTATATACAGGACTGTGCAAAATTGTTAGGCAGGTGGGGAAAACTGCTGCAGAGTAAGAAGTTTTAATAATAGAATTGTTAATAGTTTATTTTTATCAAGTAACAAAATGCAAAGTGAACAACCAAGAAATCTAAATCCCATCCATATTTGGTGACCGCCCATTTTCTTCATCATTTTTGCTAGGTATTTGTACTTGCACTGAGTTCCTGAAGCAACTCGGCAGGAGGTTATTCCAAACATCTTGAAGAACTAAGCACAGATCTTCTGTATACGTCGGCTTGTGCAAATCCTTCTGGGAGGCATCTGATTGGCTCCAAATTTATTCTGCAGCAGGACAACGACCCCCACCCCCCCCCAACATCCAGCCAATGTCACTAAGAACAAGTAGTCCTGGAAGTGATGATCCGGCCCCCACAGATCCCTGATCTCGCATCATCCAGGCTGTCTGGGATCACAGGAAGACACAGAATGATTTGCACAAGTGACATCCACAGAAGATCTGGGGTCAGTTCTCCAAGATGTTTGGAACAACCTTCTGCCAAGTTCCTTCAAAAACTGCTTGCAAGTGTAGTGAAAAAATGATGAAGAAAGGGGTGATCACCAAATATTGATGGGATTTAGATTTCTCTTTTGTTCTTTCACTTAACATTTTGTTAATTGATAAAAAATAACCATTTACACTTCTGTTTTATAAACCATTCACAATTTGCAGCATTTTTCCCTACTGTCTAAAAATTTTGCACAGTTCTGTGTACATACAATATATTGTGTATAAATGATATATGACTGGAAGATGATAAAAGGCATTTACTCATTATTTCCTCTCCGCAGGCCTTGGCAACAGCTTGCTGGTCAGTTTTGAAAGCAAAAAGGAGGCTTCTCATGGTGAGGACATTGGCAATTGGTTAATTAAAGTAATACTAACTTAGATGCATATTCATGCAGATGGGAATTTTTAGCGCTCTGTGGTGTCCTGAGGGGGAAATGCAGCGACTCAGTCAATCTTGTGATGATGTAAATGTGACGTACATATATTTTGTGTAAATTCTCTACCGGATATTAACAATTGCTATAGGAGTTTGATTATTGGGCGGCCAGATATCAGTTTAGCGCCTCCTCTGGCCAGTAGACCGCCTGCTATCATCCGTCGTCTTCCCAGTGGTGTAACTTGAAGCTCATGGGCCCCAATGCAAAAGCTCGGGGTCCCCAATTATTGCAAGTCTATAATAGTACTGGTCTTTTCATATAGATCAAAGATTTTTTGGGCCCTTTAGGCTCCAGGGCCCAGGTTCGATTTGCACCCATTGCAGTTACACCCCTGATTTCACCGTATAATTAATGATTATTTTCCTTTATCAGGTGCCAGACGGCTTCATATCGCATTTCTACTCCGTATCGGAGCACGTCAGCCCTATACTGGCATATGGATTTCTGGGTCCAAAGGAAAACTTAACAGAAATTTGTAATTTCTTTAAAGTAAGTGATATTATTAATTAATTGTATCTTTGGGAACTAATAGAAGTTACTTTTTAAGTATTTCCTATGGGGAATTATCTCTGGGCACAGGGTAGAGTTCTATTACCCGAACCGAACTTTAGTCTAAAGTTCACTAGAACCCACTGAACCCAAACATCCACGGGTCCGCTCATCCCTAGTGAGAAGCAGCAGCTTTAAAAAAAAATAAAAAAAAAACGGCAATTCTGGTAATTCAGGTTTTGGTGTTTTGTTTTGTTTTTATAACTTTTTGCCTTTACAGGTCAATTTATATTTTCTTAAATCTGGAAAAGTAAAGTGCTCCAAACCTTTGATAACTTTTTTTTTTTTTTAAATGTATACAACAGTATGTATATGTATGTATGTGTGTATATATATATATATATATATATATATATATATATATATATATATATATATATATATATATATATATATATATATATATATATATATATATATATATATATATATATATATATATATATATAAATTTCCATATTTTTTTTTTTTTTTTTATTCCTTCTGAGGGACTTGAACCTGTGGTTATTTGATCACTTCTACTATATACTGTAATATGGTGTTGCAGTATATAGAAGATCTATCGATCTCCTGCGTGGCTCCGCCTTATTGTACTTTTATCTCTGTGCCATGACCTCCTTCTTCTCATGTTTCCCACCAGCACCAGATCGTGCAGTATTTAAAGGACATGTTCGATTTGGATAAGGTGAGATACACTACGGTCCAGTCACTGGCAGAGGACATCCTGCATCTTTCCCGCCGGCGGAGCGACATCCTCCTGGGATATCTGGGCATAGACTCTGTGCGGGAAATGAACGGCGACGTCCATGTTGGTAATGGAGCAGAAGAGCTTCTCCTCTGACCGCAGACGTGAGAAATCTGAATGTAATCACATTAACAGATCAGGAACCTACATAATAGGCATCTAACCCTGGGGCCGGCGTCGTCATCTATTTTACAGCTGCCAGACCCAGATCCCATCCCTGCGATCCTACTGACCCGCCATAAAGACGTCTGATCATACAGTTAGATTTAGTAGGACCACGGGGGAGTAGTATCTGTCTTTTATGGCGGCCTGATCTGCTCCACATTAGTATCTGACGTCTGTGGCCGTCCGGCTGTTTTACATGGTCGCCATCCTATGGCTCTTACCTCAGGGGCCGATCATTGACCCAAAGGATCTTCTCACCGAGTGATGCGCAAACAGCCACAAACCTGAGGACGGAGCGTGAGCTTTTAGTGACAGTCTTATCCTAAATTATTCCAGGCACAATCTGACCTCTACTTCAGACTTGTGACTAAACGCTGAATCAAATTGAGATTACCAGATTTTAATTCCTCATTGGTATTATGTACGGTTTTTAAAGGAAAACAACTAATGGACAAAAATCTGAACTTTTTTTTTATTATTTTATTAATTTTTTTTTTTCGTAGTTGCCTTTTTTTTTTTTTTTTCTTTGCACATATACCTTAACTGTGGGAATAGGACATGTGAGTTGAAAAACATTAATAAGAAAAATGGAAGTTTTAGTTTACTGGCAAGAAGTTATACCAGCAAAATTACAGATTATTTTAAAGGGGTTTTCTCATCAGAAGTGAGTAAAATTGTTAAGTGTTTGTAAAGACAATAATCTTTTGCAATTTACCTCTCATTAAAAATCCAAGAACGGAGGGATTGTTATTTCTATAGTTCACTGGGCATTGTGTAGGTTACTGGACACCTCTGCAGTCTAACAGCGGTGGTCGGTCTCCTAGGCAAAGAGTGTCGGCACAACATGTCAATCAAGGGTCAAACATGCCCTCGGTGTACAAAACATACCCTTGGTGTACAGACAAGGGGCCAAGAGGTAAGGGGGGGGCACAAACACCTCCAAAGCAGGTAAAATTTATGAGGAGCTGTTGGACTTCAAAACGCCATGTACTGTTCTTGTACAGGGGGCTCTTCTCTCTGTGTCCGCTTTTAGCATAGACAATAAAAAAATGAGAAAACCCCTTTTAAATGAGCTCCACTAAGCTGCCGGTAGAGGGATGATACCAAGAAGATGCTGCAGGACGTTGTGCAAGATGGCATCGCATACATGTGAGACCCTTCTGCTGAACCTCCTCTGTGCTGCTGGAAGTATTGGACTACTGTGAACATTTTCTGCCAATCTGGCACCAGGACTGTCCATTAGGATTCAATCAGTGGAGATTTTCCCCGTTCTAAGGTGGTTTATCTATGACCTGTACTACTCTCCCCATCATGTCTCTCTGAATATCATCGTTATTGATCGGTTCTCATCTGTGATTGCCAATTCCTGTGACTTTTTCTTTGCACTAATGTCCCGCCTTCTGTATTATTGCACAATTTACTGACACATCATATAATGTTCTGTTGTATTTGTGTTCAGACCTGCTGAGACTTGTAGTACAGTGTTATTTGTAGTCTGATGACTTTATGCTCTTAACTAAATACTTGCACAGAAGACATAATTAAAGGATAAATTGGAAAAAAAACAGAGTTGACATTGCCTGGATTGAGGGGTCTAAAAGTATATGGGCAAAGTAACACTGTGGCACATATACCCAGGGTCCTATGTCCTGCCACTAGGATATAAAACACTGTGGTGGGCTATAACCAGGGCCCTATTTGGTGCTCATGCTGCCCTAGGCACTGTAATTTATCATGTCCCCTGCTGGTACGTCAGAGTAATGGTAAAAGACACACTTTTTCAGGTGGCTCTGCTCCGTAACCTGCTTGAAAAAAAAAAAAGAAAAAAGCTAAAAAGACAATGTTAAAACAACTTGCTGATTATATGTTTTAGTCTTTTGAGCTTCTTTTAACCTTTTTAGGTTTCCAAAGAAGTTAAACTAAGTGACTTGATCATTCCTCAGGCGACTTCTGCCTGGAAGCCGCTCACTAGTTTATTTAATACAATTAAATGTAAAAACCGGTGGCCAAAATATGTCGGAAAAGACGTCTGAAAAGAAGCAAGAAAAGTAGCTTTAGCACAAAAGATGATGGCGTGTCCTAAAGCGTCTCCTGCATGAAAAACTCATGGAATTTGAAGACGTCTAAAAGACATTGTGTGCCCATACCCTTTACATAGTGGTTAAGTCCTCCCATATTTATTAGACTAAAGTTGTCCGAATCCACCAATATCGACAGGTTCAGCCAACAGTCTAATTTGACCGATTATGTCGGGGGGAAATAAAGATCCATCCTGTCCGATTTAGGACTGCAGATCCTTTTGTTCTCTAAATGATAAGCCACCACTAGAGAGGTCTGGCAGCAGCTTTCTCCTAGAGAACACATGATAGTTCGGCAGAGTGGCCAGTCCTGTAAATGGGAGAGTCGGGCGAGATAACTGCCGCCTGAATGATCAGACAACTGTCTATAGTGTCTAAAGGCATTAGTCAAACACTTGTTCGGGTGACAAATATGGGCTAATTCAGACGGCTGCATTTTCAGCTCCGCACAATGGCCTATAATGATTGAGTATTAAGACTAATAAATTAAGGATTACAACATCTACGTTAATACATCACCAGAACCATCATCAGTACACAACTGTATTACCATTACATAAATGCATCACCAAAACCATCTTCAGTACATGAATATATCACTAGAACCACTGTCAGCATATCAATACATCACCAGAACCATCGTCAGCACATGAATACGTCAACAGAACCACAACCACCGTCAGCACATCAATATGTCACCAGAACCACCGTCGGTTCACGACTACATCACCAGAACCACCGTCAGTTTATTACTATATCACCAGAACCGCTATTAGTACATGAATACAGTACCAAGATTAGTACATCAATCCATTGCAAAGTCAGGTCATCCCCCAGCATATATACTTGTATAGCATGAAACTGCAACTCCCAGTAGGTCCTTAATAATGGTAAGGACATGATGGGAGTTGTTGTTAACAGCCATCATCAGACTGCGGACCATACAGTAACCACAATACTGATTAGTTGCAGACAGTAGCGCTAGTAAACATTTAAAGAGTAACTAAACTTTTGGGAGATATATGTTTTAAGTCCATTTATTTTGAGCAGATTGGTGCGGGTCTGTGTCGGGAGTCCCCCATCGATTGCTCACAAGACCTCTTAGAAGTGCACAGCTCAGGAGACAGGACTATGACTTTCTACTGCATCTATTCTGATGACTTTTCCCATCCACAGCTGGTCTCTGCAGACCTCCATCTTCTTTGGTGTTCTGCAGCATATATAATTAAATGAAAAATATTAGAAAATAAAATCTGATGTTTGCAGGAAGCATGAGGACATTTCATCCCAGTATTTATAATGAAATAATTTTAGAATTATTGCTATTATTCATTGATCATCCTGCTATAGGACGGTCGTGTGATGACATTAATGGAACACTGCGGTGATGTCACAGTGTTTGGCAAGTTATAGAATGTGTGTTCCAGAGTGTTTCCGCATCTCTTTTCTCGCGATCAGAGGATCTGATCTTTCTCTAAGCCGCAAATGAGAATGAGACCAATATGCTTACGAGCAAGGACTTTTATTTTATTTCTAACTACCGCACAAGGTGAGAAATCTTCCATTTCTTTGTCTTCCATTCAGTGGTCTCTTCATTATAGATATAGACAGTCGGTATATAGGTTATCATCATTAAGTAATATATAGGAAGACCGGCTGATGTCAAGGCGAGGGTCAGTGGATGATGAGGGGTCACTATTAGTGATGAGTGAGCCTGCTCGCCACTATTCGGTACTTGCCCGAGCATCACTGTGCTCGGCACTCGGCAAGTATTTCCGGGTTGCTCGGGTCCCCTCCCTACATGTTTGGCGCTCTGTACAGAGCCAATGAACATGCAGGGATTGTCTGTAATGCTGTAGCCATGTTGGTTGTGGTATTACAGTGATTGGCTGGCCGCACAGCGTCATGAGGTCTATATAAGACCGGGCACCGCCTTGCTCGTCACAGTCTATCCTGGAAACAGGCAGAGTAGGGAGAGGTGCTGCTGCGTCAGGGAGAGATTTGCTTGTTAATTAGTTACTATAGGTTTTCCACAGCATATCTATATATTCATCTGAACTAACAGTCCTTCTGAGGACTATTCCAGCTGCATATATTCAGTGGTGATAGCAGGAGTTAGGCAGGCAGGGTTTGTGGCAGTGTATACAGCACAAGAGGGTCCATTGCATGTTCTGTCTGCTGCTACAGATATCTGTAGACATAGCCCCAGATATCAGGGGCCAGGGCTAATTTTTTTATCTTAATCTTGATTATTGGCTTAAAAAGCAATCCAGAGTACATCATTTTAGTGCTCCATTTGCTTGTAGCACTGCTGAATACAGCCAGATCTTTTCCACCATTAGACGTGATCCCATATTAGAGCGATAAAAATCCACAAATTTGTAGTGAACGTGGAAAATATTGTGCTCCATTTAGAGTTTTGCTTCAGTGTGTCCGTGAAGCTATTCACATGTGATCGCTGTGAAGAATAGGAAACTACAGGGCCGCTATTTAAAACCGTGGGTGTCTGTCAGACGTATGACATATAACTGCGGTTCAAATCCTGGTGTTTGTAGTGCACGTGGAAAATATTATCCTCTATTTAAAATGGGGAAGGCGCGTGGCAAGGGACAGGGAAGTGGACGTGATGGTGATGGTGCATGCAGAGGCAGTGTGCAAGCTGAAATTGTGCCACAGCAAACACGCACATCTTGTTGCTCGACCTTCCTGTCCCAATTGCTAGGGGACCGCAGCACACCACTATTGAACCCAGAGCAGTGTCAAAAGGTTGTTGGTTGGATAGCAGATAATGCTTCCAGTCACTTTGCCACCACCACCACCACCATGTCTTCCACATAGTCAAGTCTCATTAGCCATGAGTCTGGACCGCATATTCCTCACCCTGATCCTCCTTCCTCCCACCATGCCGGGTGCCCGGAGACAGCTGATCCCACACTTGGACACTGCTGTTCACTTTTCCATTTATAGATTTGGGCCACTCGCCCGGCCAGCTTCAAGCAGGGCAAGAGGAGAATGCGTGTAGCGATACCCAAATATTTGAGCAGCCACGGTCACACGAAGGCGACAGTAGGAAAATGCAATTACTGTCGCAAGAGGTGGGTGATGATGAGACACAATTGCCAGAAAATCAGGAGGAGGACCAGGGTGTGGAAGTGGAAGATCAGATGGTGGACGATATAGTCACTGACCCAACCTGGCAGGAAGACATGCAGAGAGAGGACAGCAGCACACAGGGGGAGAGAGGCGTAGCACCACAACAAGCAAGAAGAAGCAGTATGGTGGCCGCAGACACAAAACGGGCAAGCGTTCCCCGTAACACCAACACAACAGAAGTTGCCAGTACAACTGTTAGGTCTTCCCAAGTCTGGTTGGTTTTTAAAGACTCTGCAGATAACCCCAAAAAGGTCATTTGCACCATCTGCCAGGCCAGCATCAGTAGGGGTAGCAAAACTAGCAGCCTGACCACCACCAGCATGATCAGGCACATGACAGCAAAGCACCCGACTAGGTGGGCCGAACGCCAGGGTCCAGAAACAGTGTCTGCGGGTGACACCACTGCTTCTTCCGCTGTTGTGCGTGCACACCAGACCCCTGTCCATGGTGCATGTGAAGATGCCTCCCGCCCTGCACCTGTCTGCACACTCTCAACTAGCATCGTCATCAACCACGTCCATGTCTTTGTCCCAGCACAGTGTTCAGTTGTCCCTACCCTAGTCCTTGTAACGTAGGCGCAAATACGCAGCCAACGCCCCACAGGTCACACTACTAAATTCACACATTTCGTGAATGCTTGCGCTCAAAATGTTGCCTTTTAGGCTTGTGGAGACGGAAGTGTTACGGGTCCGGGTGGTGGAACCTCTGTGCTGTGATACAAGGAGGGACCAGAGGGGCATAACTAAGTGGCTACCCGGACCGACCCTGGCTACACGGCAGCTTAATCGACTCCACGAACCAAGGAGGGACCGGAAAGGTGGACCAGGTGCCACTCTGGGACCAACCTCGTGTGAGAGCAGGCGACTCCCACGGGACTGATGGCCGAAACCAACAGGCACGGCAGGTAGACAGACAGGTGATGAAGGTAGGTAGGCAGGCTTGACTGGCATACTGACAAGTGGACACGGCTGGTAGAAAAACTGGCGGGCATGGCTGATACAGGCTGGCGGGCACTGCTGATGGACAGACTGGCAGGCACGGTTGATAGACTGGCGGGCATGGCTGATGGACAGGCTGGCGGGCATGGCTGATGGACAGGCTGGTGGGCAGCACTGGGACGTCAGGGCTGGAGAAGTGTAAGAACACATCTACAACTTTGCACAGGCACCTCCATTTTGGAGGAGGTGCCATATATAGGGGCAGTCCTTCGGCCATTGGCCGGGGACTCTTTAGGACGGCGCGCGCAGCCCCTTTAAGAGGGAGGGACCGCGAGCGCCCCCTAAATACAGTGCCTGGGGATCTGCGCATGGTGCGCACCCCGGGCAGATGCAGCGAGGGAGCTGGAGGATGCCGGACCGGGACCGCGGCGGTGAGGGGATCGGCGTCTCTGCCGGGCAGGAGGCAGAGATACCGACGCTACAGGAAGCTTTCCGCAACCTGATGGCAGCGGCCGTCCCTCGGTACTCGGTCCCCAGTTGCCACTATTTCTCCCGATGTGCCGTCCTCGCATTACACAAGCACGTGTCCCACAACATTAGCCGTGCCCTCAACAACGCAGTTACTGGGAAAGTCCACCTAACCACGGACACGTGGACAAGTGCTTGTGGGCAGGGACGGTACATCTTGCTGACAGCACACTGGGTTAATATAGTGGAAGCCGGGACCCAGTTGGAACTTGGGCTGGAAACACGTCCTCCTGACACCAAGGATTGCGGGCCCTGGGTCAATCAGGGTTGTCCCTACATTCTACAACTCCTGAACCTCCTCCTCTTCAGCCTCTATCTCCAAAATGACCACATCAGTCACAAGCTGGAAGCACTGCGGCACTGCCTCGGCCAAGCAGCAACAGGCTGTGCTGAAGCTAATATGCTTAGGTGACAAACCGCACATAACTGAAGAGTTGTGGACAGCTCTGAAAGAGCAGGCAGATCTGTGGCTGACACCGCTGAAGTTACAGCCAGGCATGGTCATGTGTGACAATAGCCGGAACCAGGTGGCGGCTCTGAAGCGAGGCGAGCTCACACACGTACCATGCCTGGCCCATGTGCTTAACCTCGTGGTTCAGTGGTTTCTCAAAACCTACCCATTTCTGCCGGATCTGCTTGTCAAAGTACACCACGTGTGTGCCCATTTTAGAAAGTCAGCTACAGCTTCCGCCACCCTTGCCGTGTTTCAGCAGCATTTGCAACTTCCAGCTCACCGACTGATGTGCGATGTCCCCACGCGTTGGAACTCAACGTTGCAGATGTTGGGAAGGATTTGTAAGTAGCAGAGGGCAGTTATTGACTACCAGCATCAACACGGCTGGTATTCAGGTCAGCCTCCACACATAAGACCTCAGGAGTGGGCATGGATGTCAGACATCTGTGCCATCCTCCAAAACTTTGAGGAAGATGATGAGCGGCGATGACTCTATAATTAGTGTCACCATCCCACTTCTCTGTCTTCTGAAACGCTCGCTGCTTACAATTAAAGAGGAGGCATTGCAGGGGGGGCACGACAAGATGGAACAAGGAAGCATACAGGGTGATTCCATACAGCCCAGCCTCATCTCATCCCAACATGGATTGGTTGACAATGAAGAAGAGGAGGAGGAAGAACAGGAGCTAGTTTCCTGTGCTTTAGACGGTACTACCTGCACAACTGTCACAGTGTCTATTCAGCGTGGATGGCCTGAAGAGAGAGAGGAGGAGGATAAAGGGGAGAGCATGGTCAGTCGTCCTCTTGGTGAGGATATGTAAGTCTTGCCTGTTAGCAGTCAGGCACACGACTGAGTTTATTTTACGCTGCCTTTCCCGTGACCCTTGCATTCTAAAAGTTTTGGGTGACAGTCATTACTGGTTGGTGACACTTCTAGACCCACGCTACAAGGAGAACTTTCTATCTCTTATTCCCGTGGCGGACAGGTCTGCTAAAATGGGGCAGTCCCAAAAGGCCCTTGTTGCGGAATTATTAAAAAAAGTTACATCTGAAAACGCTGGTGGCAGAGATCACAGTTTGTTGGAAAACCAAGGAGTACAGGAGAAAGAGACACAACTCCAATCCAGCAGAGGCAGGGGAACACTGTCAAAGTTCTGGGAGAGTTTTCTCAGACCCTCCCATCGCACAGGCCCTGAGGCGCGGGGTACTCTCACAAGGAGTGCAAAGTTTGGGAAGATGCTGAAGGAGTACCTTTCGAAAGTACCAAAGTCCTCAGTGATTCCTCTGTGCCTTATAATTATTGGGTATCCAAGCTGGACACGTGGCATGAACTGGCTCTCTATGCCTTCGAGGTCCTGGCCTGCCCTGCCGCTAGCGTTTTGTCAGAGCGGGTTTTTAGTTCGGCCGGGGGAATTATAACTGATAAGTGCATCCGCCTGTCAACTGAAAATGCTGACAGGCTGACTCTTATTAAAATGAACAAGGGCTGGATTGGGCCAGACTTCTCAACACCACCGAATGATAGCAGCGTAATATAAACTCAAATCCAGTGTCTTTTTTTGGGAGGTCTAACTCTATTCCCATGCACCTCTGTCTTCACACTCAGACATGGGTATACGCTTCCTGATTTTGTCTATTTGCTCTTGTCCTCCTCCTTCTCCTCATCCTCCACCACCATATCATTACCATATCTACGTCTCTTGCAAGGGGCATTGGAGTGCCTCCAAATTTTTGGCAGCCCTTGCATTCACTGCATAGGCAATAACAGTATGGGAGACCCACTTCCTAATGATGGGAATATTTTTTTCATGAGGCCCGTCTCTACGTCTCTTGAAAGGGGCATTGGAGTGCCTCACACTTTTTGTCAGCCCTTGCATTCACTGCATACGCAATAACAGTATGGGAGACCAACTTCCTAATGATGGTAATATTTTTTTCATAAGGCCCTCCTCTACGTCTCTTCCAATGGGCATTTTTAGTGCATCCAAATTTTTGGTAGCCGTTGCAGTCACTGCATACGCAAGAACAGTATGGGAGACCGGCTCCTTTCTAATGGTAACATTTTGTTACGGAGGCCCACCTCTATGTGTCTTTAAATTGGTATTGGGGTTTTTCCCAAATTTTGGCAGCCGTTGTATTCACTGCATACCCTATAACTGTATAGCAGACCGCTCCTTTCTAATGGGAACATGTCGTTACTAAGGCCCTCCTCTATGAGTCTTTAAATTGATATTGAGGTATTTTCTTAAATTTTGGCAGCCATTGCAGTCACTGCATGGGCATTACCACTGTAGGAGACCCACTCCTTTATAATGGGAACATTTTTGTACTGAGTCCCTCCTCTATGTCTCTTCAAAGGGGTATTGGGGTGCGTCCAAATTTTTGGCTGCCCTTGCATACGCAATAACAGTATAGGAGACCCACTCTTTAATAATGGGAACAACAAAGCATAGCCGGCTAATGGCTCTCTAACAATAGCAAGGGCCGACTGCTGGCCCTTTAAGAAAAGTAAGGGCTGCCTGATGGCCCTATAAAAATAGGCTTTGTGACTTTCAGAGTCCCTCCTTCATAAATGAAACAGGATGTTGTCTGATCATGTCTCACACACCACATGGTCAGATACGGTAGTAAAATGTTAAAATGACATTTACCGGTGAATGTATTTTTCACCATGGAAAGCAATGCAAAAGTGCAAAAACGCATCAAAAACGCTATGTGTGAACATAGCCCAAGGTGTGGAGGAGTATTTTTGGCTTTGGTTATTAATTTTGTCTTATATACAAGTCATTACCTTGGAAAGGATGTTCTTTAACATTTTTCCCAGGAAAATCCATTTTGGTTTTGTTTTTGTATGTTTTATTGTGAGTCTGTAAAGGTGGCGTAATACTCTGACAACGTTGTTGACAGAAGTGACCTGGGAGATGCTTCCAGGGGTCTTCCCCATGCTGTCCCCAGGTCACTGTTCCTATCGATTTGGGCAATGTTTAGGCCCTCTGCAGACTGCCGGGGGGAGCCGCCTGAAAAATGCTCAAGTTTCCCATAGATTTACATTGGGCTCGTTACTTGGACCGAGCACCCGAGTATTCCAATTTTCTCAACCCGAGCAACGAGTACCGGAGCATTTTAGTGCTCGCTCATCACTAATCACTATGGGATACTGACAATACATTTGCTTCTAATTCTATCTCCAGGCGAAGAGAAGCAAAACATCCCGGAGCACAATGATGTCACCGGAGGTAAGTGTCCTTGTAGTCTCACAATTTTATCCATATATCTGGCTGTACAGCATGGGCCCAATGTGTCTGATATCTCTGATGAAAGGGGTCCATGTCTGTGACTGTACCACATAATGGTGGGGAACTGTGGATTTAGGCCTTAAGTATATGTTTTTTTTAACATGGTGTAATTGCCACTGTTTTCCTGAATGCAGCGTTGTTTTTCTTTTGTTCCTGCACCTCTCCATTCATAAGATACGG
Organism: Phyllobates terribilis; assembly: GCF_046119375.1. Lineage (NCBI taxonomy): Eukaryota > Metazoa > Chordata > Amphibia > Anura > Dendrobatidae > Phyllobates > Phyllobates terribilis. The sequence goes on along the minus strand of NW_027362767.1, from coordinate 243,996,597 downwards.
CCCTCGATTCCTTGTATATAATCCTAGTCTTGTTAGCCAACTGGGTGTAGTCCGCATGAAAACACCAACAGGGAAGAGTTGAGGGCAACGCCCACTTGGCATAAAAGCCTAGATTTATATACAGGGAATAGGGGGATCATATCTCGGGAATGGAGAGGCGCAGGAACAAAAGAAAAACATCGCCGGATTCAGGAAAACAGCGTCAATTACGCCAGGTGAGTAATTACATATTTATGGCAAGTGGCAGATCCCCTTTAATTAATTTCTAATTATCTCCATAGGTTCAGCAATTGCTATGAGACAATCAGAAGAGATCGAACAACAAGGTAAGAGTCACAGATAAGTCGTCTGTAGAGAATCGCACATCTTATAACTTGATATCATCTCTCCTATCCCGACCAATTCAGCATCACTACAACACCCATCATCTTACCCATAAACTTCCCGTAGGTGCAGTGACACTGAGGGGTGAAGCCGCCATTATACTCACACCTTAACCATTCCCTCTTATGTCTCATGTATATTACAAGACTCTGTAGGAATGACTGTTCCTTCATGTCTCCTTCTCTCCCAGTGCATGAAGAACTCCTGAAAGTCCTGCTGCCAGGAATCCTCATCATCATAATCTTTATGATTGTGCATTGCGTCATCGATAAATGGTGAGTGACCGACATCTTCTCCACCTCATGTCACCTGTAAGACCAAAAATATCCAGTGACCTGTGGTCAGTGGAGGTAATGTGGCTACAGATCCATGTCCACAGCTCATGACTACGGAGGATTACCAGTGTCAGGACCATTCCCCCTATGTTGCATGTTTCCATGGCAGTGGTGTAGCGTGGAGTGATAGTGGCATAGCGTGGAATGGCAGTTGCGTAGCGTGGGAGAGCAGTGGCGTAGCACGGGATGGCAGTGGTGTAGCACGGGATGGCAGTTGCGTAGCGCGGGATGGCAGTGGCGTAGCGTGGGATGGCAGTGGCGTAGCGTGGGATGGCAATGACGTAGCGTGGAATGGCAATGACGTAGCGTGGGATGGCAATGACGTAGCGTGGGATGGCAGTGGCGTAGCGTGGGATGGCAGTGGTGTAGCGCGAGATGGCAGTGGTGTAGCGCGAGATGGCAGTGCCGTAGCGCGGGGTAATAGTGGTGTAGCCTGGGATGGCAGTGGCGTAGCGTGGGATGGCAGTGGCGTAGCGTCGGATGATATTGGCGTAGCGTGGGATGGCAGTGGTGTAGCGTGGGATGGCAGTGGCGTAGCGTGGGATGGCAATGACGTAGCGTGGGATGGCAGTGGCGTAGCGTGGGATGGCAGTGGTGTAGCGCGAGATGGCAGTGGCGTAGCGCGAGATGGCAGTGGCGTAGCGCGGGGTAATAGTGGTGTAGCCTGGGATGGCAGTGGCGTAGCGTCGGATGATATTGGCGTAGCGTGGGATGGCAGTGGCGTAGAGCGAGATGGCAGTGGCGTAGCATGGGATGGCAGTGGCTTTCCGTGGGATGTTAGTGGCGTAGCGTGGGATGGAAGTGGCGTAGCGTGGGATGGAAGTGGCGTAGGGTGGAATGGCAGTGGCGTAGGGTGGAATGGCAGTGGTGTAGCGCAATGTGGCATAGCGCAGGATGATAGTGGCGTAGTGTGGGATGGCAGTGGCGTAGCGCGAGATGGCAGTGGCGTAGCTCGAGATGGCAGTGGCGTAGCGTGGGATGATAGTGGCGTAGCGTGGGATGGCAGTGGTGTAGCGTGGAATGGCAGTGACATAGTATAGGATGGCAGTGGCGTAGCTCGAGATGGCAGTGGCGTAGCACGGGATGGCAGTGGCGTAGCGCGGGATGGCAGTGGCGTAGCGTGGAATGGCAGTGGCATAGCGTGGGATGGCAGTGGCGTAGCGTGGGATGGCAGTGGCGTAGCGTGGGATGGCAATGACGTAGCGTGGAATGGCAATGACGTAGCGTGGGATGGCAGTGGCGTAGCGTGGGATGGCAGTGGTGTAGCGCGAGATGGCAGTGGTGTAGCGCGAGATGGCAGTGCCGTAGCGCGGGGTAATAGTGGTGTAGCCTGGAATGGCAGTGGCATAGCGTGGGATGGCAGTGGCGTAGCGTCGGATGATATTGGCGTAGTGTGGGATGGCAGTGGCGTAGCATGGGATTGAAGTGGCTTAGCGTGGGATGATAGCGGTGTAGCGTGGGATGGCAGTGGCGTAGCATGGAATGGCAGTGACGTAGCGTGGGATGACAGTGGCTTAGCGTAGGATGATAGTGGTGTAGCGTGGGATGGCAGTAGCGTGGGATGGCAGTGGGATAACGTGGGATGGCAGTTGCATAGCATGGGATGGCAGTTGCATGGCGTGGGATGGCAGTGGCATAGCGTGGGATGGCAGTGGCATAGCATGGGATGGCAGTGGCGTAGTGTGAGATGGCAGTGGCGTAGAGTGGGATGGCAGTGGCGTAGCGCAAGATGGCAGTGGCGTAGCGTGGGATGTCAGTGACTTAGCGTGGGATGATAGTGGTGTAGCGTGGGATGTCAGTGACGTAGCGTGGGATGGCAGTGGCGTAGCATGGAATGGCAGTGACGTAGCATGGGATGGCAGTGGCATAGCACGAGATGGCAGTGGCGTATCGTGGGATGGCAGTGGCATAGCGCGACATGGCAGTAGCGTAGCGTGGGATGGCAGTGGCGTAGCGCGGGATGATAGTGGCGTAGCGTGGGATGATAGTGGTGTAGCGTGGGATGGCAGTGGCGTAGCGTGGGATGGCAGTGGCGTAGCGCAAGATGGCAGTGGCGTAGCTCGAGATGGCAGTGGCGTAGCGTGGGATGATAGTGGCGTAGCGTGGGATGGCAGTGGTGTAGCCTGGAATGGCAGTGATATAGCATAGGATGGCAGTGGCGTAGCGCGAGATTGCAGTCGCGCTGCGCGGGATGATAGTGGCGTAGCGTGGGATGGCAGTGGCGTAGCGTGGGATGGCAGTGGCATAGCACGAGATGGCAGTGGCATAGCACGAGATGGCAGTGGCAAAGCGCAGGATAATAGTGGCGTAGCGTGGGATGGCAGAAGCGTAGCGTGGGATGGCAGTGGCGTAGCGCAGGATGATAGTGGCGTAGCGTGGGATGGCAGTGGCGTAGCATGGGATGGCAGTGGCGTAGCATGGGATGATAGTGGTGTAGTGTGGGATGGCAGTGGCGTAGCATGGAATGGCAGTGACGTAGCGTGGGATGGCAGTGGCTTAGCGTAGGATAGTGGTGTAGCGTCAGATGGCAGTAGCGTGGGATGGCAGTGGGATAGCGTGGGATGGCAGATGCATAGCGTGGGATGGCAGTGGCGTAGCGTGGGATGGCAGTGGCATAGCATGGGATGGCAGTGGTGTAGAGTGGGATGATAGTGGCATAGCTTGGGATGGCAGTGGCGCAGCGTGGGATGGCAGTGGCGTAGCGTGGGATGATAGTGGCGTAGCGTGCGATGGCAGTGGCGCAGCCCGAGATGGCAGTGGCGTAGCATGGGATGGCAATGGCGTAGCATGGGATGGCAATGGCGTAGCGCAAGATGGCAGTGGCGTAGCGCGGGATGCCAGTGGCTTAGCGTGGGATGATAGTGGTGTAGCGTGGGATGGCAGTTGCATAACATGGGATGGCAGTGGCGTAGCATGGGATGGCAGTGGCGTGGGATGGCATTGGCTTAGTGTGGGATGATAGTGGTGTAGCGTGGGATGGCAGTGGCGTAGCGTGGGATGGCAGTTGCGTAGCGTGGGATGGCAGTGGCGTAGCGTGGGATGATAGTGGCGTAGCGTGGGATGATAGTGGCGTAGCATGGGATGATAGTGGCGTAGCGCGGGATGGCAGTGGCATAGCACGAGATAGCAGTGGCATAGCACGAGATGGCAGTGGCATAGCACGAGATGGCAGTGGCAAAGCGCAGGATAATAGTGGCGTAGCGTGGGATGGCAGTAGCGTAGCGTGGGATGGCAGTGGTGTAGCACAGGATGATAGTGGCGTAGCGTGGGATGGCAGTGGTGTAGCATGGGATGGCAGTGGCTTAGCGTGGGATGATAGTGGTGTAGTGTGGGATGGCAGTGGCGTAGCATGGAATAGCAGTGACGTAGCGTGGGATGGCAGTGGCTTAGCGTGGGATGATAGTGATGTAGCGTGGGATGGCAGTAGCGTGGGATGGCAGTGGGATAGCGTGGGATGGCAGTTGCATAGCGTGGGATGGCAGTGGCGTAGCGTGCGATGGCAGTGGCGCAGCCCGAGATGGCAGTGGCGTAACGTGGGATGGCAATGGTGTAGCGCAAGATGGCAGTGACATAGCGTGGGATGGCAGTGGCTTAGCGTGGGATGATAGTGATGTAGCGTGGGATGGCAGTAGCGAGGGATGGCAGTGGGATAGCGTGGGATGGCAGTTGCATAGCGTGGGATGGCAGTGGCGTAGCGTGCGATGGCAGTGGCGCAGCCCGAGATGGCAGTGGCGTAACGTGGGATGGCAATGGTGTAGCGCAAGATGGCAGTGGCGTAGCGTGGGATGGCAGTGGCTTAGCGTGGGATGATAGTGGTGTAGCGTGGGATGGCAGTTGCATAGCATGGGATGGCAGTGGCGTAGCATGGGATGGCAGTAGCGTGGGATGGCAGTTGCGTAGCGTGGGATGGCAGTGGCATAGCGTGGGATGATAGTGGCATAGCGCGGGATGATAGTGGCGTAGCGCGAGATGGCAGAGGCGTAGCGCGAGATGGCAGAGGCGTAGCGTGGGATGATAGTGGCGTAGCATGGGATGGCAGTGGAGTAGCGTGGGATGGCAGTGGAGTAGCGTGGGATGGCAGTGGCGTAGCATGGGATGGCAGTGGCGTAGCATGGGATGGCAGTGGCGTAGCGTGGGATGATAGTGGCGTAGCGCGAGATGGCAGTGGCGTAGCGTGGGATGGCAGTGGAGTAGCATGGGATGGCAGTGGTGTAGCGTGGGATGGCAGCAGCCAGAACAAGGCAATTACTTTGTGTCCCCCTATCACTTTTTATGTATTGTATTATCCTGACCCTAGTCCCGGCTAGTTATGACTATACAAATTTGAAATATATTATAATTTTAGTGGTTTTGTTTTTTGTCTTACAAGATAAACTTTACTACATCTTGGACAGCTCTCCCAGCAGTTCTCTGTCTCTCTCCAAATTAGTGTGAGGAGAGGCAGAGTTGCAGGACAGCACAATGCAGCCAATGTGCCGGGCACGTGAGTCATTAATGTTGCTGCCTATGCAGAGCGTAGCAGGTGAGATTGGTTTGGCATTGGCTGCTGCGCTCTGCATATGCAGCAATAAAGATGACAAAACTGACTTCACTATACTGAGAGCTTTATCATCTCGCTGGCTGCATGGTGGGCACTCACTGAGCTCGAGGACCACTCCAACTATTCTCTGACATGAGTTACACCTATACTACCCATCCAGCCTGTACTCCATATCACAGTATATGTATTATTTTATATATATATATATATATATATATATATATATATATATATATATATATATATTTTTTTTTTTTTAATTGCAGCAAAACTCTTAACACCAAAAAACAAAAAGCTGATGAGGACTGTGCATTAGACTCCGTCGCGGTTCACACACCAGGTATCAGCATTTCTTGCTCATTTTCAAGTTTTCCAGACTCCACCGATCACACACTGATAGTCTGCACTCTGGAGTGGCCGTCCATCTTATGTCCTCGGGTCTCATCTTACCCTCTTACATGGGTTGTCTCGTGTTGGATAACCACTTCACAGTGGTTTCTGTTATCTAGGCTGTCACTGCTCCATGGGGTCTCCTCCTTCTATCCACCATGTCCATAATACCCAATATCCTCAGTTTAAAGGGGTTTTCCACTTTTAGAAAAATGGGACATAAATGATGGCAGTAATGTAAAATAACAAAGCCAAATAGTACTCACCCTCCCTTTAGTGCCTCCTCCCTGCTGTGTATTCTGGTTGAAGTCATAATATTCACAGGACCCTAGTCCAGCAGCCATGTTTTTAATCCGTGGCCACCGGACAGGAACCCTGAGAAACGCCTCCTACCTGCCGGCATTTCTAGGCCTGTTTTCCTGGAGGCGGCCATATCTCTAGCTATCCTTGTAGACCACACCATCTCAGAGAGAGATAAAAGATGACACCTCAATTTTCGGGGAGTCATGTGTCTAATGAACCTAGGCCTGAGTCCACTGAGGTACCCATGCAATTGGGGGAGGAGGGCAACTCGTTGCACCGGTCCTCTAGCAGTTCTGCACATAAGGGGAGTGTGTTTTTTTGTGGGGGGGATGGGTAATTTTGTGGGTACCTGCCCATCCATAGGTAACCGCAAACAGCCACCGGAAAACTAGGAATCCCAGGTTGTGTGGAGGTATTTCCTCCGTTGGCAGGTCGTAATTCTTTCTACCCGCCGAAATCCTTTTGGGAGGAAGAAAAGTGTCTTTTTCTGCTTTTTTGGACAGTGGGACTCATTTTTCTGTAGATTTTCATCACTGATCTCCCCGTGTCGGCAGGTAACACAGTACTATCGGTGGTGGTGGATAGATTCAGCAAGATGGCTCATTTCATTGTGCTACCTGCATTACCGAATGCCAAGACTTTGGCACAAATTTGTATTAAAGAAATCGTGAAATTGCATTGGATTCCCTCTGATATTGTTTCTGGGGTCCAATTTATATCAAAATTTTGGAAAGCATTTAGTGCTCGTTTAGGGATTCATCTTTCATTTTCATCCACAATCTAATGGGCAAACTGAGCAAGTGAACCAAAATCTTAAGACACATCTTAGGTGCTTTGTGTCCGAGAATCAGGAGGAGTGGATTTCGTATGTACCCCTTGTGGAGCTCGCTGTAAATAATGCCATGAATCAACTGGTTAATCCCCGTTTTTCGGGGCATATGGGTTTCATCCTCACTTTTGCGCTTTCAATAGTAATTGTTCTTCTGGGGTACCTGAGGAGGAACGGTTTTCCTCATCTATAACATTGGTATGATGAAGTGTTCTTAATAACTTAAGGAGAACGGGGTCCAGATACAAGAGTATGGCTGATCAGAAATGCTTGCTAGGTCTGGACCTGTGTGTGGATGATTTGGTGTGGTTATCCTCGAAGAATATTAAATTAAAGGTTCCTTCTTGGAAACTAGGACCCTGGTTAAATGGTCCCTATAAGATTGTTGCTGTCGTCAATCCAGAGGCGTTTTGCCTTGCTCTACTATCTACTTTTAAGAACCATAATGTATTTCACAGTTCTCTTCTCAAAAAATATATAGCCTCCTCGGTACCATCCCTACCACCATCTTCTCCTGTCATGGCTAATGGAAGTCTGGACTTCCAGATAGCTAAAATTGTTGATTCTTGCTTGGTTCGCCAGTCTCTTCAATATTTAGTGCATTGAAAGGCTTACAGTCCAGAGGAAAGAATGTTGGTATCAGCGTCCGATGTTCATGCGACCAGGTTGATTTGGGCTTTTCGCACCTCTCATCCTGATAAACTGCATTCTGAGGGTCCAGAGTCCCCTCTTAGAAGGTGGAGGTACTGTTACAGGGATACCGTGACAGAGTGGGGTCAGACGATCGCAGCGTCTGTTGACACATACACCTGCGATAGTTAGAACGGCTTCACTGATCCTATTAGCAGTTCTGGCTTTCTTTCCTCTGGTGATCCAAGGGTTAAAGTGCTTAGTTGGACTCCTGAAGTTCTCTGTTTTGGGTTGTATCAGCTGTTCTGAGTTGGTTAGTCCCAGGAGGTATAAGAACCCTCCTTCTTGCTTCTGACCTTGCTAGTAATAATTACCCCTACCTGGTTTGGAGTTGAAGGAGAGTTCAGTATTTGGAGTAGGCGGTTGGAGAGTTTTTCAGGAGATTGCTGCGTGAAGTTGGTTTGCATGTTTATCCTTTCCTCTCCCATTTGGTTGCTTCATATTCCTCCCTTGGTTCCCACTCTGTTGTTTTGTGAGTGTATTTGTATGATTGTAGTTTACTTTTATCCCTGTCTGTTTACCCGTCTGTCTGGTTAATGTTTGCCTATACACTTAGGCCTCACAGCTCCCTGGGTGGGGGAGGGAACAAATAAGGGTAAGATAGGAGCAAAGCAAATTACGAGACCCCGGCATCTCCGCCATTCGGGGTAATTCGGGAGAAAGGGATAGCATAGGGTGCCCCTAGTTTGAGGGATCGGGTAGGTGCCCACAGTCTCTTGTCATTACATAACAGCTAGCCAGGTGCACCTAATTAAGACCTGCAGTGCTAGGATTTAACCCAGTCCTACCTGACTTTGCTACATACCCACCCCCTCTGCCAACCCCCAGTGCCTACAAGGCTTAAATTGACCCAAGCGAGAGGTTTGTGCCTGGCAAATTGCGGAAAATAATTATTGGCTTCTGGGGAGCACTACCTTTTACCCTAGCTGACTCCTGGCGGCATACCGGATTATTTGGTGCTACAGCTTTAGCCTATAAGTCCCAGAATAACGTAAAATCTTGACGGATAATAGAATGCAACAAGTCCTTGACCACTCCCACTTGGTGGGACACAGAGCCCCAGTCTGTGCATATGTTGACCAGGGCCATGGGATAGTTCTAGACGTGAACATGATACACCTTACCCCCACCCTTTTCCCAAGGACTAGCACATGCAAAACTGTGGCCCCTTCCAGGGTGACCAAACTCCCTGAGTACAGATGTCCCATCAATTGGAAAATGTTTAGTCACCTGGCATTCCTGAGGCCCCTCGTCAGGATGAGGAACAGCACTGCAGGCAGGGTAGTTGAAGTAGGAGTTGCGCCGGCCAATGCTGCAGTCCAGTGGTTCTAGGACTTGGTCAGTTCCACCATCTCTCTGTACTCTGTGCTATGTGAACCTTGCTCCCTGGCATTTCGGACCCTGGTTCTCCTCTGCACAACGCCACTGAAGAGACGGCTCCCAGTTCTGAGCGTTTCCCCGAGCTGCATCAGTGACGTCATGACACAGCAGCAATGTCACCTTCCAGCAGGACAGTTCCTCCATGATTTCAGACTTTGTTTGCAATGCTGTAGATGCATTTAGCCAGGAAATTCAATCACATGTGCCTTTTGGGACTTCTTGCCCACATCCTCCACCAATTGTAGGGATTCACACCCTCAGGTAGGAATTAGGTAGCGTTCACACAGGCAATACAGTTTGATCCAAAGATGTGCAGTTTTATTGCTTTCATAAAACTCCAAGAAATTCAGAAAACCAAAAACAGCCTCTTCTGGGCACAAAGGTATAACAGCAAATAAACAATTCATTCAGCAGGGAACACATATGTCAGTACAGGCTCTCCTGAAGTGATTACAGTCCTTTCTCCTGAAGCAAACTTTATACACAGAAGAGGTACGATCCTACAAGTCTCAGTGTCAACTTCAGCCTGAGCTCCAGCAGCTTCCAGTAACAAACAGAAGTGTTCAACTCCGTGCACAATTCACACTGAACAGGCTGCAACTTCCACACATTACTCTGCAGCTCCAACACTCAGATTTCTCAGCTTTCCTAGCTGACCAGTGCAGTTTCCATTCAGAGCGAGACAAGGGCTTGGCTGATCACTCACTGTGAAGAATCTCACCTCGCAGCCCCGCTTGACGTCACTAATACGTCAGGGGGCACGCAGTATGGTCTCCCCACTTTCACCAATGTGACATTCCGCACCCCCTGGGGATACGTAAGGTCAGCTTGGCACAGTTTTACACAGACACCCCCTGTCCACACAGCCACAAAGAGGCATGGGGAGTGAGAGAGGGTGACCCACGCAACCGCCGGCGTGGCACAACACTCGCTCACAAACTTGACGTGCTGAGAGACCTCTTACACTAGCACCAGTGAAACAGAGCCTGGCCAGCCAGGAAGGGCTGCCACCAGTTCCTCGTTAGATATAAGCCCGGTCCTTTATATCGGGCCAGAAACCAGCCCCAGTAGAATGTGTTAAATCGAGAACACGGACGTGTGGATTCGTGGATCGAGATACAAGAGCAGCCCAAGGTTAAGTTGGATATTTAATCGCCTTACGGGCACGCTAGCCAAAACACTATATATACAATGGATATACATCTACAGTGGTCAGATATGCAAATACAGGTGGAAGTAGAATAAGTATACGCAGATGATACAAAAGTCAGTTACCAGTTGGTTGTTAGGCCTTGGTGCTGGCAGCCACATGGGAGGTGTGGGGTGCCAGCTGTTTCCGGTTTCCTCCAACACGATACACGGCGTGACCTCCCTTAGAAGAGAACAAGGGCCACAGCATCGAACGAGCATTTAACCCCTTGGTCGGTCATTCCCTTTCCCGCCCCTGGGATGGTCCTAGTTTCACTCCCTTTGCGTATAGTAGTTAAAACTCCAAAACATATGATGGATCATAACTTCTCAACGGAAGGTTATAGGGAGGCGGATTTGGCACCATCGGATCCAGCCGGTCCCTGTTACGCTTGGAGACCAATCACGGCTTCGCTACCTGGTTTCTACTAGCCATTCTACGTATCTCACCACCCCGGGGTGCTAGAATGGGTCGAGATCCCAGCGGGCGTTTGGCCCGTTCCCAAGATCTCGCAAATGTAACCGGTATATGGCTCGGACTTACGATAACTCCATATAACTTTATGGCTCCCTTATGTCTGGGGGGGATCTTTGAAGCAGATAAGCAGCTTGAGCTCCCAGCAGGGGTTCGTCCTGCCAGAAATGCCTTGGAAGCACCTAGGCTGCTGGAGGTTTAAGCTTTTCTACTTGGAGCTTTAGAAGCTGGACCACCAGCTGAGCCAGGTGTCCTGTCTCAGCTTCCCACTTTGAAGGAGGTCTATAATCTCGGACCGGATATGATATGATACAGTCGATTGGCATGAAATGATATCCCCCATATTCTTCACACTCACCAATTTTAATACACTGCTTAACCCACAGCAGACTGACACGGTGAACTTTTTTTTTACATTTTTTCCTGATATCAGGAAAAAATAAACGACATAAAAATTACTCCTCGTGTATCATGAATGAAAAAAAAAATAAAAGCAAAAACTATTTTACTATCCGAACGAAAAGACGATAAAAGCGCATACTGGGAAAAAAAAATGTCAGGACCTCAAAATGGTGTGGTGGTGAACAGGCTAACCTGCAACATGTCAGAGTATACCTACAATCAGAAGCTGTACATGAGTTTTCTTTTTATACTTTTATATTTTTTATGTATTTCTGTACCGCCAACAAATTCTGCTAAATTCCTTTTTTTTCTGATTAATAAAATTTGCATTTTTCTCATTGCTTTTTGTAATATAAAATATTACACAATGCTGATTGTTCAATTTTTCCAGAATTTGACTTTTGCCGTACAGACACAAGTCCCAGCCAGCAGGGCCAACATTTTGAAGAGTGGACGGAGCTTCGTGGGGAGAGGCGTAAAACAGCGCAGTCAACAGAGTAATCATAATTTACAACACAAAAGTGGCATAAATTATTACAGAAATGTCCGGGGCCACTGGAGTACGTTTCTGTTGTAATTTATGCCACTTTTATTATGCAAATTATGGTGATTCTGTCGACTTCGCTCTGTCACGGTCACGACCCTCCCTGCAAAGTTCCGCACACTCTTCAAAATGGTGGTGCAGAGACTTGTGCACATATGGGAAAAGTTGAATTCCATTAAAACTGTACAATTAGGGCAATGGGTAATTTTTTATATTACGAAAAGGGAAGATAAAAATGCAAGTTTTACTAAATGCATGACGTTAACCCGTTCCTATCTTCTAGATGCCGCAACCCATAACAATCACAGCACTTAGAAGATAGTGAGAGGGGGTCGTCCACTCACCTCTCCGGCGCCCCCATGATGAGATCTGGCATTGTCATAGCAGCCGGAGGTCACATGATCACCTCCGGGTCTGCCATGTATGGTGGCCTGTTAGGCTGAGTCAGACTGAGCTACTAACAGGCGATCTGACAGTTTATAACTGACAGGTCTCATGCAATGTAATATATGTGCATTGCATTGCATGAGACCAGTGATCAGAAAAATAAAAATTTCAGTCCCATACAGGGACTAAGTAAAAAAAAAAAGTTAAAAAGGGTTTTAAAACTATAAAAAAAAAAATCACAACAAAGAGAAAATATAAATAAATACGTATATTTATATGAAAACCAAAAAAAGTACACATATTTGGTATCGCCGCGTCTGGAAAAACCCGATCTATAAAACTGTCACACTAGTTAACCCCTTCTGTGCACACCGTAAAAAAATTATGCTTTTTCATCATACCACCAAACAAAAAGTGGAGTAAAACGAGATTGTGAAGATATTCAAGGTAATCCCATGTCAATCACTGTGCACAGTTTGGCAGGGTTACAGAGATCTCCATGTACAGTGCAGTCCGATACTTTTGAATACTTCTGCAGCAAGCAGAAGGGAGGGGGCGGAGGAGCAGGGGGGAGGTGACAAATCCCACAGCAGCTGCACAGGATTTGTCCCTTCCCCCACGCCATGTGCTCCCGTGTGTGAACTACTATGATTCAACAACAAGTTAAGGGAAGACGATACGTCCGAGTGGTACGCAAAATAGATTTTTGGAAACCTAAAAGAATGGAGAATCTCACCATTCTTTTCTTCACCGCCCTGCAAGCAAGGATAGGGAGATATGCGGCACAGCCTTTCAGAGGCCCCTAGGGCCACTGTGTTTGGTCTCCACGCGTAGCATGGGCCCGGCTGGATCCGATGACACCAAAACCGGCTCCCTAGGACCATCCAATAAGGACGTATGGCCGATTTTAGTTTTGGGAGTTTGTTAGCTAAGAGAGGCCAAGGGTGGAGATCTAGGTCCAGCCCGGGGGCCGTAAGGGGAGTGACCCAGAGAGGTCAAAAGCTCCTGCCGCCCCAGGTCCATTGTCTTTTTTCTTGGGGGGACCGTGATGTCACGTGGTGTGGAATGAGTCCGTTCAACAAGAGAGGGCCCACTAGCTTCCCACAAGCCAGGCCTTTACATCTAACCGGTAAATGACTTGTAATAACTGCTTTATATCTTTTGTACCCATGCTATTGTGCTTGCAACTCTGACCATTGTGTATGTATAACTCTTATGTATATAGTGTACCGTTTAGTGTGCCCCTAAGGCAATTAAATATATAATTTAACCTTGGGCTGTTCTTTTATCTCGATCCATGAACCTTACGTCTGTGGTTCGGTCCAATGAACAAGCTACCGGGCTGGTTTCTAGCCTGATATAAGTCTGTTATATCAAATAGAAACCGATGGCAGCTCTCCCAGGCCGACCTGGCTCTGCTTCATTGGAGCTAGTGAAAGAGCCTCTCAGCCTGACCAGGGGGGTGTGTGCGAGTGTGGTGCCACTTCAGTGACTGAGTGGGCCTCCTCCCTCCCTGGTGCCTTCCTGTACCCGTGTGGACAGGGGGTGTCTGTGCAGAACTGTACCAATCTAACCATACGCATCCTGGAGGGGGTGCGGAACGTCACATAGGTGCAGAGGGCAGATCCGTACCACGTGCTCCATCTGACGTAATTGTGACGTCAGGCGGGGTGTGGATCCATCACAAGTGGTGGCAGTAGCGAGATTCTGCTTGGTCTGCCAGCTGCCATTTCATCACAGAGATAGAAAAAATCAAATGGAAACAAAAATGGTATCGCTGAAAACGTTATCTTTTTTCTATAAAATAGTTTTTATGCAAAAGCGGCAAAACATAAAAAAATGATATAAATGTAGTATCGCTGTAATCATACTGACCTGAAAAATAAAGCTGCCTTATCAATTTTACCACACGCGGAACGACATTAAAAAAAAAATCCTGAATTTCTGTTTTTTGTTCATTCTACCTCCCAAATATCTGAATAGAAAGCAATCAAAAAATGTCATGTGCCCGAAAATGGTACCAATAAAAACGACAACTCATCACGCAAAAAAACAAGTCCTCACATGACTCTGTCGGCCGAACTATGGAAAAATTATAGCTCTCAAAATACGGAGATGCAAAAACTTGTTTTTGTAAAAAAAAAGTATTTTTTAATGTGTGACAGCTGTCAATCATAAAAACCCGATTAATCACACCGATCTGAAGAATAAAGTCGTCTAATCACTTATACACAAGGAAAGGAGTAAAAAATAAATCAAACCAATTATTCACCTGCTGTTGATTTGTTCACCCTGCCTCCCAAAGATCGCAGTAAGGCTCGATGCACATTTATCCTGCGCTTTACGCTGAGCGCTTGCATCAGGGTTTCCGTGTAAATCTCTGAAATACATGATTCAGACAGAAACCCTAGCAAAAGATTCCCTACAGTGAGGCAGATGGAGACACTGTGGCCGCTGACTGGCCTGTGATCCGGCGGTGTCCGTCTTTTTAGGCTTGAAAAAAAGTGCAGTCCGCCACAGTTTTGTGCAGTTCTGAAAAGGATACTGCTGAACAGAGTCCAAACGGATTACAGAGTAACTCTGCTGCCTCGTTATAATGAATGGATCCCTTGGGGGTTTCATCTGAATCACGTCACTCGGAGACTTAGATGGAAACTCCGATTTAAGTGTTCAGCCTAGAGCGCCGGATAAATGTAATCCAAAATGTTATGTAAAATGTTCCTAACAAAAGCTTCAACTCAATCCACAAAAAAAGCTCCCACTCAGGTCCATCATCTGTTAACAGAAATATAGGGGGCCCCCACGTTACTGGTAGTACAAAGGCTCTGGAAAAGAGCTATGGCTACTCACCCCCCAAAAGAAATCCAATGAATTCTGCTTTCCCTTCTGAGCCCCAGTGTGCCTAAGTTGCAGTTAACGCCCACATCTTTGGCATTTCTGCAGGGATGAGAGGCCGCCTAATTTACAGGTGCGTGTCTCCAGAAGCACAAGCTGGGCACAACATACTGGTCACTACAACGACAGTTTGCAATTTTCACTCAGCAACATCCACAGCTGCTTGTTTCTGGAAAACACCCATGGAGTCAAAATAGTCACTACACCTGTAGATAAATTCCCGGGGTATAGTTTCCAAAATGGGGTCACTTGAGGGGAGATTCTGCTCTTCTTGCACTCAGGGGCTCTGTATATGCAGTCTGCAAACTATTCTAGGAAAATCTGCGCTCCAGGAGGCGGATAGCGCTCTGTCCCTCCCGAGTCTCACCGTGTGGCTAAGCCGTACTATACGTATAGCCACACATGGGGTATTGCTTGTTCAGCAGAAATTGTGACACATTTTGTCACCATTTTTACCAATTGCCCCATGTGAAAATGTAAAAACTGGGCTAAAACAATTTTTTTGTGGTAAAAATGTAATTATTTTTTCTTCACAGTCCAATGGTATAAATTTCTGTGAGTCACATGTGGTGTCAATATGATCACTGCACCCCTAGATGAATTTCTTGAGAGGTGTAGTTTACAAAGTGGGGCCACTTGTGGGCATTTCTGCTGTTTTGGCATGTCAGGGGCTCTTCAAATGTGATATGTTGTCCACAACCTATTCCAGCCAAAATAGCGCTCCTTCCCTTCCGAGACCTGCCGTGTGCCAAAGCAGTAGTTTTCCACCACATATAGGGTATCGGCGTACTCAGGAGAAATTGCACGACAAATTGTGGTTCCATTGTTTCAAAAATTGCGCTGATGTAAAGTAGACATGTGGGAAATGTTATTTATTAACTATTTTGTGTGACATATCTCTCTGATTTAAGGGCATAAAAAATTAAACTTTGTAAACTGCGAAATTTTCAAAATTCAAGTGATATCGAAGAAATTTTACGACTATCATGAAGTACAATATGTCAAGAAAAAAGTCTCAGAATCAGTGGGATCCGTTGAAGCGTTCCAGAGTTGTTACCTCATAAAGTGACAGTGGTCAGAATTGAAACGATTGGCCTGGTCACAAAGGCGAAAACAGGCTCTGGCGCAAAAGGGTTAAATAGGTTGTGCAGTGAAAACAGGTTATCACTTATTTTTGGGACAGGTGATAACTTGCTGATCAGTGAGTGTGCGTTCGCTGGGACTTGCACCGATCGGCAAAACAGGAATTTTTATCATTGTTACAAAATGGAGCAGCTTGTTGGATGCCCGATCACTGCTCCATTGACTCTCAATGGGGCTCCTGGAATAAACAGCGCACAGCGCTCGTCAGCCCCGTAGGGCAAAAATGGATCTCAGATTGAGCATGTCCACCGCTGCTTAATTCTAAGAGATAAAAGTGCCGCGTTCTGCTAGTCCCAGCTGTTGGACACCACCGAGCAACAACTTACCACATATCCTGCCTGTGTTGTCTGCTGAAAAAAACTTCTGTCTATTCATGCTTGGAAACATTGCTACAAGATGCAGTTTCCCCTCATAGTGAGATCTTAATATTAATTTTCCAGAGGGGCCACATGACACAAGAGACCATCACGGTTGTACATGGCCAAACCGAACGGCTGAAATTAATTCTCAGCAGAATTAATCCCACTGATTCGCTGCTACATGTTACGATGGGCTGATCATAACTTGTATTCTTACCTATTATAGCAGCTAATCAGCACCAGATAATTCACTGAATTTTACAAAGTTTATAAATAATATGCACCTGGTATTTAGCCCTTGTACCTTGGAAAACAGCTTTGATGTCCCCACAGCCCTCCCACGCACAGCACAATGTCCCCAGAGCCCTCCCACGCACAGCACGATGTCCCCAGAGCCCTCCCACGCACAGCACGATGTCCCCAGAGCCCTCCCACACACAGCACAATGTCCCCAGAGCCCTCCCACACACAGCACAATGTCCCCAGAGCCCTCCCACACACAGCACAATGTCCCCAGAGCCCTCCCACACACAGCACAATGTCCCCAGAGCCCTCCCACACACAGCACAATGTCCCCAGAGCCCTCCCACACACAGCACAATGTCCCCAGAGCCCTCCCACACACAGCACAATGTCCCCAGAGCCCTCCCACACACAGCACAATGTCCCCAGAGCCCTCCCACACACAGCACAATGTCCCCAGAGCCCTCCCACACACAGCACAATGTCCCCAGAGCCCTCCCACACACAGCACGATGTCCCCAGAGCCCTCCCACACACAGTACGATGTCCCCAGAGCCCTCCCACACACAGTACGATGTCCCCAGAGCCCTCCCACACACAGTACGATGTCCCCAGAGCCCTCCCACACACAGTACGATGTCCCCAGAGCCCTCCCACACACAGCACGATGTTCCCACAGCCCTCCCAACATAGTATGATGCCCTTGAACATAATTTGATGGCCCCCCCAGAGTCAGGGATACACCAAGAAACACTGCAGAGACCTAATACATTGGTTGCATAAGCGGTCATCTTGTTTTTATTTTTTTGTAATTAAAAAGTGCTACCGAAGATAGGAGAGAAATTGCCAGAGACATCTGAGTGATGTATTGTGGATCTATGGCTCATGCACACTAACCAATTTTCTCGTCCAAGTGCTATCTGTGGTTTGGTTTTCACATATATCACTCGTACCTATGATAGTCTATGGCACTGTGCATGTCTAATTTTTTCCCTCGGACCAACTGATCCACGGAAAAAAATCTGAGACATATTCGATTGTGATCCAAGTATTAAAATTGGACCACACTCTGATGACATCCGAAGGCTTCCGATTTTCATAGACTGTCAGAATGGAGAAACTTTTTTTTTCCCCACGTCCGATGAAAACTGATGCCATCTGATCAGAGTCTGATTACATAATCAGACCGTTTTTCTCAGATGTGTGTGACCCTAGTGG